>NW_011494924.1:4097406-4126337 GCF_000754665.1 Bison bison bison | reverse complement strand
CCAGTAATGGAAGGCAGATTCTTAACCACTGGACCTCCAGGGAAGTCCATAAATTTTTATAAAGTTTCATATTTTGTGTAGTGCTGAAGTATGTATTATATGACTTGAAGTAATTATTGACCAAGTGTAATTCTTGGAGGAAATAAATAATACTGGCTTGTTATATCAAGAAGAGAAACAGAACTGAAATGTAAGTTGCAACTTAGAATTTAAGTAAATAACCCTCAAATGAAACAATTTGAATTTAATTTCTATGAAATGTTATATGGGTTACTATGAATCAGAATAATGAGTATTTAAAACACTGCTCCATGTAATGCACTCTTATTTTCTTTTTTCCTGTGTGATTTAAGTTTTTTAAAAGCTTGTCATGCTCACTAAATTGACTTCACAATCTGTAATGGATCATGAAGCTACACTTTGAATAACAGTGCTTCAAAGGGGAGCTCATTGACTATTACCTGCCCCTTCATATTCTTCTCATCCTTGAATAACATAAGATCAGGCATGGATTGTCTTCTGGGCAATAAGTCTGACTCTGAGTAGCCATGAGGACAATGCAGATCCAGCAATCTGTTTTTATCCCGTTTTAAGGTCCTACCGTCCCGCCCTTCACCCTCACACCTAGTTTGGGTAATCCCTTTTGGACATTTTCTGTCTTGCTCTTAAGCCTCTCTTACTTGCTACCAAAGATTTCCTGTTTCTTTCAGAGTTTCTCAGGAATCCTTACTACAGATTCCATTCAGACAGTAAAATATTCATTAATATGGTGAATTTAGACTTTACCTTCTTAATGGGAATTAAGAACTCTATTCGAGGCCCAGTCTCAAAAAACCCAGCCCAATACTTAAACACATATTCTCAGTGCTCCTCAGGCACATGCAATCCAAATGCAAAGTTTTCTCTCCTTTCCCTATGACCACTATTAAAATATTCTTTCGCTGGCCTCCTTCCTTTAAGAAATTCAGTCAGCTCTTGCAGTGACTGATTTGAAGTGTTGAGGATGTTGGTCCAACAGGACATTGTAGCCTTCTGTTAATATCCTGCAAGTCAACACATTTAAAAGGAAAGAAAAGTAATTGGCAGCTTATTGCTTGCCCCAGACACTGTGCTGAGAAGTACTGTTAATAGATTTATGTTATCTCCTTTGATATTTGTAACACCTTGATGTGAGAAAAATGATATTACTAGGTCTTTGATGTAGCTATTTGGCAGAGCTGGAGTTTGAATCTGTAGCTGTCCAATCCCAATCTGTTTTAATTTTAATCTGTTCTACCAAAATGAAAATTAAAACAATGTAACATCGTTATTAACTTTCAAATGGGCAGTTTGTTCTTTTTCTTTTTTCCCTTCCTCCCTCTTTCCAACTGTTGGCCAGGTTGCTTATATATATATTGGTGAGAATGGGTTACCTACCACTTTTCTGGAGGCAATTTTGTAGTATGTAGCCAGAAACAGATTTATGTATATAAATATTAATTTCATCTTTGTTTAAAGATGCATCTTCATTTACATCTTAAAATTCTAGGCAGCTTTTAAATTGTTTTTGAACATGTAATAAGGAGAAAATGTCCATGATAGTAAAGATAAGCATAAATATTATGATCCCAGCTGAAAATAAAATGGGGTTATATATCTGTGTATATGTAAGCAAAAAGCCTGGAATGAAATTTGTTTGTTTTGTATTTTGACTGTGTAGCGAGGCTTACGGTATCTTAGTTCCCCAACCAGGGACCGAATTAGGGCCCACAGCAGTGAAAGCACAGAGTCCTAACCACTGGATCGCCAGGGAATTCCCTAGAAGTGATTTTAAGTGAGGGAAAAAAAGAACACACACTCACACACACACACACACACACGAAGGATGCCTTAATGGTCTTTTCTAGGAAGGTTGCTTAATGATTGTCAGTTTTTTTCCATGAGGTTTTTTTTTTTTAAATGGGATTTACTGTCTTCCATTTGAGGATCTGACTGCCATAAATTACTTGGGAATCTTGTTTGAGACTTAGATATGAAGGAACCTGATTTCTACCCCTATTGATTATTTAAGTGTGGTTTGTCCTTATCTGTATGAGGATCCAGCAGTATTTTATTATTATGATCTTTGTAAGGTGAAGGGTTTGAAATAACTTAAACTCATAGAGTTGTCACCCCTGCCAAGGTTTTATTATGAAAATGTTCAAATATCCAGGAAAAGTTGAAAGAATATTACCTCTAAACCCACCATCTAGATTCCACTATCAACATTTCACATTACTTAGATCTGTCCATTAACTATCCCACTGTACACTGCCCGTCTTATTTTTTGATTCCATCTAAGTAAATTATGGACATCAGTACATTTCCTGGGCTTCCCTGGTGGCTCAGATGGTAAAGAATCCGCCTGCAGTGAGGGAGACCTGGGTTTAATCCCTGGATTGGGAACATCCCCTGGAGAAGGGAACCACTACCCACTCCAGTATTCTGACCTGGAGAATTCCATGGACCGTAGAGACCATGGGCTCTCAAAAGAGTCAGACATAACTGAACGACTTTCACTCACTCACATACATTTCCCAGAATTATGGAAGTTTTAGGCTTAAAAGTGATTTTCAAAAAAAAAAAGATATAAAACTGAAACCTTACCTTGATGCCACACAAAAGATGTGCAGGTGGCTCCACCCTGATGAAAAGAGGAATGAACGAGGTACAGAGCCCCTACCTCAGTCTCCTCCCCATCTTCCCTTCTATTAAGGGTTCTGCAGCACAGTCTGAAAAACAGAACATTTCCCCTTCATTTCCACATCGAGGGCACTGCACCCGGACATGTTGCAGAGTAAGTTGGGGCTTCCCAGGTGGCACTAGTGGTAAAGAATCTGCCTGCCAGCGCAGGGGATGCAGGTTCAGTCCCTGAGTCGGGAAAATGCCCTAGCAGAGGATATGGCATCCCACTCCAGTGTTCCTGCCTGGAATGTTCCATGGACAGAGGAGCCTAGTGGGCTCCGGTTCATGGGATTGCAAAAGAATCAAACACAGTTAAGTAACTGAGCATGCCTACACATGTGCAGAGTAAGTTGTGACTAAACTAGGAGTCAAAGCCAAGTGTCCTGATTTTCGTTGCTGTGCCTACTCAAGTTTCAGCCTCCCAGAGTTGTAGACTTGCAGGATCTGAGCTTTAGAATGAACCCTCCGGGATTTATTCTGTCATCTCACTTGTCCTCCTTATATTATGATGCTGTTCCTGTGTCAGGGTAACCATGCTTATTTTGGGAATAAATCTTGACATAAAAGAGAAGTGACTGTGCTGTTAAAATAGATTTCTGATGTGAGATCAAAGGCCCTGTCCTGAGAGACTGATTTGGATGATCTATAAAAATCATGTTATGGCCTAATGTTCTAGTGACAGTCAAGATTTTAAATAGTAGTGAGGTTTACAATATGTATAAATATGGGTATTATAAAAGGCTCAATCTGCTAATTTGAATTCCTTGATTTAATTTTAAAATAATTTTTGAAGTAGATTTAAGGGACTTCCTTGGTGGTCCACTGGTTAAGATTCCGAGGGTCCATTGCAGGGGGTGTGGGTTTGAATCCTGGTCGGAGAATTAATATACCGCATGCTATGAGGCGTGGCCAGAATAATAATAATAGTAGTAGTAGTAGTAGTAGAAGGATTTTTTAAACCCCACAGTTCACTGCCTATAGTTGCAACATTGCATAAAGTAAATTTTAATTCTTCAGCCTTAGGAATACATTTTAAAATGTGAGTATTATTGTACTTCACAATTGTTTCTGATTATGTAGACTATAATGATACCAAGTATGTGGTACCACTAGTTACAGAGATGTTTTCTTCTTTTAATCTTCTCAAAATCCAGTGAAAAAGAGGAGGAACTGGCACAGGCATGACTACACAGAAATTGATGATGGTTCCAAACCAGTGCAGGCTGGAACTAGAACTTTTGTGAAGGAACTACGTTCTCGAGTCTTCCCAAGGTATGGAACCCTGTTATGACCAAAGAACACTTAAGAATGTTACCTAATAAGGTGACATTATCTAAAGCAGCGTTTTCAAGCTTCAGGTTGCAAGCCATTACTGTTCTCAACCAAATTTTACTTTTCGAAAATAAAATAGAAGAGACAATTTTGGTGCATTGCAAGTAATAGAGTGAATAAGCATAGCTTCGCGGCAGTTTTGTTACATGTATGTGTACTGGATTGCTGTGTACAGACGTGCTTCTTAACTGTAGGTCTCAGCCTGGGAAGCACACTGACCTGCGGCCCTGGGCCCCATGCTTGGCTCCCTGTGTTGCACGCCTGCTGCTCCTCCTCCTCCTTTGCCTCGCCTCCTCTTATTTTCACGCTGTTTTTCCCTTATGTTGTTTTCCGGTCTGTCTCCACCCTGCTTCTGCCAGAAGTCCTCACAGCCATTGCTCAGCCTCTGGTGGCAGCAAGACTAGGTTTTTTTTTTTTTTTTAAAGATAATGTATTTGAGTTATGTGGCTCAAGAGAAGAGCATCAGAAGCGTTATGCAGCATTTAACCATGCTAATTTAGATCATTTCCTACTCACTGCCTGACATCTATTTAAAGTGATAATGCTTAATAGGCTTTTTACACGGAATCACATCCAAGCTTGTTTAAAAAGGGGAAGTACAATTTAAATTTCAATCACAATATCACCTGCAGCCTATTATGGAATTATTTCAGATCCTGTAAGTGTAAAACCCTTGCTCTTTGTAATCTTGAGGATTCCTGGCCATTCCCCTTCCTTAAACAGAAGCATAAATGAAGCGGCTTCTGTTGGTTCCCACAGGTAACAGAGAGAGAAAAAAATATGAAACACAGTGATTTCCATGTGCTTTTTGTGATATTAAGGGCCCTGTTCTCAAATATTCTCTTTTATCAGTATCAAAGTCATTGGAGAAATGTCTATTTTCATTGATTGATTTGGAGCCCAAGTTTTCAGCCAGTGTCTCTCGGCTGGCTTCAGAGAGGCTTGTGAGTTCCTTAAAACTGTATAAACGATTTATTGTTGATGTGTGAATGTGAATTTTTCAGGGAGAGAGGGCATAGCTTTCACTGTTTTAAATAGGTTTGTAACTCAAAAGAGTAGTGTCAAAAGTCCTGGCCCAGTGATTCCTGTGGCTTCTCTGCCAAAGTGTTAAACACAACGAGTTAAATACAGATTATAGAGATGGTCACAAACGTCTACACTGTACTTATTATTAATTAAAGGTCTTGGTTTTATTTTGTTTAACTCCATAAACCTCCACAGGCAGAGTGACAATAATTAACTAAATCACACATATTCAATGGGATTAGCATAGAAATGTGTAAAATAAAGTGAATGGGTTATCTTCTCCACCCTTATTTTAAGACTTGAAGTTTTTTCGGATCCTTTTTTTATGTAAATGATAATTTTTAAAAACAATTGTGTGTACAGATGTGTGATGTATATACACTTCTAATTTTAAAAGATAAAATGGGGTTATGTTACACATATGTTGTGCAACTTGCTTTTTTTTACTGTTATATTTAATAGATACCCTTCCGTATATATACACAGGTTTATCTCTTTAACTGCTGTGTAGTGTGCCATAGTTTGTGTGTGTGTGTGTGTCTGTACCATATATGTGTACCATAGTTTACTTAACTATCCCATGTGGTATAGTGTCCAGTTTTTTTCTCTTGTAAGTAATGATGTACCTATATTTTTAAGCACTTGCACCTATATATTTTTGATCACTTTGGAGGAGTAAAACACCAAACATTTAAGATGAGGGAGTACAAGAGATTTAAGATTTTCCCGTAGATTGGAGTTTAAGGAATTGTTAAATTCTCAGAGGCTGATAATTGTTAATTTCCTCTGAGAAATTGTTAATTTCTCAGAGTGCCGGGGTCCAGCCCCGGTGGATCCAGGGAATTCAAAGGGGAGACGGCGTCAGCGATCAGGAAACAATAGCTTGATTAAGTATTAATTAGAGATATAAAGCGTGGTTAAATAGGGATAGCTCAGCGAAGAAATTCAGTGGAGAAAAGAGGCTGAATAACTTGGTTTACGTGGAAAAGCAATAAAATTCCAAGACAAGGAATTTGCGCCACCTACGTAGGCCGCAGGCGTCCTCCCGTTCTCCCAAAGGAGAGGAGACACTAAGGCCTCCCTGGTCAGATCTTAGAAGCCCAGGCAAAATTAGTAGGCTTGACGAGCCTCTACGCTCCAGACGGGAATTCAGCCAGAAGGTGAGAGAAAGAACGACATGAGGAGACCAGTCTTTCCAGGAACTGATCCGTTTCTTTATTTTCCAGGTCCGCTTTTATACTTTGAGTTATACATAGAGATAAGTGGAGAATACAAAGTCACGTGGGGTCAGCGGTCCTGACCCTTATTGAAACCACGCTTTTTGTCTGCATTCCTTCTGATATACAAAGTTCTCAGGTGATTCACATCATCTTCTGGCCAAGAGGCCTGCTAACGTTTTATGACCCTTTCTGATGATGATTAGTCAACCAGAAAACTTATTTTCTCCAAAGGTGACTTTTCTTAAGTCAGGCACCACCTTCTGAAGGCACCAGATAAATTTGCATTCCTATAGGGCAAAGGTGCAGTGGGCTCTAATCAAGAAAAGAATTTACTTAGCCTAAGGTCCAACATGATTAATATCAAGGTTAATACTTATTTCTCTTATATGTTAGTTATATTCATTAATGTGTATAGGGGGCAAGGGATATGAAGATGTAGCAGCAAATATTGGCTCAACAATGAAACCCTCCGCCAGTATAATTCCTAACTAGCCCGTTAATACTATACTAATAATTTTCTAACTTCTCAAAAGAATCTGTTTTAGAAAGTTTAGAGCATCTCGTGCCTCTCATGGTTGGGAGGCTATGAACAATCACATGTTGCCGGACAGGCCTGTTAGGCAGGCTAGAGAACCTTCAGATGAGTTTGTAGGTTGAAACACTCTTGTGACGCCCAGGAATTTTTATTAACTGGAGCTCTAAGTTAACTCCTTCTCCAAGAGAGGTGGTGGGGGACAGCCCCCCATAAAGTCAGAGGTGTAGGTGAGAGCACAAAGCAGTAAAGTAGGCAGACTCTGGTTTTGGGGGTAGATGCTCGAGAATTTCCAGGGGGATTCCTGAGGCTCGATCCCGCCTTTGCGTATGCCGAGCCTCCTTCCTCATGACCTTTGCCATGGGCAGAGTTCCTCACCCTGGCTCCCGGCATCAGAGGAAAATAAAAGGCAGTACAGAACTCATTGAGTCAGGTAAAGAAGCTCTAAGCCTTCTAGTTACATGACTGTCCAAGAAAAGTCTGTCTGGATTTTTTTAAGGCCTTAAACTGACCTTCTGTTACTGAGAAGGTGGGATGATCTGAGCTCAGTAATTCAGAAACCTAGTTTCTCCTTTTATCTCCTTGACAGCTAGGCTACAGATGACATCAAGATAGCTAAGATCTGATTGTAAAAAAGGAAACTGTTGTGTTTAACCTATGATGCAAATGTTGCCCTTAACTTTCAATGAATAGCAGCTGCAATTCTGTGAGCATTTGAAATATAAAATTGAGACTATCTCCATTTTTAGAGATCTCTGATTTATGGTTAGGGAACAATCAAAAAACTGGAAAATTCTTAAAGAGATGGGAATACCAGACCGCCTCACCTGCCTCCTGAGAAATCTGTATGCAGGTCAAGAAGCAACTGTTAGAACCAGACATGGAAAAATAGACTGGTCCCAAATTGGGAAAGGAGTGCACCAAGGCAGACTGTTGTCACCCTGCTTATTTAACTTCAGTGCAGAGTACATCATGCGAAATGCCGGGCTGGATGAAGCACAAGCTGGAATCAAGATTGCCAGGAGAAATTATCAATAACTTCACATATGCAGATGACAGCACCCTTATGGTAGAAAACGAAGAGGAACTAAAGGGCCTCTTGATGAAAGTGAAAGAGGAGAGTGAAAAAACTGGCTGAAAACTCAACATTCATAAACTAAGATCATGGCATCCAGTCCCATCACTTCATGGCATAGATGGGGAAACAATGGAAACTGTGAGAGACTTTATTATCTTGGGCTCCAAAATCACTGCAGATGGTGAAATTAAAAGACACTTGCTCCTTGGAAGAAAAACTATGACCAACCTAGACAGCATATTAAAAAGCAGACATTAGTTTGCCGACAAAGGTCCATCTAGTCAAAGCTATGGTTTTTCCAGTAGTCATGAATGGATGTGAGATCTGGACCATGAAGAAGGCTGAGTGCCAAAGAATTGATGCTTTTGAACTGTGGTGTTGGAGAAGACCCTTGAAAGTCCCTTGGACAGCATGGAGATCAAATCAGTCAATCCTAAAGGAGATCAATCCTGAATATTCATTGGAAGGACTGATGTTGAAGCTGAAGCTCCAATACTTTGGCCGCGTGATGTGAAGAACTGACTCACTGGAAAAGACCCTGATGCTGGGAAAGACTGAAGGCAGGAAGAGAAGGGGACGACAGAGGATGAGATGGTTGGATGGCATCACTGACTCAATGAATATGAGTTTGAGCAAGCTCCAGGAGTTGGTGATGGACAGGGAAGCCTGGCATGCTGCAGTTCATGGAAGAGCAAAGAGTTGGACACAACTGAGTGGCTGAACTGAACTAAACTGAGGGGACAGTGAAAAGGGACAGACAGACCACACTTGAGTGTAATGCCTAGAACAGGTTAGTCATTAAAGAATGCAGCCAGAAGTTCGGCAACCCGTTTTTAGTGGCTTAAGGTGACTAATGTATTAAAACTTATTAAATACTGAGGATAATGATCTTTTAAATCAGGAATTCTCAACTGGGGCATTTGGACGTTGTCTCATTGAGTAGGGACTATGGATGCTAGTCATCCTCCAGTCTGCAGGAAAACACAAATTGTTCTGTGTCCCAGGAGACTTTATGATGTCTAATAAATATTTGTGTAGAATTTTATAGCCAGATAAAATATGATCTGTTTTTACTTATCCTAACCAGCTCTTATTGTATTGTACCCCCTCGCTTTTGCTCTTCTGGTTTTCTATGCAGCACGTGTTGAGTTACTTCTAATCTTGTTACTGCTTTTAAATCCAACCATTCATTACGACTAATTGTAGGCATCCCGTTATTCTGTTAGGGAAGCCTGGCATGCTGCAGTCCATGGGGTAGCAAAGAGTAGGACATGACTGAGTGACTGAACTGGACTGTTATTCTGTTATCTTTTCTAGTGTTGTTTACCTGAATATTTACATGTTGAAATCTGTATTTTGCTGTAATTTGCTTTTTCTCTTGTTATAGTTAAGGCATTTTATATAATTTACATATATTTTTCCAATTATCTGTAGGATACTAAAAGGAGCTTTATAAAACATTAGTTATTAAAAGGAAAATTAGGTATGAGATAGGTTGAGAACCACTGATACAGGTAATAATAGAGCATTGAATTAATCCATTACCAGATTTTTTTTTAGCTGAACTTATCAGCAAAGATGACATTTTACTCTTATGTTTTCTTTAGTGCCGATGAAATCATTGTAAAGATGCATGGCAGCCAGCTGACACAAAGATACCTGGAGAAACACGGATTTGAAGTCCCTATAATGGTCCCCAAATTAGATGATCTAGGACTCAGGCTCCCTCCACCAACTTTTTCTGTTACGGATGTGGAACGTTATGTAGGTACGAACTTGATTCCTTTAATTGCTTGGGAAAACACGGTAAAAAATAAAGTTGATATTAGCCTAAAATACTAAAAATTGAATGAAGAGATGTTAGTTTAGTTCAGTTTCTGGTTCAGGAAAAGTGAAATGCCATGTCATATACGTTGAAAACTTTTTTCTCAGTAGACCTACTTTCAGAAAGACAGAAGGAAGCATTCTGTACAGCCTCATCCTGTTGCTTTGTTTGTTTTTTGCCATCAAATTTCCTGATACTTTCTAGGAAAAATTATTACAGAGAGGTAGCTACAGATATGAAAAAGAAGTCTTTGGGAAACTGGGTGAGTTCTAGACCTTGGTAGCAGCATTCAGGTGCAAGATTTCTGGATCCTGCTTTAGTAACCTCCTGCTGCCTAGAAAAGAGAAGCTTATTTTCAAACCTAGTTTTACTTTAATGACTTGATGATACTGCCATTTAATGATGTCTGGACTTAATGTTCTATATTGAGTCCCAGAAAGGTATAAGAAACAAGGCAGAAGACCCTTCAACTGTTGCATTATTGTTGACATTTTCAGGCACTTCTTTCATTCTCATAAGGGTATTGAGAGAGAAAGCTGACTCTTATGTAGATCTCTTTCCTTGTCAGCAAAGCAGATAAAGATTATTTGAAGGTTAGATCTCAAGTCTATCTTGACACAAACTATCTATTCTTTATGTTATCTTCTGAGCCTGAAATAATCTGAGAATTTGTCCCTTTATCGATCCATTGGTTGACACTGCTGGTTGTTTCACCAAGAAAATCCAGTTAAATTGCCTCACTTCACATTCAGCTTAGTTTTGAACTATTTGATTAATTAGAAGATGAGGCTGAGGTTTCACGTAAACCTGTTTGTATAGATAACATTGTAAAATAAATGGCTAGTGTAATAAAAGTGTAGGTAAAATGTTCACACTACTTGATAGCTACTTTTTTAATACTGCAAAATGCTTCAGTTAACATAATTGTTTTGCCTCCTAAATATAGTCTATTTGACCTTCTTAGCTTGTTTAAAGTTACATTCAGGTAAGAAACTGGCACTTATTTGTTTCCTGTTTCAGATTAAGTATTGCCGTATTTTGAATTTCACCTTATCCTGTAAGACATTGTAAAACTAACTGGTTTTTAGGGTGATTCAGTGTTGTGCATGCAGTACCTCATGGTTTTATAGGAAAATTGTAAATTAATCCCAATTCAAAACTCATTTCACAGACAATAATATGCACTGATTTTTGCTTCATTTTTTTCTTGAAACAGAATATTAGGAGAGAAGACACTACCAGGCAAGCAGAAATTGTTTGTCCTGGTTAATTTGTCACTAATTCCTCAATGACTGATTGGTTTCTTAAAATGATGGACTCAGAATCTTAAGTGTTAAAGGAGTAAAAGAGAAAAGTCTGTGTCCACATTTTGTGTAGAATTATTAATTATAATTTTGATGACCAGGAATTAACAGCCAGAACATGTGGCACAGTTTTTACCTACCAGTGTAATATGCATTTTTGTCATAAGCTGCACAAGAAATCATTGTTGTATGGAAAGCTTTGTAAACACATAAATTTTTACATTCAGTGTTAATTATGCAACTCTGTCTTAATTGCTTTATTCTTTCAAAAATTGTTCCTTTGTTCAGAAGTTCCAGTTGGACTTAAAAAGTAAGGATATAGGAAAAAAGTAAGGATATAGGAAGAGTCTTTGTCTAGGCTATATAGTTCTAACAGATGGCTTAATTATCATGTGCAGAATATGGTCTTTAAAATATTTTTGTTTAGGGCATCTATTGATGAAACTCTTAAGCACAATAATAAGGCTATAATTTTTCTCTGCAGGTGGTGACAAAGTGATAGATGTCATTGATGTGGCGAGGCAGGCAGACAGCAAAATGACACTTCACAATTATGTGAAATACTTCACGAATCCCAACAGACCAAAAGTGTTAAATGTGATCAGCCTTGAATTTTCAGATACAAAGTGAGTAGTTCTGGGTGTTTTTATTTAACCTTGTGAGTGTTAGCTAAATGTAGTTAAATGATGACTTTATTTTGGTAAGAAACAGAACTGTTGCTCCTAAAGGTCCAGAGACACAGCTGTGTTATTGCACATTTCGCTTTGGTGTGCTCAGACTTGAAGTATTCTTGTTAGCCTCGAGTGCCAATTAATTTCTGGGTTGGGGTTGAGATGGGAGATGCAGTTTCAAGAAGTTTTAATTTGCATGATGTGGGTGTGTGTGTTTGTGTGTGTCTGTTTTTTTCTTTAAAGGATGTCTGAATTGGTGGAGGTTCCTGATATAGCCAGAAAACTTTCCTGGGTGGAAAATTATTGGCCAGATGATTCAGTCTTTCCCAAGCCATTTGTTCAGAAATACTGCTTAATGGGAGTTCAAGACAGCTACACAGATTTCCACATTGATTTTGGTGGGACTTCAGTTTGGTACCATGTCCTCTGGGTAAGCTTGGCGTATTTCTTTGTTCACTGAACTGCAAAAACATATAGGCTTCTTCCCTCTAGTCAACTACCAGTCAATCTGTGAGTCAGATACCTGAGAAGGAGCAAAATTATAGTAATAATTGCTTCTGATCTTAAGGTCAGGCTAAAGACAGCTAGTTGGATAAGTCAGGAATGCCCATAAAATAACAAATTCTCCTTGAGAGCGTATATTCACCTTGTTTTATCTAGAAGTGTGCTATTCCATACAATAGCCATTTAGCACATGGGGCTAAATTTAAATAATGAAACATAATGTAAAATTCAGTTCATCATTTGTACTAACCACATTTCAAGTGCTCAGTAGCCACTTAGGGCTTTACATCTACTGTATCGGGTAGCACAGATAGGAAACATTTCCATCGTCACAGAAAGTTCTTTTGGACACTGTTGCTCTAGAACCAGATCTTCGTCTAAACCACGTGCCTGTGCATCAGCAACGCTCTGGACTCTGTTTGATGCTGTGCCTTGAGCTCCTCTTCCTTTGCTTCACGAGAAAGCAGAGGGTCAATTCACTTATGAAAGTCTGTTCATAAGTCTTTAAAAACAGCTGTAGTGTTATAGGTCTTAGGAGAAAGGGCAGAGTTTGCAGAGATGACTCTCTGTAACCTGGGGCCCGTTAACATGTATTTACTTCTACACCTTGAACATGAGATCAGTAGGATGCTGGTGATTCTTTACCCTCCTCTCCTGTAACTGTTTCTCCATCACAACTGTACTGACCCCTTGTCGTATTGGGAGGGGAGCATTAGTACCTGTGGAGGTGCTTATTAAAGGCAGTAGCTATTGATCAGGCATGTGAAATATGTCTTTCTGAGCCTAAGAAATCTGATAATTATCTAATTTAATTTAGAACATTGTATTGGGAAATTGCATCAATATAGGCCACCCTGAGAATGGCATTTCCTTTTTCAAAAATAGTGTGATTACTTCCTCCTAGGGCGAGAAGGTTTTTTATTTGATAAAGCCAACAGATGACAATTTGGCCCTCTATGAATCTTGGAGTTCATCTGTGACCCAGAGTGAAGTGTTCTTTGGAGATAAGGTGGATAAATGCTACAAATGTGTGGTAAAGCAGGGACATACCTTATTTGTTCCTACAGGTAAGGTTTTAATCCCATCCCCGCTCCCCATAGCGATTGCTCATCACAGAGTCAGCTTTTGATTGGAACCTCTGAGTTTAACATGTTTGGAAAGTAGCTTTGCATAGCCTGAGAGATGATTCTTGTGTTGAACTTTTCACATCTTTGTCCCTTAGAGGGTTTCTCTTGTGGTTCGACTTGTTTTGGCATTGTGTTTTATGTCATTTGCCTTCATTTTTATTTTGAAAAATTTACATACCTTAATACACACCCTTTGCTTCTGCTAAGCTGCTTCAGTCGTGTCCGACTCTGTGCGACCCCATAGACGGCAGCCCACTAGGCCCCGCCGTCCCTGGGATTCTCTAGGCAAGAACACTGGAGTGGGTTGCCATTTCCTCCTCCAATGCATGAAAGTGAAAAGTGAAAGTGAAGTTGCGCAGTCATGTCCGACTCTTAGCAACCCCATGGACCGAAGCCTACCAGGCTCCTCCGTCCATGGGATTTTCCAGGCAAAGGTACTGGAGTGGGGTGCCATTGCCTTCTCCCCTTTAAAAGTGTACAATTCAGTGCTTTTTAGTACATTAACAGAACTGTGCAACCTTCTCCCTATCTAATTCCAGAACATTTCATCACCTCAAAAAGAAACCCTGTGCCAGTTAGCAGCCACTCCCCATTTCCCCTCCTCAGCCCCTAGTAACCTCTAATTTTCTTTTGTCTCTGGATTTGTCTGTTTTGGACCTTTCATATGTAATAGGTGACCTTTTGTATCCAGCTTCTTTTAGTTAGCATCGTGTTTACTAGACTTATCCATGTTGTATCTCTTATCAGTGTTTCATTGCTTTTTGTGGCCAAATAATATTCCACTGCATGGATGTTTCACATTTTGTTTATTCCCTCATCAGTTGATGGACATTTGGGTTGGTTCCACTTTTTTGGCTGTTACGAATAGTGCTGCTCTGAACATTTGTGTGATAGTTTTTGCGTGGAGGTTTGTTTTCATTTCCCTTGGGTTTATACCTAGTAGTGGAATTGCTGGGTCATATGGTTTAATGATGTTTAACTTTTTGAGGAACTGCCGAACTGTTCTCCTAATGGCTGTACCATTTTACGTTCCTGCCAACAATGTACAGTTACTTCAATTTCTCCACATCTTCACCACCACTGTGTTTATCTTTATTTTTGACATTCTAGTAGGTGTGAAGTACTAGTATCTCATTGTGGTTTTAATTTGTGTTTCCTTAATGAGTAACGATGCTAAGCATTTTTCATATTGGCAATTTGTATGTCTTCTTTGGAGAAATGTCTGTTAAAGCCTTTGCCCATTTTTAAGTTGGGCTGTCTTTTTATTGTTGAGTTGTAGGAATTCTTTATATATTCTGAATAGACCCTTTTCAGATATATGACTTGCAATGTTTTCTCTCATTTTGTGGGTTGCCTTTTCACTTTCTTGATAATATCCTTTGCACAAAATTTTAAAACTTTGATGAAATTCCCTTCAGTTTTTAACTGGTCAGCTCTACGCTGATGTTGAAGGCCAAGTCTGCTGTAGGAATCCGGGCTGCTGTCCTGGGATAATTAGGAGGCAAATGAGTATGTTCTGAGGGAGCCTAGGAAGGGATTGAGTCTCAGCCTTAGTTACAGCCTCAAGTATAGGCATCAGGCATATCATTTTGAGAGGTGGCTGAGGCAGGGCATGGGTTCTGCAGGCCAGTGGCTCTGAGAGTTGTGTTCTTCTGATTTGGGTGACCTTAATGGCTGCAGAGTTTGCACGCATCTGTTACAGGCCCTGCTTTCTTACTTTGGCTCTGGAGTATATAATAAGTATGTGTTGAATAAATGAATGAGTAAATGCCTAGAACTACCAGAATTTATAAAATCTAGATACCTATCAATATTTTCACTGTGAATGGGCCAAGCCCCTCCCTTAAGGACCCCCAAAGCTCCCTTTTGTAGTAAATATTTTGTTATATCTGTTTTAAAATCTTAAATTCAAATTTATCATCAGTATAACCTCCAACACCAATAATTCCCTCCCCCCAATTGATGTAATAACCTAATTAGATTATAAAGAAATTAGAAGTAATTTATAGTAAAATACTATTTTGCAATGTCCCTGCTCAGGCACAGCAGCATTGGAAGCAGGGTGATGCACAGGCCAGCTAAGCAGTACAGGTGTGTGACGGGTAGCTCAGAGTCTATAGCATTGGTGTGGATTAATGGTTCTCAAACGCCACACACCCTCAGAGTCACCTGGAGGGCTTATTAAAACACAGAGCGTGTGTGCGTGCTCAGTCCTGTCCAACTGTTTGTGACCGTGTGGACCGTAGCCCACTGGGCTCCTTTGACCATGGGATTCTCCAGGCAAGAATACTGGAGTGGGTTACCACGCCCTCCTCCAGGGGATCTTCCCCACCCTGGGATCAAACCCGCATCTCTTGCATCTCCTGCATTGGGAGGTGGGTTCTTTACCACTAGTGCTGCCTGGGAAGCCCAGAACAGAGAGCACTGGGCCTTAACCCAGTGGTTCTGATTCAGCAGCTCTGGGGTGGGCCTGAAAATTTACATTTCTAAAAAGTTCGCAGCTGAGGCTGCTGCTGCTGGTCTGGGAACCACATTTGAAGAACCACTGCTATAGATAGTGTGGTTTCTTTTCCCCCCAAAATATTTGGCAGCTGATAAATTTTCTTCAGTGTACAAGCTACCTAGTTGTGTTGCTAGAAAATCGTGCCAAAACCTTGCAAAAGACGCTGTTTCTTATTAATGGAGCCGTCGTTTCTGGGCTCAGTCAGTGACGGATTCTGTACCTGTCTGAATGCCCAGCAGATATTTGAAAGTCTTGGCTAATGCAGGACAGTTTCTTGCTGTGTGGCACTGTCCTGCCTGTTGGGCCCTGGCTCCCGCTCACAAGATGACAGTGGTGCTTCCTGATCCTTGTGACAGCCCCACCCACTCCGCCCTCAAGTCTCCAAACCACGCTCTACTGGCAGCGCTTCCTCCACTGAGAACCACTGATCTACACAATTTGAAGCCGACACAGACTTCAAATTTGTGATTTCAGGGTCAAGCTCAAGACTTTGTGCCTTTGAGCACACAAATGGCCACCACTTGAAATCCAGTCTTCTTGGCCTTTTTTAGATAACTTTATCACAGAACAATGATGAATCAAATTATGAAAAGTATAAAGAAAATGGAATCCGTCTATTTTAACAGTCAATTTTTCCATGCAAATGTATGTGGATATATTTGTTTACATTTGTATAACGTCTTTATGTTTGGTCTACAAGACCTTTCTTTCAAAAGTTAGACATCATCTCTTAGAAGTGAGCCTCACTTTGGAGACACATTGGCTTATGAGAAGATAACATTCTGATTGCCAACATTTATATTTGTGGGGCCATAACCCTGCCTGATAAAATACGGGGGATCTACCTTTTCTTTCTTAGAGGGAGGTCCTGGCTGGAGTCCCATTGATCCTCCTCTGCTTGGTCCCTGCTGCTGCTGCTAAGTCGCTTCAGTTGTGTCCGACTCTGTGTGACCCCATAGACGGCAGCACACCAGGCTCCCCCATCCCTGGGATTCTCTAGGCAAGAATACTGGAGTGGGTTGCCATTTCCTTCTCCAATGCATGAAAGTGAAAAGTCAAAGTGAAGTTGCTCAGTCGTGTCCGACTCAGCGACCCCATGGACTGCAGCCTACCAGGCTCCTCCGTCCATGGGATTTTCCAGGCAAGAGTACTGGAGTGGGGTGCCATTGCCTTCTCCACTGCTTGGTCCCTACCGGCACTCATTTCAGGATGACACTAAGAAGGCCAGGGGCTCAGCCAGTTCCAGTTATTCATTTAATGAAAACGTGCTTGCCTCACTCTAACCAGATTTGACTTGTCTCAGAGTAAAATCTTTAACATAAAGTTAGATTGTTTTTAAGCTAAAAAATGAAAACAGTAACAACTACCAAAACCTCCTTCTGTCCTGCACCATAATTTTGTCTAGTTGGGTCAATGCGTTAATCTGAAACACAGCACAGAGGCTGGCATAGAATAGGCATTTAATAAATACTTGAATCATTGCATCTTTAGAGCATAATAGACATTAGCTTCTCTGGCACTGAAATATGAGGTAAACTGATTTTTTGTGTGTTTCTTAAAACAGGTAGATATCACATTTGTGTTGTTTACATATTGAAAAGTCACTGACATGTCCTTTTAACCGTTTCAGGGTGGATTCATGCTGTGCTCACTTCTCAGGACTGTATGGCTTTTGGGGGGAACTTTCTGCACAACCTTAACATTGGCATGCAGCTCAGGTTTGTGTTATCAGCACTTGAAGGATCTTTTTGTCCTTTCTTGAATAGGACTTAAAAGTTAAAAATAAATAATTTCAGCAACATATTTGATTGTGATCTCATTAAGATAGGCCCTGAGAAATTATTAGAAACTTTTAAAAAAAACATTGTCTTAAAATTTTGACAGGAGGACACCTTGATGAATCTAAAACAAAAAGAATCACTTATTCAAGTTGAGACTAAATATCTTCCCACATTTCGGAATTTTGTAGAGATGGATAGGCTCTCCTTTGGCTCTTTTTACCGTGAGATAATTGAACTAAATCAGGTCAGACTCAGGTGTAACATATGGGGCTGGGACAGAACAATTCGAAGTTAGGAAACACCTGTTTTAATTTTGCTGTGGTAAAGGATTACCAACTATTTCCTCTTCTGCATGATAATCTGACTTTTGGGCAAAAACTTCCCCTGGTAGCCTAATAAGAGAAGAATGTTATTAGGCAACATCGCTTATGCTAAAATGATTCCTCATTGATAAACTGCACAAGGACTGGGAGAATTGGAAATCCCTGGTAGGGAGCCATGTCTTTTGACTTTCCTGACTTATAACTTGGCATGCCCATGGAGAACCCTGGAAGCCATGCATCAATGGAGTTATTACAAGAGATGGGGCACGAAGCTTTAAGCCAAAGTCCCACACTTGCCAAGTGAATCTTATTTATACCTGAGCTGTCCCTGGGGAAAGACGGCTCCTGGCTGTATGGACTGCTGCAAGGACTCTTGCAGAAAACTCACCGTATGGTTTCTGCCTTCTCACCTTGACCCCTCCCAAGTTTGGTCCTGAGCTGGAATGCTTAGAAGGACCTAAAGAAAACTCCGCGAGTGGATGTTGGAGTGCTGTCTAACGCAGGGAGCTGGTTTCTAGACATGTTGTATTTATTACAGTGGAACCCTTGTAAAATTCCTTCTGTTAAAACTAGGCTACAGATCCCTAGGGGTGATCTTTTTGAAGCCCCGTGTAAATTCTTCAGTATACTGTCGGATCTGATAAGGGCAGGCCTGAGTCAGATCACGACTCAGTCCTACCCACGTGTGTGGTGTTGAGCAATGTGTAGGACCCCCTTGGTCTTCTGTGTCACTGGCTGCCTTATTTCAGTTAAGTTGGTTGCCTCCATTTAACTTTGGAAATGCTAATGTTGAATTTCTTCAACTTTTATTTATTTAGGTGTTACGAGATGGAAAAAAGACTTAAAACACCAGATCTTTTCAAATTCCCTTTCTTTGAAGCCATATGTTGGTTTGTAGCCAAAAACTTGCTGGAAACCCTAAAAGGTAATAATCTGAGCACTGTGTTGTTTCACGTGATGCCTGATATTTGTAAATTCACTTAAAGTCACTGATAGAGAGGTCCTTTTAAAAATATAATGGCAATTGTCCCTATGTTGTTTTTTAAATGCATGATTTCCCCCTGTTCAGAATCTTTTTAACAAATAAGGAGATCTCTAGTCCATAGTCATAAAAACACATGAACTGCTGCATTGGAACCACACAGGTAATACTGAAAAGTGTTCTTTTCTCCTGGGACTCTAGTCACCTGCACAGATTATCAGTCATGTAAAAGTGCCTGCCTAGCAAAAAACGCAGTTGAAGCCAAGGACTGTTGTTACTTAATGTTTGTCCCCAAGCATTTGCTTTAAAAAAATTCGAGGGAACACTTCTCTTGTCCCAAGAGTCAGGTGGTGCCTGTGCTGTTACTGTTGTGACCATTATGTGGCCAGCATAAGGCACCTGTTAGCGCAAACCGGCTAGTGTCAGGCTGTGATCTGTGGCTGAAGAAAAATGGTTTTGGGTGGTGGGTGGGTGGGGAAATATCCCTTTAAACACGAAAGCTACGTTTTTATGTGGCTTTTCAGATTTTAGTGTTTTAGTATTGGTTTAATGATTTTTGAGCAGTCGAGTTGGAGACTCAGTGTCACTTCTAACTTTTATCTAGTTTTGCTTTACACTTGTGCCCGTGAGAATACAGTTGATCTAGTTTCTGTGTTGTCTTACATTTCTAGTCAGTTTGCAAATAGTGCTACTATTATAATTAACTTCCAGAAGAAGAGATATAAACAGATTAAACAGCAAAGTCTATTCTAAACATTGGGGGTTTTCTCATTTAGAAGTTGCACAAGAAGAAAAGGTACAATGAAAAGAAGCAAATCAATGACTCTTTTCCCAGGATAGCATGCACAGAATTAAATGATAGAACTCATGCATGGTTTCTTTCCTTAAAAGGGGTGAGGGGGGCTCACTTTCTTTGGAAGGAGCAAGCAGTAGGAACCCCATCCCACACCTGTAGCACTGTGTGGAGGCGGGTGTCTTGAGAGAGGTGCTGCTGTGTAAGATGGAGGTAGTAGTGTTTAGTGTAGTTCTGCCTCTTTTTCTTTCTCATCTTGTCAATTGATTGTTTCTTATTTCACTTTTTTCCTTTCTATTAACTTGTTTGACATTTGGTGGTTACTCAAAACCGGAAGTTAATCACTTTGCCACAGAGCCTAACTCCTTTCCCCCTTAACTTCATTCCCACAGAACTGAGAGAAGATGGTTTCCAGCCTCAGACTTACCTAGTCCAGGGAGTGAAAGCGCTGCATACTGCTTTAAAATTATGGATGAAAAAAGAAGTAAGTAGTTGTCTTTGGTGAAATAACTTAATTTTTATATGGCAAGGTCAGGAAAGTGAAAAATGTGAAATTGTTAGTCTCTCAGTCGTGTCCATGACTCTTTGCAACCCCATGGACTGTAGCCCCTCCAGGCTTCTCTATCCATGGAATCCTCCAGGCAAGAATACCGGAGTGGGTAGCCATTCCCTTCTCCAGGGGATCTTCCCAACGCAGGGATTGAACCTGGGTCTCCTGTGCTGCAGGCAAATTCTTTATCATCTGAGCCCTCAGGGAAACTGTTAATTTTTATATGGCAAGGTCAGGAAAACAGAGACCTTATGCTGTTTTGTCAATGAGTGGGAGTGGTAGAAGGAATAGGAATCATGCTTTAACTGAGAAGTACAACCTGTGTTTTATTAGTATATACAGATGTGCTGGTTTTTGTTTATATTTTTGAGAATGAAGTACCTAGGTATTTCTTTAATCTTGAAAAGAAAGTAAATTTGAGGCTATCTGGGATATTGACTAAGAAATTAACATGTAGATATAGAATAATATATAACTTTGTGCTCACATAGTGTGCTAACCACTGTGTTTAGTCTTTATATCCATAAATGCATTTCCTAACTCATTTACTCTTCAGAGCAACTAAATGAGTTTGTGGTGCTGTTGTTGTCCCCATTTTAAATATGGAGAAGTTGAGGTTCAGAGTGTAAGCGCTTGCCCAAGACAACTGGTGGAGCTAAGATGAAGCTCGGTCTGTGTTTGCAAAGCCTATGCTGTTATCCCTCTGCTGGTCTTATGTAAGAACAAAGGAAAAGAGAGGTCCGGGTTCAAGCAGGAGCTTTCCATTTCCCTGAACCGTGGTCTAGTTTGCATTCGAGTCCTACCACCTCTAAGAGGTCATCTCAGATCTTTCCATTTGGAATTCACAGGTCCTTTCCTTATACGTCCATAGCATCTCTTGTGCCAGTGGACTTAAAAGCAATGTCCAAAAATAATGTGTCCATTTCCTATCGTCTACATTTATGAGTTCTTAAAAAACAGGGACTTTCTCATCTTTATTTCCTTCCTGGAACTTTACACACAATAATAAGTGATAAATATTTTATCTGATGAAAATACATTTCCATACTAATTTCTCAACTGTCCACTTGAAATAAAAATCCTGCTCTTAAAAGATACTTTCTGTGTGCTTGTGCTCAGTTGTACCTGACTGGTTGTGGCCCCATGGATTGTAGCCCGCCAGGCTCCTCTGTCCATGGAATATTCCAGGCAGGAATACTAGACTGGGTTGCCATTTCCTACTCCAGGGGATCTTCCCGACCCAGGGATTAAACCTGCAGCACCTGCATTGACTGGCGGATTCTTTACCACTGAGCCACCTCAAAGATACTGGGAAAGTGCTGGTCTGTCAGTCGAGTCCGACTCTGCAACCCCATGGACTGTAGCCTGCCAGGCTCCTCTGTCCATGGGATTGTCCAGGCAACCGTACTGGAGAAGGTTGCCATTCCCTTCTCTGGGAGATCTTCCCCATCCAGGGATCGAACCTGGTCTCCTGCATTGCCTGAAGATTCTTTACCCTCTGAGGATAATAGATTACCCTCCCAATAATTTTATGCTTCCTTTCATTTTTTTTTTTAATCATTGTTGTATACCCATTAGAGCAGGGACGCTGTGGAAGCATATAGGAAAATAAAATCAGCGTCAGAGACGTCACCATCTAATTGACAAGTAAAGGCAAAAACGGATTACAAAAGTATATCATATGTAACAGGATAAAAACAAAGAGTATCTTGCAAAAACTGTGTGATTGCTTTCCTTCTGAAAGCTTTAGCTGAGTTGTTCTCAAGCTTGTGAGTTTATCAAAATTGCCTTTAGAGATTTTTAGAAATAACTTTTTTCCCCTAGAGATTTTAGTATAATAGATCTGTAGTAGGCTGTCAACCTCTAAACTCGTGGGTGATCTTGATACACAGTGAGGACAGAGGAGCCTGGCATGCTGCAGTCCATGGGGTTGAAAAGAGTCGGACACGACTGAGCAACTGAACAACAACAAAATTTGTCAATAATAGATACTGTTAATTCATTACATCTAAAGTACACTTTGAGAGGCAGCTTATTAGCCTAGTGGTTCAGGGTGTGGACTCCAGAGTCAGAGGCTTGGATTCAAGTCTTAGCCGTGCTGCTAATAAAGCGCCAACCTGTGCGTCTGTTCCCTCGACTGTACAATCAGAGTCCTAGTAGAATCTCTGTCGAGTGTTGTTGAAATGATTTATGAGTTAACATTTGTAAAGTACTCAACTGTATCTTGCCTGGCACATTTGCTGTTGTTCAGTCTCTCAGTTATTTTTTTGTTGTTGTTATTTAATTTGTTGTTGCTCAGCCTGGCACATAGTTTGCACTTAGTGTTACTGTTACTATTGGTTTGTTTTAACAAATTATGCTAAAACCAGGGAGAGGATATAAAGCAGGAGTAGCAATTAGTATGTTAAGGGCATCTAAAAGGTCAAATGTTCTTAGATTTGTTGTTGTTTAGTCACTAAGTTTGTTCAGTGCAACCTCGTGGACTGTAGCCCACCAGGCTCCTCTGTCCATGGGATTTCCCAGGCAAGAACACTGGAGTGGGTTGCCATTGCCTTCTCCAGGGGATCTTCCCGACCCAAGGATTGAACCCGCATCTCCTGCGTTGCAGGTGCATTCTTTACCACTGAGCCACCTGGGAAGCCTGTTCTTAGATAAACAGATTAATGTTTGGAATTAGACATAATAAACAATGATAGCAGTTTGCATTTCAGTAGATATAGTAACTCGCCAATTCCTCTTTCCTATTGATGGAATCTTTTTCCTATTTTACTTTTGAAAAGCAAAAAAATAAAAGACTTTATGAATTAGACGTAGCATGAGAAGCTAGGATTATTTTAGTGCCTGTGTTTCCCCTTACAAATCCTTTTGTATTATGAACTAAATTTAAGGCTTAATTAGTTTCTTTACTAATTATAGTAGTATTTAGAATTACAGAAGGCTTTGAGGTGTAGAGTCCATATTGAACAGAATTCACAGTAAGAGAAGTCCATGTTTAACTCAAAGTAAAAGGATTTCATAAGTTAATAAGGATCTCCTTAGAAGATACGAAACCAGCTCCATGAGTTCTGAGACCTGGCTTGTTGGTATTTGACTTTGTTTATAAAACCTAGAGAACCTAAAAATTGATTAGTTTTTACATCTTAAAATGTAAATAACTTTGGTTGTCTTATCTTTGTTAATCCAAATACAGCTTGTATCTGAACATGCCTTTGAAATTCCAGACAATGTTAGACCTGGACATCTTATTAAAGAACTTTCTAAAGTAATTCGAGCAATAGAGGTAAGAGTAGAAACTATCATCTAAATGCTTGGTTCCTATCTACTTTGAGAAGCAGTTGGATCTACCACCACACTACAAATATTGGAAAGCCTCGACATTCTTAGAAGAACTAGAATGAGCTGTATCTTGAAAGGAGTCTCAGGGTTTCAAAGCCCTACAGAGAAATCTGGAATATTGTATCATAATGAAGTAATAAGGATGTAGTTACCAGGTTACTTCAGGTTCTTCAGGTTACTCCAAAAATGAAAAAATACAGACTAAACAAAATTTTCAGATCTCATTCATTTCTGCAATGCAAAGATGAATACATGTTAAGATGTATTAGATGAGTAAGAAGCGGTGAAGTTGGATTGGAAAGAGGGTTGGGGCAAGGAGACCCACTCAACTGAAAATATTATGACAACTGGGTTAGGTATATGCCCTTTAATAAAAGCCCATGAAGTCTGAGATTAGGTATTTTATTAGAAGATATTCTAGGTGTTAGGGGATTTTAATTAAAGTAATTCTTCAGGAAGGTGGTTCTGTTAGTGTCTAGCTTGAACTGAAAGGAAGTTAAAGTGGAGGAATGGATGCTGATAATTTAATGGCTCAGATCAGGGCTGTATTTGGGAAACAAAAAAGAGGTATTAAAATGTTGGGTTTAATATCCTTGGATAGAGTATTTCATATAATTCTCAACATGTTCAGATATAGTAGGAAATTATTTTATGTTTTTGAAGAGCTGCATATAAATGAATTTTTAAAGTCAAAAGTCATGTATTTAATCTTAATATATATAAATGTATAAATATATATAACAGCAATAACCAAAACTAGGAATACACTCAATAAGAAAGTATAGGTCTATATGAAAAAACTATAAATCTTTACTAAGAGAAATAAAACTCTAGTTTAATAAATGGGAGTGTCATTTCTAAAATATGTCAATTCCAAATTAGTATTACAAATTGAAAATGGTAAAATATTCTTGGAAGAATAATTGGACAAAAATAGTTACCAAAGTGTTTTTTTTTTTAATTGGAGGGTAGAGAGTACAGAAGGCAGCAAAATGGCTGTAGAAAAATATACAAAGAAAATATAAACAGGAATTTCACTAAAGAAGAGGTGGAAATGGCCAATTCAATAATAATATGAAAAATATTCTCAATATGTGAAAAAGTATTCAACCACATATTACCACATAATTTATGATTTCAAATGATGGTTTATCACATCGGCAAAGATAAAAGTCTATATTTTTGCTCTGCTGATAGGAAGTATAAATTAGTGTATGATTTCTAACTGGCATATACCTTGACTTTAGCATTACTTTAATAAAGTAAATAAGACAATTCCAGTTAAACTTGATATATGACCATACCTGTTTACCACTATCGCCTCTTGGAACCAAAATGGTAGTAAAAGAATGAAAACAATATCTATCCCTAAGTATTAGGTCAATAAATTACGCTCTATCTCTACAGTAGAATATGACACAGCCTTTAAAATGATGTTGAAAATCAAGGATATGTGTTCACAGTATTTTATGTGGGAGAGAGAAGGGGAAAAGATCTCAGCAGAGCTGTTCAAGTTTTATAATTTGGTGTTTTTTGTTTTTATGATGAAAAGAAATGTTTTTTGTTTTCTAAAATATTTTTATAGATGATTAGTCACTTATGTTTGTGGCCTTGTCATAAAATACCCCAAATTTTGTTCTTAAAGGAGGAAAATGGCAAACCAGTTAAATCTCAGGGAATCCCTTCTGTGTGTCCAGTTTCACGGTCCTCAAGTGAAGCAGCTTCCCCATACCATTCCCGACGAAGGATGCGGAAACTTCGAGACCACAACGTCCGAACTCCTTCCAACCTCGACATCCTGGAGCTCCACACGAGGGAGGTGCTCAGAAGATTGGAGATGTGTCCCTGGGAAGAGGCAAGCTTCTGTTCTGTGGTCACATGAGAGACTCAGTCATTTCTGAAAGGCCTTCAGAAGGATGATAGAAAGAGACCAGGCTGGCCATTCTTGTTGTCTCATCTTTGCTTAGCACCCTAGGGGTCAGCAGCACTTCTGCTCGTGATGGGGACATGCTTTGGTGTAGAAGTAGGACGAACAGGTCCCATCAGTTTGCTGACATGTATATCGAGTGTTTAATGAGTGCCAGGTACTCTTCTAGGCTCTGGGGAAGGTACCAGAGTGGGCAACACCCAAGCCCCTGCCTCCATGGAGCTTCCATCCTAGTTCAAGTTGGAAGGATCAAAGTCAGAGACAGGTATTAAAGTCGTATAATTTCAGATAAAAAGCTCATAAAGGAAGAGAGCAGTATAAAGGGGCTGGTGGTTGGCTGCTGCTGCTAAGGTTGTCGGAGAACCTCTCAGGTGGGTGGGTGCATTTGACAGACACTTACATAGCAGAAGTCAGGTGGATACACAGACTTGAGGAGGAGTGTTGAAGGCAGAGGAAAGTGCAGGTGCTGTGGGCCTTTCCCTGGCCCAGTGGCAGCAGCTTGCATCACTGTTAGGCTGGGAGACTATTAAACTCATTACAGTTTGAGAAATGCTGGCCTAACGGAGTAATGAGCTCAGTGTGGGGCCTTTGTAAAACATGCTACTGACCTGTGGTGAGATCCATGTCATCCATGATCGTACATCTTAAGGAGAGGACAGTTTAAAATGAGTAAGATAGCAGTATCTCTGAATTAACATATTTACAGATGTTATATAGAAATTAAAGCTTCCTTAAATATTTTAAATTTTATATAATTATATTTATACTGTTTTAAGCTTTTGTTGTTCTAAACCTCCTTCAGCCCATAGCCATCTGGGAGAAGATTCAGGTTATTATAAGAAGCTCTATATATTATTAAAGAAAAATATTAAAGGAAATATTCTTTATGTTTTAAAAACCAGCTACTGTTGTGCCTTTATGTCACTCGGTGGCCTTTGTTCCTGGTGATAGCAGGGTGGTGACCTGTAAATTGCTGAGAGTACCTGGTGGGAAGACCAGAGATTAGGTCAGAGATGGGGGGACCGGAAAGGACCCAGCAGTAGGGAGAAACAAGGGAAAGAGAATTCAAAATACATGAAGGCAGTACTACTCCAGTTTTTCAGCTTTCTACAAGAGTGACATGTCTGAATTCACATGAGGCAGATTTTATATTCTGCTTTGTAGAACGTATTTTACTGTTACTGGCCCTACAGAAAGATGAACCACATTCATTCTGGTTTTAGGAGCCATTTAGTTTCCATGCTGCAACACTGCAAATGCCCTAGCCTTGGAGGCTGCCCAGCACTCTCAGGATGCAGGGCCGTGGGGATGGGGGCAGGGGGAGGTAGTGGTATACTGTCCTGCTCCTTTACTTGTCAAGCAGGTATATTTGAGGGTGGAGGTTAAGTAAGTTCTGTTTTTATACTTTAAGGACATCTTGAGCTCAAAACTGAATGGAAAATTCAACAAACATCTCCAGCCATCTTCCACAGTACCTGAATGGAGAGCGAAAGATAATGATCTTCGATTACTGCTGACAAATGGAAGGATAATTAAGTACGTGAAGTAGATCAAAGTATCAGAGAGTTTAGTTTTCCATGGATTCCCTCTGTTCATTTTCTTCTGGGTCCAGACCATTGCACACCTGCCTGAAATATGGGGAAAGTGTCTCAATTCTCAGTTTTCTCTGCAAAGTAAGGAGAGTGTAATACTGTTTGGCTGCATAGTTGCACTATTTTCTGACTTGATTATTTTCCCCTCTGTGTACAGGGATGAGAGACAACCCTTCACAGATCAGAGTCTTTATACAGCAGATAGTGAAAATGAAGAGGATAAGAGAAGGACAAAAAAGGCAAAAGTGAAGATGGAAGAGAGTTCAGGAATAGAGGGAGTGGAGAACGAAGAGTCTCAAAAACCACTTAACAGTATGTTTGTTTTAATGGTCATTTTAAGGGACTGTTCATTATTAATATGCTAATAATATGTCAGGTAACTTGCTAATTTTAAAGTGCTTAAATTAATAGTAGGATTAAAATTTCTTGTGTCCCTAATACTCTTTTGAGAAATCTGGAGCATTTCTGAGTCATCTCTCCATCAGGGAAATGCTGAATGTGACCTCCCAATGAGGGGTGGCAGCCGGGGAAGGTGGTATTAGTGACAAGGATGTCATTGGCCAGTGACACCCTCATCTAATGACAGTTTCTACAAGAGTCACATAAAAGCTCATGTATTTTATGGGCTTCTACTCCAAATTATGAAGCAGTTGAAAATGTAGTGCAATTTCCAAGATAATTTTAGCTAACATACATATGGTTTTCAGAATTAGGAGACATATATAACTGGCTGATCTGAAGCTATTAGTAACCCAAGTATTATACAAGAAGGCTCTACTTGGTTATTAATTGGTTACCATCAATGCGATGAATAGTAACACCTCCTCCTCCTTGAGATCTTCTTTGAATGAAGTCTTCATTTTCTCAACATTTTTCAGGGCCTCCATATACCCTTCTATCTTAAAAAGTAGTTAAACATTTTAGAACTTGGTAAGTGAATATTCTAGATAATTAACATTATTTAATCCATGCCGAATACCTTAGTTCCTGCTAATTCCAGATAAGTTTGTTATTGTTTTAGTCGGTGACTCTACATTTGTTCTTCACATGCCGGGGGAGAGGCAGCTGATCAATGGACTTTATCCAGCAGTTGCTAGCCGAAAGTGCTGTGGGGAAAGAGAGGCAAGGGTGAAGCCTGGTCTATAAGCTTGTTGAATTCACTGTCTACTTGAATGTGTCTTAGGCTTAGGAGAGTTGTTTTATTTTCTGTTGAGACAAATAAAGCACAACAAGCATCGTAGCTAATTTTAGTGTTGAGGTTTTTTTCTGGGAAGAAATATAGTCAACCCACCCATGCAAGGATTGTAAACCATATTCGATAAATACCACAGAAGTTTTAAGAATACACTTCAATCTGTATCTTGGTTAATTGGGGGAAAAGTCCTTGGGGGAAGAACGAAATGAAGACAATGAAAGCAGTGAGAAAGGACAGAGCCGGGCAGTTGAGTTGGACAGGCTTTGGATGGTACTTTGCTCCAGTTCTGATGGCTCTTTTTCTCTGATCATTTTCCTTCTCAGGGTTTTTAACAAGTGTGAAATCAGAACTCAGGAATCGATCATCTGAATATTCTGATATTTCTGATTCAGAAGACTCTGGACCTGATTGCACTGTACTGGTACGCCTGGGACCCTGTAACTTACAGTATGTGATGGAAAGATGAACACCCGCTTTCCTTTATGTGGGAGGAAAGTGGATGACAGCTTTCCCAAAGCCTGTCTATCTGACCTTTGTGGCACAGAGCCTTCTCTTCAGTGGTAATTACACACACACACACACACACACACACACACACACACACACCACCCACCCACCCACCCACCC
>NW_011494924.1:4078299-4097306 GCF_000754665.1 Bison bison bison | reverse complement strand
CACATGACTACTTACATCTGATCAACAAAGCTTCTGTCTGATTTTGGAAAGGGTAGAGGGAGATACAGCTCTCATGTTTCTCATATTTCCTCATAGGTTATATTTCATTTTGCCTTAAAGAAAGCCTGTACTGTGGTTTTTTTTTTTTTAAACTAAAAAAAAAAAGCCTGTGGTTTTTTTTTTTTAAACTAAGGAATTATGTTACTGCAGTAACTAGAGATTTCCACTTTTTCTTATGAAACACAGAAATAATTCCATGATAATGAAGTTCTCACTTTCCCTTTAGATGGATAAAGTGTTTTTGGTTAGTTTGTACAAGCGTGTTCCAATTTTTTATATAGATTTCCCTCTATTTAATTATCTCAGAAAAATAATTTTACCACTGAAGAGTCTGAAAGTTCAGGTGATGAAAAGAAACAAGAGATAACATCAAACTTTAAGGAAGAATCTAATGTGTTGAAGAACTTCCTTCAAAAGAGCCAAAAGCCATCTCGAAGTGAAATTCCAGTTAAAAGGTAGGCATGCTGATGATGATAGTCTTATTACAATGTTATATAAATGATAGGAAAACATTTGTTATTTTTTGTTTGTTTTGTTTGGGGGTTTTTGTTTTGTGTGTTTGTGTATGTGTTTGTTTTGGTTTTAAAATTTACCAAATATTTCCTTAGAGTAAAAAAGTTCTTGTCTTTTCTGCTGATCTGCCCTTCAGGGAATGTCCTACCTCGACGAGCACAGAGGAAGAAGCTATTCAGGGCATGCTGTCTATGGCAGGGTTGCATTATTCCACGTGTTTACAAAGGCAGATACAAAGCACAGACTGCGGTGGTGAAAGACCCTCTCTCCAGGACCCCAGCGGCTGCCACAGCAGTAACCATGAGGTCAGGCAGTTGTATCGCTGTGATAAGCCAGTGGAAAGTGGTAAGAAACATAAATTGTAAGTCTCTGAAAAATAACATAGAACCCTCACCTTAATAGCCCTGTAATCCTAGCTTGAGATTAAAGATTATGAACAAGAAATGTTTATTAAACATCTTTAGTTGGAGATGGTATTAGACATATTGGCAGATATATATATATATATATATATAATGTTGACAAATGTCAGCTGCAAACAGAATAACTCAAAATGTAAATTAATGGATTAAGAGTAGTGTTCACTGACTTGCAAGACAGTATTGTTTCCCTTTTATAAGCTGATCAGAATGGAGGGAATGTTTGTGTCTTAATCGATGTGCTTAGTTTGAACAATCCACTCTTTTTCCTTTTATGGAAGGGAAGGCAAGCTTTCAGCTGTTTCTGCTGGAGGGTATCCTCTCCTATTTGAAAAGGAGACATTGGGAAAAAGAGACTTGCTGGCAATATCAGTGGTGCCACAGAGTGTTTCCTTCTGTCTGCTTTTAGGGAGGAGTTTTGTTTCCCAAAAATCTGAGGAGGATTAGGGGAAAGATGGTACTACATTAAAACTGAAGTCTACTGTAGGAATTATGTTCATTCCCACCTAGCTGTGTCAACTATGTGCCAGGAGCTTGGCATTCATTTCACTTAATTCTTGACATGTGGGGTGTGTGTAACGTAGCTTTAATAGGTAAAGGAAAAAAGATTTAGTGGAGTTAACTTGCCCACACTTACATGGCTACTCAGTTTACTGGAATTTGAATACAAGACTAGATCATGTGGTCTCAAAATCTTTGCTTATTGTATAAGAGGAAACTCAGGTTTAAAGAGGTTATATAACTTGCCTAAAGATGTATTGGTAATGAAAGATCTCAAGTTCAAATCTGGATTTTTCTGTCTTTCCACTTACCATTCTGTCTTCCTATAATCTCTTTGGCCCCTTGAAAAGAAAGCTTCTCTGGAAATGCTGCCAGATTCAGGCAAACATATGCCTTTATTCTGTATGGGAAAATATACTATTTTTAGAGAAACTGTATTGCACTTGGTTTTACATCTACAACAGATGGCCACAGAATTTGATCTAGATCCTCCAGCATCTGGCCCAAAACCTGCCGTAGAAAGAAAGACAGTCTTTGAGAGAATTGAAATAATTAACATGTTGGATTGCAAGCTGGTGACTGTTTTGTTTTTGAGAGGGAAAGGAGTATGGTGAAAGTATATGAATAAAGAGTTAGCATGCTCATTTTTTTAAAGAAAATGTCAACATAAATTTACTTTCAGTTTTAAGCAGCAGGCTAACTTTGTTCTTTAAGATCCAGTTTGTGAGAAGATTTTTAATTAAAATTTCTCTTTAGGATATCATGTCAAGACTGAAGATCAAGACTTGAGGAGTTCTTCCTGGATTAAACAATTTGATACAACTTCCAGATTTAATCTTCAGGTATATTCAAGGTTTGAAATATTGAAATAGGATTGTCATTAGCTCTGCTTTTGCTTTTGTTTTTAAAACTGCCATCAGTAATCAATCCCCAGATGTAGAAAGCTTAACAATTATTATTAAATGTACATTTGAACAGCTGTCCACTTTTAGGGATTCTGATGTACTAACCAATGAAAGGCTTATGTATAGAATGTTATCTGGAAAAAAGCAACTTATTTAAGAAAGCAGTTAAAAACTCCTGGCTGCCAACACCTTTAGGTTATGTCTGGCTAGAATGAAACATGAAAGGAAAAAAGTACCACAATACCACAAGGATCCTTTTAATCTCTGCTGTTGTTGATTGAGCATTTTTAGATACCACATTTCTTTGAGAATTTGATGACAGTTACAGGAAAATGTTTTCTTTCCAAAAAATGTTCTCCATAAATATGACTTGTGCTTACATTTTTCTCATGGTTTGTACCCCACCCTCACCCCAGACCATTCATTAACTCCAGATTAAGAGTCACTGCTCCAAGAGGAGACATTGATGTCTTAGGATTCTCGTGTATGAATGCTTATACCAAACAAAATGAACCCCCAAAATACCTTTTTGAAAAAAAACGTTGCCAGTAGCACCAAAAAAGGAAGGCTATATGACATTTTTTGGAGAAGGAAATGGCAACCCACTCCAGTATTCTTGCCTGGAGAATCTCAGGGACAGATGAGCCTGGTGGGCTGCTGTCTGTGGGGTCGCACAGAGTTGGACACGACTGAAGTGACTTAACAGTAGCAGCAGCATGACTTTTTTGCTGCAGACCTTGGAAAATGACAACCAAAGAAAAAATCAAAACTCTTAGGTGGCACAGTGGAGTCTCCAAGCCTCCCCAACCCCATTTGCTCTCTGAATAACAGAAATATAGATGGTTTTAACGTTCTTCATTTGGTTTATCTATATTTTATAAATACTTGTCAATTACTTTTATAATAAGAGAAAGAACCAAGTTATTTTTTAAAGGCAAGTACAAGTTCTTTTAATGGGAGAATATGCTCCAGAGACAAAGGTCAGGTAAGAAATTCCTTAACTATTAAGAATTCACTTATTAATGTATGATTTTATAGTGCCTCACTGGTTATAAAATTTATAACTCAGTAGCATTATAGGATTTAGTATTAAAAGGTAAGCTGTTATTTAAATCTAGCTGTTGCTTTTATAATTGTCTTTGAAAATAAAGAAGTAGAAGACATGATTAGCAAGATCACCTTAGAGAAAATAGAATTTCTGGTTCTTGTAATCTAGAGAGGTATTAGAATAGTGTGTCAGATTGAAAAGCTGTTTCTTCATGCTCAAGCGTGTTTGTAAGACTGTTTTAATGCGCAAGTGTATTTGTAAGACTGTTTTAAAGCATGTCTATGTTTAATGCTGTTTTTAAAAACTTGACCATTATAGAATCAGAAGTTCACTTTAATACACACACACAAACACACACTTAAAACTAGTTTCATGAAACATTATATCTACAGTATGCTCTTTTCAAGTTTATCTTTTCCTTTTCTCTTTTTAATTCTGGTTGGGACCCTGTTTCGATTTCAAGACCCACCAATCATCTATCTATCTATCTATAATGTTTTCTTCTCGACTTGAAGATGTCTCAATTTAAGTTACGAGGCATCTTTAAAACCTGAATCCTTCAGAGCTACTAGGTTTTAGAATGAGATGACCATCAGGAGGGGTCATCTATAGCCACTTCATGTTAAAAAAACCCAAGTTCAGTAACTCTATTTCTTCTCTCTCTTAAATTGTTAATACATTACTTCTCGTAAAGAAACCCTAAAAATTCGGCCTTATTTTCTTCTTTCTTAGGATCTAAATAGAGGCCAGAAATGCATCAAAAAGGAAGTTTCATCAGAAATCAGTCACAAAGTACAAAGTAGGAATTCTGTGGACAGCAGTGGCTCAAGCCTTCAGAATGCAAAGTATACGCAGAGTTCAAGCTTGATATCAGGGGCGTGCCAGCTAAGTAACGGCAGTATAAGCCCAGAAAGGCCTGTTGGTGAAACTTCCTTTTCAGTGCCCCTTCACCCCACCAAGAGACCTGCATCAAATCCACCACCTATCAGCAACCAGGCAACAAAAGGTAACATTACACGTGTGTAGGTTAAGTTAAATAGACATGTCTCTGCACTCACATTGCTCACAGCCTGCTGGGTATGGACACTGCATTGATAGGTGCTCAGATTACTATAGGGACAGAGAAGAAGGTATCTCAGTCAACCCTGAGGAGCAGGAGGGGTTTTCTGGAAGGGGAGGTAGATCCTGGAAAGGCTGTGACGGGTTAGCCGTGCTGAGGCAGGGGAAGGCACAGGATCGACAGCACTGACGGCAGAGGAGACAGCGTGACCCAGGGCAGAGGGGAGGAACAGCACAGGGTGAGGACGGAACAGGTGCGTCGCTGAAGCAGTTTGAGGCAGGATGGTAAGAGCTGGTGCTGAAGAGATAGGCAGGGCTCGGACTGGGGGAGTGTCCTGTACGTCTTAGGAAGGAGGTTGGCCCTCATCTCGTGGGTGAGCTGGAAGGGTTTTAAGCAGTGGACTTCCAGGCGTGTGACTCGACCCATTCAGGACGCCTAAAAGCCTTTGCCTGCTGTGTCGCTCTGCTTTAAGTCTTCCAGGTGCTGTCAACTGTGATTTTCACTGTTACTTACATTGCTGTTGGTGTGCTGTATTTTGTAGGTAAACGTCCAAAAAAAGGAATGGCAACAGCCAAACAACGTCTCGGGAAGATCCTTAAACTGAACAGAAATGGCCACGCACGTTTCTTTGTGTGACGGAACTGCGGCTGTGGCCACTATTCCCTTTGGAGACTGGTCTTGGGGTGCGGGAGCCTGGAGCTTCCACGTGCCCCACTGAAGCAGTTTGCATGTACAGTAGGGAACACTGCCTGAAGAACAAAATGAACCTGATGCTGCATTTTCACTGTGCCACACCCACTCAGCAATAACCATTTTGGACCTGGTGGGGAGAGGAAGAAGGAGGGTAGAACCTTAAAAAGAGACCTTGAACTGGAAAGGGTCTCTTGTCAGGGCTTGAATTTCATTTTGTTGTTGGTAGTGTTTTGATTTATTTTCAGTGATAGGGTAAAGAATTATCAGTAATTTATTTAACAGATTTTTTTTTAAAGTTAACAGCTTTTAAATTCTTTCTTTTTTAAAGCTATTTATTTGGAAGATTTCTGGAGAAATATCTCACTAATTTAGATTTAAGAATGTGAAGGTTTTTAAATTATTTTTGATAGTGTGTGTGTTACACGTGGGGAAGAGCCACGGTAACAGTAACTAGTCTGGACTCTTAAATTTGCTATTCAGGTTAAAGTCTTAAACAGGGATTTGATGCATTAATTATTTTAAATTAAGATGTATATGAAAATCATTTTATTTTATATATTTCATGTGTTTTTTATAAGCTATTAGCTTCGCTTTTGCTAACATCCAAGGTGCATACTGTTATCCAGGTCGATTACCTATGTCCCACCTTCCCTCTGCACTCCCCCTCATTTTGTGACGACACAAGACTCTTCTCTTTGCAGGGAAACACTTTCGTAGCCAGTGTGTAAGAACTACATTCAAGACCCCACATTTCTCATTTCGTTTGACATTGCAGTTTTCTTCTAAATAGAAAAATAGGCTTCTTGCATTTTCACTTTTGCTGATGATATCTGGGTCCCAAAGAGTACAGCTTTAATATCTTTTCCCTACTTGTGGGAAAAGTATTATAAGTTTGGTTAAATTGTCATGTTTGTAGTTTTCCAAATACATTTATAACTCCAGAGGGCCTTCTTCATACTGCTGGTGTTGGAGGGCAGGGCCAGCACCTGCCACAGAGGTTATATTTTATGATGCTTTTATTCTGTATACCTAATCTGTTGGAAAATATGAAATATGGTTTGACTTAGAATATTCAAATCTGCATAATAAGCCGTAATATAATAAGACTATACTATATTAAGTTGTATAGAAGCAAGCATGTTGGAGTAGATGAATTGGGTGTGTATGTGTGTGTGTGTGTGTGTGTGCGTGTGTTTAGTTTTTTATTTCTTAACCTTCTAATGAGTTATTTAAGATGTGGATTTGGAGTAAAATGGGTGCTTTTTGCAGTTTCTTCCATCTGTCCTAACTTAACCAGTGCATAGTGAGGTTAAGTATCCAGTTGAGCTTTAAGGAATCATTTATCTCCTTTGTGCACAATTTTTACTAAATGCCAGTTTTCAGCTGCTTGCAATAGCTTATGTTTTCCTCTCCGCCTGTGACATAAAAACAAGTAATTTCTTGTTTTTTGGGGGGTAGGGTGGAGATATTTCCAGTTCTGACAATAGAGCATTTTATAAGTTCCTACAAAAAAATACAGGCAAATTGGATAAAATTTATTTTTATGGAAAAGAAATATGGCCATATTATGGATTTGTCTTTTTTTTTTTACTCAGCAAGGTAGCAGGATTTTCCCTTTTAAGTATCACTTGAAGAGCTAAGAAAAAAGAAGTCTATACCATTGTCTTTCATGGTTACATTCAAATGTATTTTCAAAGAGAAATATTTCTTACTCTGTTTCCATTCCAACATTTCATGGAATATATATATCTTATGAATTAGCCTTTTTGGTTTAATGACTGGACCACTGTCTGGGTCTTATCTGGGTTTCAGGAAGAATGTTTTTGGAAGTACTAAATGTCGATAATAGGCTGACTCAAAACTGTCTGTACTATGCCAAAACTAGGTAAGAAGTAGGTACAGCCCGTCATTTGTTTGGTCATCAGATCTCAAGATATCAAAAATGTGGGTTTGCGTGATTCTCCCACCTTCCCTACACAATGTAGTGCTGTGATGTTTTGGTTTTCTGTAGATAAACCATTTTAGTGTTATAGTACACATGTTTTGGTTTTAGTTTAGAAATGAGAATTATAATTTCTTTTTCCAGCTACATTATGATCTGGGTTCTTTTGTTGTCTTTACATTTTTCACAGCTCTCAGTATTTTTAATTACCTTTTTTTTCTTTAGCCATAAAAATGAAAATAATTTATTTTTATGAATTAAAATGGTGGCCAGTATCTGCCCTGTGTACTTAGGCCAATAAGTACTAATTTTAGGTAGCCAGTATATGGAACTTCTAAGTGAAGGTACTGTGGATTCATTTTTGGCAGTGTTAGCCCATTAACTGGCTAAGTTTTAAAAATTTTCAGTAAGATGAAATAACCACTAAAATAGTACATGTAAACTTTTTGTGAATTGGTAAAAATTCAGCCACTGAATCCAATGACCTCCATCGTCAAAGCTCTTACAAAATCACTGACTGTGCTGCATCCCTGTATCTCGTGGAAATGACTGAACTTTGAAGTGACTGCCACCAGCATCTGGACTCGACTGTAATAACCTTTCGTCTTTCCCTCAGTCTCATTTATGAATAATACCACCCTACAGACACTGCAACTTAGGAAGACAGCAGTGGTGGCATTTAGTTAGTTATAAGCAAATACAAATAATAACCAACAATTATCATTTAATATATGCAATTTTAATTGTAGTAGCAGGTAATCATTTTCCTTTATTGATTCAAATAAGTGACTTCTGTTAACCTGGAATCCACTGTACTCTAATTCATAATATCACATAATACTAAGCTCTCCAGTATTGATTAATGATGTAAACTCTACAAAGCTGGCAGTTCATAATTGTCCAATATCCTAGAAATACTTTGAACTTAATGAAGCATCAGTTGATTTTTAAAGCATACAGAATTGAAAATTCTGACCAAAACCATCTTATAAACTCAGAAAACAAGCTCATCTGTATCACTACTTAAGTACTCAGCACTGAATACTGCTCTAGTTTTTAATCCAATTATTGCCTTTTTAATGAACTCTACTGTATTTATTCATATGAGATCAGATATTTATCACTCATCTACTGTGTGCCCAGCACTACTTAGTACTGTGGGAGTGGGGGGATATAAAGTTGGGAGTTGTGATCTCTGCTTTTGAAGGTATTCTTCTCTAGGAAATAAGCAGTATTATTTTCACTTCTAAGCAAACTTAAACAAAAGAGGGCCCATTCATAGAAAAAACAAGACATAACTTTATTAGTTTCAGTGGAGATACACTGTGCAACTATTGGAGTTAAAAAATTTTTTTTCAAAATTTAAAATACATTTTAAAAATTAATAATTTAATGTTCATAATCACAGGGGCATGTTATAGCATGAAAGGAGCAGAAGACCTGGGTGTTCGTCCAAGTTCTGCCCTTTATATTTTAGTTGTGTGACCTTGAATAGGTCACTTATTCTTTCTGAGTCTTAGTTTTCTCATTAGTAAATTTGGATCAAAACTCAGTTAAGAAAAACATAGAAAAGTATTAATCTATTTACACTTCATATTTGCAGAGAATTTATGATAAGTTACAACTAACAACGAATGCACATTTATGTGCATTTTTAAATGAAAACTGTTACTCATAAAATTTGCTTCATATCAAATATATGCCCAGAGCATGCTACCTAAAAAAAAACTGAAGAATCTCTTACAAGGTGCTGAATTAAACTCAGAATCAGTGCGTGAAGTGAAAGAAAAAGGAATGAGATAGTTTGTGGAGAAGAGTGAGAATGTTTATCCTCAAGTAAACATTAAGACGATTAGATGATTTAAAGTAATTAAAATTAGTTTTGAGTTCTTTTCAGAGTACTGCTTCACAGATTCTGCGTATTCTTCAAGGCGCTAGAATAGGGTAAAATAAATCATGAAATTAGGATGGCTTAGCAACTACTCACAGTAGAAGGGCAGGAAAATAAGGTGGAAGAATAATGGGGGATCAGCAAAGACAGCTCTGAGCTGGCCAACAATGGCTCATTGGGTAGAGAGAAACCACTGTAGTGTAGGAAGGGAGTCTTGACTGGAAGCTTCAGAAGAAAAGATTCTACTTTTTGCAAGAAATGCTCTCTAGTGATGTCAACTCCCCAAAGAGTTGATGAATAACTGGCCCAGTATACTGCTGTCATAGTAGATATTGCAGTGTATAAGCATTTTATGATTTCATATTAAGAGATGAGGGCTTCATTATAAATTTGAAATTTTTTCAAAAATTCATTTTTCTCATTAGTTGTTAAGCTAATTGCTTCCTCCAAAAAGAGAAGTTAAAGGTCATCAGTCATTTTCAGATGCCCCAGATTTTCATTTAAAGCAGTTTTGAGAAGGTTGAACATCTGACCTTTAGCTTAAGAAAAGAGACAGATGAAACCCAGAGAGGGCGGTGACCAGCTGGGGGCACAGTGGATACTAGACCTCTGGTACTTTGCTCCCTACGGCAGCCCATGTTCTGTGACACTGCAGCCTCGGCTCATCTGTGGTGGGTGATGTTGATATGCTTCCTAGAAGCCAGGAGGAAAGACAGAGGAAGTGACATACTCACTACCATTGCTGTTGAACGTAACGGAGTTTTAATGCTGTAGCCTTACTAAACAACCTTATTTTTTTATTTTTCAGTGAATGTCATGCTGTAAGTCAAATATTTGATACCCCTTACCTAAAAATTTAAGTTAAGGACATTAAGAAGCAAATGTCTATTTCCAAAACAATTAGCTTATCATGACTGTAGTTTTATTCTGTTATGGTATTTCTTTTCTTCTTCAGTGGGTAGAGGAAACTTAATACTCATTTACCTGCATTCTACTCCTTAGAGTCTCCGTCTCACCCTTCCTGTTCTTTTCTAATGTCCTGAAGCTTTGTCTTAACAAGTGTAATATTGATTTTTTTGTTGTTGTTGTTAAAGCCTTTTTGAAACTGTGTTCAGTGATTCTTCCAACAAGTTTTATCTGCTCTGCACTATTTCACTAATAAACCTTGGCTACCACGTAGCCCAAGACCTCCAAGTAGTTTACCTATGCAAGACCTGTGATGTTCTGAATTCACTTTTATTTCAGAAGACAACCTTAAATGGAACTTAATCATAAAGATAAACCTTGCCTCCACCCAGTTTATTTTGGCCATTTCCTTTTCAAATTGTCAGCTGTTTTCCCCCAAGATTTTTCACCAAAACAATGATCATAAGTGCTAGAAAATATAATATCTTGCAGGAAAAAAAATAACCCAGAAATACTCATATTTCTTTGGTGGATTTTGGTGGGTAACCATTACCAGCAGCAGGTGTAATATATAATAATGAGTTGATTCCTTGCCTAGAATCATTTCTTCCCTCTAAGATTCATAGGATTCACCTTTTATTTTTGCAAAGCATACATATAACTTCCACATTATAGTCAGGGACCTGAGGTGTAACTTGCTAAGTGAACCCCAAGGTTATTTTATCTTGCAAAAGAAACCTAAACCAAACTAAGGGCCTTACATTTATGGTTAGACTGAATCAAAAGCTATAACCTCAGTTTTTCCGAAAACAGCTTCTGACTGCAAAGCAAGTCATGCAGTTGTTAGGTATGAAATAGCACTGATCAGGAAATGCACATGCATCTTGGCAGACCGCGTTTCCTTCCGAAAAGACTTTTCTACTTTTAATATAAATTAAGCCATAACAGTTTCATGCTGTGGAAAGAGGGTGAAAAGGTTCATTTTAAGAGATTATATAATATGAATTTTCACATTTGCTGTGAAATGTCTAACTTCGCCAGTGCTTCAGCAGGTTTGTTTGATTTGGGGGTGCTGGGGGGAGGGTAGAGGGTGGTGACAGGGAGGGGTAGTCTTGGTTTTAGGGTGTTGAACTCTGTGAAATTTGAAAAGGGACAATTGTTGGCTCTGGTATTTACTAGTTTTGTAGTAATGTTTTGCTAGCCTGACTGACTTTCCTGACCTGATTTTCATGCCCACGGTCCCAGGTGACTGGTAGCCTTTCTCGTTCGGGGTGTCTGCAGAGTAGTGTCTTGTTGTGTGGGTAGGCAGTCAGCGTGTGTGCACACGTGTGTCCTTTGAATACAGAAGCACACTGTGACGGCAGAGTGGGGTGTGGCTGGGAAGTGGGATGCTGAAGCTTTAAGAGCTTTTTTTTTTTTTCCGATTCATAACAGTATTTCCCATCTTTTGCCTGCAGGCAGGGAAAGTGTACAGTATTTATTTTGTTTGTTTTAAATTTGTAAGTTTTTAAGTAGTTTACATTGATTATTATAGAGAAGGACAAGTGACTTGTTTAAAGTTGTATTTGGTATTCCTACTTTTCAATTTCTGTATTTTAAAATATTGAAATTAAACTTGTATTACTTCAGTTTGATTTTTTTTTTTTTAGCAATCGGTGTATTTTTTGCTCCTTTTGTTTGAAAGTATAAATGTTGAAAGTTGTATAAAATGTGTCTTTGAAAGAAAAAAATCTGAATTCTATATCCAGTTCTGACTTCCTGTTCCCTTTTTCTGCTTATTGAGTCTTGAGAGATTAATTTGAGAATGTGAAAAGCTGTGTCAAACTTAGACTCCTTCTAGTTCTGATGGTTTCAGTGTAAAAAGTTTGAATGTCTTATTACCTTATTAGATGTGTTGTTGGGGAAGCAGTTGCCGAAACATGGAGGAACACAGAGGGGTGACTGGCTGTGCCGTGGTCATGGGTGAGGGTGCTTCCTTATGGTCACTTAAGAGCATGCGCACGCACACACACACTCCTCTTAGAGCACCCACGGTATCACACGCACACACCCTTTAGAGCACCCACAGTATTTCACACACACACACACACACACACACACACACACACACCCCCCCTTTAGAGCACTCAGTGTCTCTCACACACACACACACACCCCTACCTTAGAGCACCCGCAGTATCCCAGCCGCTGCTCTACTTACAAGGTGAACAAACAGCAGACCTGTTCTCTTCCTCCGGAAGCTTCTGTGGCGGTGAAAGGCGAGCGAGAACACGGCACCTGGGGCCTGGCTGCCTCGTGAAGGCGGGAGTGGAGGTGCAGCTTTACTGAGGAGAATGTGGTCCCTCTGGACAGGCGCTCTGAGGACGCTGAGAGCCAGGCCTGGCGGGATCTGAGGGTGCCAGGAGAGAAGAGCACAGAGCCAGGAGCGCTTCAGGGCGCAGGGCAGGAAGTGGGCGGAGAGACCACCTTGGAGGAGGATCCTGGAGACCAAAGCAACAGAAGGGCAGAGGCTTCTGCTCTGCCCCTGCCCAAGAGCGTAGAGGTCCCCAGGGCGCACACCCCCACAGCCTTCCCAGAGTTTTACCCAAGCCATGTTTACACCACCTCTTTCTATGACTGGCCTGCTTTCGTCCAACTGATGGAAACCTAGATCTTAAAAAAGCTGTTGTTTAAAAAAAAAAAATCTACATACTCTCTATAAGCCTGTGAGGTGTTTACCCTTCCTCCAGTTTGTCTGTTGGGACTGATTATCAGGACTTGCACTCTAATACTTTGAGCCTGATTTTTGTGTTTCTACCAAGCGGTGAGACTGTGAGATACACCAGTGCAGGATATGGGTGTTGAGAAGCGGGGGAACAAGTACCACACGGCAGGCAGGGTTTTGAACAGAAGCCCTCATTATCTGTTTCATTAAGTACTTACTGTAGGCAAGGCATATTTTCATTTCTTCCTCATAATCACCCAACGAGGGAGGTGCTGTCCTCCCCACCCTACTGATGGAACTGAGGCCAGAGGGTAAATAACACACCACTAATGAGTAGAACTGAGATTGGAATCAAAGCCCAAATCTAAAAGCCATTTTATTTCTCTCGATTATTTTAAATTATTATATACTTTGAATTACTGAAAAGGAGTAGATGGTCTTAGGAATGGTTCTGTTCTAAAATTTTCTTTGTAGGCACCCATTTGGGATCCAAAACATTTTTTAACAGAAGTTTCCTGTCACACAACTGAAGTTTTGAGTCTGTACTTTCCCAGGGGCTGTGTACACATGAAAAGACTGAGGTTTCTCTTCTAGGAACCCATGGTCTGGCTGTAAACAAGGGGCACGTGGTGCAGGAAGCAAGCTTGAATCCCCACAGTCGCAGCCCCCAGGGTCTGCGCGTAAAGGCCATGCCTGTGCACCCTCCACCAGCCTGGCCAGCGCCCCCTGCGGGATGCGCTGCCCCTGCCACTGCAGCCCTTCCCTGTGGCCTCTCTGCCATCCTGTTCAACCCCTTGCTGCTGGCTCTGTGAGGGGATTGGCCCAGATGAGGATGGAGAAAGACTGTCCACTCTGCCTGCGCCTGCTAATACCGGGGCTCTGATTTCTGGAGCCTGGCTCCCTTCCCACTACCCCCCCCGCAACAATCACCATCCACATACCATCACTCACTTTTGAGTTCCCCATACTGTCCTTCCTTGCTGGATTCTTGCTACCTTTGGGCCCAGAAATACGCTTTATGCTTTATTAAAAAGCCAGTTCTGAAGTTGTGTAGATTCATATTCCTTCTATGCCAGAGTTGGACAAAGAGGAAAAAATGAAGGGCTTAAAAACAGAAAGTAATACATGTGGCAGATATAACTTGGAACAAAAGTTTCACAGTAATATTAAGATGGTATTTTGACCTTCCCTTAAGCATTTATTCTAGAAGCTGTCCTACCTAGGAAACTTGAGATACATTTCAGGTTCTGGAGTAACTCCCATAGGTGGCGGATGACCTCTGGGGAATGGGAATAGGACAGAGGGGTCACTGAAGCTGGGAATCTGCACACACTCTGATTTTATGATTTGGGTTTTTTTTTTCCTAATTCAAATAGCATTTCAATTTTGTAATTAAGACAAATCACGGGTTATGGATTAGCTGCCCCAAGATGCTAATTATACCATGTATCTATTCACACCCATCAGAAATGTGGCCCTTCTGAAACCATTAGGTGTCGTTTCAGGGGCTCTGAAGAGCTCTGCTATACCATAGTCCTTAGTGTTAGTGCAGAAAAGAATTCAACCAGAGACAGTGATAAGTGATTCATCAGAACAGGACGCTTGTGAAGCTTACAAACGGGTGGGCAAGAAATGTTAGGCCACAAGAACTTACTGGGCTACAGTTTTACAGTCAGAGGAAAAGTGGGGAGGGGGAGAATAACTTTTTCTTGAGTAGACTTCATGCTTCCATCATCAGCTCCTCCAGGTTGAGCAGGGGAGTTTTCTTCTCTCTACAAGGCCAAGCTAGGTCCACAAATTGTTTTTTAAGTATGTAGAAAGTATATCCTAGGGATCATTAACTTACTGAGCTCACTGGGCAGTATGTACATCTCATGCCACCATCATTTTATTGTTTTGGGGCATGTCTCATGCTTCTGCTGCATTGTTGCTAACAAGCTTCTTAGCATTTTGTTGCTAAGCAAACCTGCTTTCTTGAGTAACCATTAACTTACAGGGGTTTCCCATATTTTTTCTACTTACAATCCTCCAGTGGGAATAACTATTTAATCACTTACTTTGTCCCTTTACTCTGGCCCTATCACTTCTGCTCCCCGGGGTGCAGTCTAGCAGCAGGTGCAGCCTAGCAGGGATGGGCTGGGTCAGGATGCTGAATGGGACACAAAGCCAGTCACCGGGGGGAAAATACTCCCTCCACCCCTGTTCTCAGCCATGTCTGTGCTCCATTTCTCACTCCGCAGAGTCCCTTGTTTTGTCTGAACTAGCAGCCTGAGTTTAGGGCTGGGACTACATGTGTTTTCTATCATCAGCACCTCCCCAGAGTTTCAGTTCAGTTCAGTCCAGTCACTCAGTCGTGTCTGACTCTGCGACCCCATGGACTGCAGCATGCCAGGCCTCCCTGCCCATCACCAACTCCTGGAGTTCACTCAAACTCATGTCCATTGAGTCGGTGATGCCATCCAACCATCTTATCCTCTGTTGTTCCATTCTCCTCTCGCCTTCAATCTTTCCCAGCATCTGGGTCTTTTCAAATGAGTTAGTTCTTCGCATCCCCAGAGTTTAGCATACTAAAAATACATTGAATAAACAGGTGAACAAATATGGATAGTCCTCATTTTCATCATTCCCTCCCCCAATCTCTCCCTCCCTCAGAACTTAAAACTGAAAATTTTATGGTAATGCTTTGCAAACTTTATGTGACTTGATTTGAAATATAGATTATTCTAATGGTTACTGTGTAAAACTAAACAGATTAGATTATGGGAGGACTTTTTTTTCCTATCAAAAGTAGAGGAAAAGGTACTTCCTGAAGGTGTTACTGGGTTCCACAGAGCAGTATTTTCAGAGTTTTGAGGCAGGGCCTTTCATGGGGGCTGCTCCTTCTGCTTTAATTCCAGGGCAGGGTGATGATCAAGGAAAGAATTGCCGTCCTCTCCTCCTCCCCAGAGACCAGCTCTGTGTAACCCAGGGTATTGGGAGGGCAGTGTGGTCAAGCCACTAAGTAACAAGGTCTTGTTATAGGGTTGCTCAGACAATCAGACTCCCATGTTCCCTATAATACACACTACAGAGGGGTTACACAGTGATTGTTCCTAGAACAAATGAGGTGACTTCAGCTTCCCATAAACAGCAGCAGGACATTTCAAAATAAGTTCATTCCCTATATAAGGATTTAATTCCCTCATATACAAGTTTTACTAAGTTTCAAGTCACCACTTTCTGCTCACCATCTGCTATCCTCCCAACTCTTTTTACTTTCTGTGCCTTCACTATTGTCGGTTGTCTTTATTTACTTATTTATCTACTCTGTGTCATGTATTCCCCAGGTTTTCATCCCTGCAGTTTTTTTCTTTTTTGGCGGGGGTCGTTCTAACTTGGATGTCCAATTATTATCTCTTACACTCCCTTCACCTTCGCTCTCCTTTCAACCCAGACTGGTTTTCATAATCTATTAATACAATTTATCGTTTGCAAAAACCCTCCAAAACGTGCCCTGATCTCCATTCACGTTGAATTCAAAGGGCAAAACCCAAATCCAAGCTGAACCCAACTTCCCTGAAAATTGGAAGCAACTAATCTAGCCATTGATATGATCCCTGGCCCCCACTCTAGCCCCACGTGCAGCTGATAATCCTTCTCCACGTCTACTGGGAAAATAGAAGCCTAAATTAGTTTCCTGAGCTGCAATAACAAAGTACTGGGCTCAACACAACAGAAATCTATTCTCCCACAGATCTGGAGGCTAGAAATCGGAAATCAAGACATCGGCAGGGGTGTGTTTTCTTTGAAGGCTCCAAAGAATCCTTCCTTGCATCTTCCAAGCCTCTAATGACTGATGGCAATCTTTAGCATTCCTAGATTTGTACATATCATTACAACCTCTGTCTCCATTGTTATCCTGTAAGCAGATAAGGTAGGGGATCCCTGGGGAAAGAAAACCAAGCATGGCTTCCTTGACAGAAGAGAAGCCATTTTGGCTGAAGCCATTTTAGGCCTACGCTATTTTGAGATCTAGTTCTGGGCACAATGCTTGCCCTTGAACAGATCTCAGTAATAATGATCTTAAGGGAACAAAAGGACAAACTGTTAACAGGCAAGAGAAGTAACAACAGCAAAGATAACAAAGCAGTTGTAAAGACTCCCAGTTCTGTTTCAACGGTAAAGACGAGTCTGAAGCACTTTCTTGAGCTGTTCTGAAGAAGTTAACCACTCCTCAGGTGCTCAACCTGGAGAAGGAAATGGCAACCCACCTTGGTATTCTTACCTGAGAAATCCCATGGATAAAAGAGCCTGGTAGGCTACAGTCCATGGGGTTGAAGAGTCAGACACAATTTAGCGACTAAGCAACAACAGGTGCTCAACCAGCAGATCAACCGGAAACTAAGGCCTGATCCTGTTGACCTCTTCTGAACCTCATGACTGCAATCAATTAAAGCTTGGGCTCTGTCAGTCTACCCTAATTCTATGCTGAGTTCTACTCAAGTCCTTTCATGAATATGCATATACCCTTAGCTTAAACCTTCCCCAATTCTGCTGTTTGAGGAGACACTGCCTTGGGAAAGATCACCAGTGTTCTTACTTGTTGCAGGTAATAAATCCTTCTTTCTCCTGATGGATCTTTGACTTGGTTGTGTCTTTTGGCTCAACACCCACCAAGAGGCAAACCAAGCTTTTGGATAACAAAATCACCTTAAAAAAAAAAAATGTTATTTTATTGTCAAACTGTACTAAAACCACAATTAAAATTTTAAAGTTCAGTAAATTTCCTGGTGATTCAGTGGTTAGGACTCAGCACTTTCACTACGGGGGCCCAGGTTCAATCCCTGTTCGGGGAACCAAGAACCTGCAAGTCCCATAGCATGGCCAAAAATAAACAAATAAAACTGAACTTAAAATTTTATTAAAAAATACACAATGACAAGTTTTTAAGCAATTAAAATCCAGGAGAAAAATTGCTCCTCACCCCATCCCCTAACTCATTTTCATCTGTCCGTGTTATCTACTCTTCATACACTTAATAGATCTTTGGTAGCTTAACAGCACTTAACAGCACTTTAGTAGTAATATTAAAACTAGAATTTTATGTTCATTTTAAGTTAATTGAATACGGTAAGTATTTTTTTCCGCACAATCTTTCTGCCCCTCAACTTTCTTTCCCACTTTTGCTAACACCTACTACTGCATACTTCCTACAATATCAGTGCCCACAGCCATGGTCCTGCCTCAGCTTTCTCCGCCCGTTCAAAAATATTCCACCACATTCACACACACACACACACACACAAGGGATTCACTTCTTGCTACCGATTTAGACATTTTTATACAGCTTTCTTTTTTCACTTCACATCATAGATGTCTTTCTAGGTCAATAGGCAGAGATTTAATGCACGCTGGTTAGAGCTGTGTCCCAGTCTGGATAACGATCAACCGCGTTGCTCCCATCGCCCTACTTCCTCCACACAAATGCTTCTGTACGTACCTCATCTACCGTTCCTTTTACTTCTAGAAGATTCTCAGAAACATGGCTGGGTCAAAGATCACGCACATTAAACACTGTAATAACTTTTTCGGGATTATTTTCCCAAAGGGCTCTAACACGTCACATGTCAGTGAGCCACGCCCGTGAGGTGTTCCTGTGCCCCCATGGCCTTTAATATAGTCCATTCAGCAGGCGCGGGGAGAAATGGCTTTTCGTTTGAAAAGAAGGGATTTTCACGTTTAAAACAAGGGAGTCACAGCCTGAGCTGAAGAGAAAGTAACACTGAGGCCGCCTTTGCTTCCACCTGAGGGGGCCCCAGGGCGTCTTCCCGGTTTCCCTCAGCGTCTAGCGTTTGACTCGCGCGACGCCGCCTGGCGGTTCGCAAGGGCGCGTCCCAGGCCGCTCCGCCCAGCGCCCGGCGCAAAGGTGCGCGGTCCGCCTGCCGCGCTATTTCCCGACGCCCGGAGTCAAAAGCGGGCGGCGCGCGCTCCCGGGCGGCCCCACTCCGCCTCGTCCCGGCGAAGGCGCTACCGGAACGCCAAGCGCGACCCCTAGGCTGGGTCGACTGTCTTCCTGTCAGCACTCTGAGGGGACTCGTCGTCGAGTCCCCCGGACGCTGAAGAAGCTCCTGCGGGCTTCCGACGGGGCGAGCGTGCACAGCTGAGGGGCCCGGTGCCGGAAGGCGCCGAGCTCTGCTCAGCTGAGAGCCGGAGGCGTGGCGAAGCCACCAGGTTCTGTTTTCCCCTGGTCGGGGGGAGCTTTCAGTTTCGTTTTCGGCCGCAGTCTCCTCCCCGCGGGAGCCGCCTGCTCCCCTCCAGTCGCGGGCCCGACGACCATGGCGCCGGCCGCCCTTCTCCGTGAGGTGACCCAGGTGTTGTGCGCGGCC
>NW_011494924.1:4060988-4078164 GCF_000754665.1 Bison bison bison | reverse complement strand
CTGGCCGTGTCGCCGCTGCGGCTCTGCAGCGCCCATCTGGGCCCGAAGCCGGGCTGCGCGGGGCTGTGCGCGCAGCTGCACCTCTGCAAGTCCTTGTTCTACGGCAAATGCAAGTTCCTCAGGGACGGGTAAGGCGCCGCGCCGGGAGCCCGACGACGAGGAGGGCGTCTTCTTCCCTCCCCGCCCTTCGTCAGTTTGGGGGAGAGACTAAGAGGTGGCTGTTCCTTGGCCTGTACTCCTCCCCCTCCTTTCTCTTCAGCGAACGTTTATTGAGCGCTTTCTGAATATGTGGAACTGGGCGTGGGGCTCCGCATCGAGCGGTGACCTCGGGGAGGGACAGCCTGGGAGTGGCCGAACCGGGGTGGGGGTGGGCCCACGGCCCGCCCTGAGCGCGGCTCAGCGCTCTCTGCCCCGCCACAGAAGGGATCTTTTGAAAGCTTCTCTTCACCTGCTGACTAGACGCCAGCGGCTTCCGTTGCATTTGGAATACAATGCAGGCTTCCAACCCTGGCCCCCAGTGCCCCTGAGGGAACTGAACGGGTCCTCGCCGGCCCTCCATCCTGGGCTCCTCGGGGTGCCCTTCCAGCCCGGGTATAACTCCAGCCTTTGCTCATCGGGTGACCTCTGCTCTCCTGGACCGCCTTTCCTAGTTTGCCTCGTGTATCCTTCAGGACTCGACTCAGGCATCTCTTTCCTTTGGAGCCCTTTTCTTTCTTCTCCATCACGTTCTGTTTACTTTTCTCATAGCGCCCTTCATGGGCTCCCCACTGTTTTCAGTAGAACGTAAACTCAGGAGAACAGAGAACCCTCCGTCTTCGTCCTGGCTGGGCTCTCCCGGCCCTCAGCTCTGTGCGCTGCACCTGGCAGGCGCTCAGTGAGATTTGTGGAGTAGATTCAAGAGGTAAATGCTAAAGAATTTGGACCTCACCCTGAAGGTAATGGGGGCCCGTCAAGTAGCAGAAGAGAGCAGCCATCAGGTGTGCATTGTAGGAAGATAGCTAAGATAGTGGTACGCATTCTCATTTAGAGGAGGCTATGATGATTTCGTTTGGAAGCTAGTCCAGTCATCTGGAAGAATGACTGGAAGAACAAGTAATTTTAGTTATTTTTCTTTTTTCTGCCTTAACAGGGTAGACCTTATTTCATGCTCACATCAGGTCTAATTGTGAGATTTAACAGCGTGAAGTATGGACCTTGATCCATATAGTCATTTAGGGACCCAGGCTGGCAGACCTAGACTCTGTCTTCTTAAACCCATGACTCTTAAAGGCTATCTGGGTATCAAGTTCCAAGGAGCAGGTAGAGAAGATGGATAGTAGAGGGCTAGTGGGAGATTTTTATGGGCCAGTTTTGGAATGGTAGCTGTTTTTCTGTCCATGACCCAAGCACCACAGGATGTCTGTGCCTGGATGCAGAGGGAGTTGGAAAATGTCCCTGAGAAGCAGCTCCCCAGAAATCCTTAGATTCGAATATTTCAAGACCCAGATAAGGCCTTATGAGGAACGGATGTATGTATGAGAAATTTGGGAGAGTTGGTAAGAGGAGGGTAACAGGATTCAAGAGTTGATGACTCATTTTTCTTTATTATTGTTCACTTGGAGATGAGATTTTTCTTACTGTTGACAGAGAGTGGGAGAGGGTTTTGTTTTGAAGAGTGCCCAGAGGGTAGCTCTCCAGGTCTGAAACTTGGGAGGATTGCCAGGACACTGAGATGCAGGTTTTGGGAGTTTGGGGGCAGCATTTACTATGGCTACAGCAGCAAGAGTGGGTCTTATCTGAGGTGGAAGCTGAGGGTGGAGCGCCAGGGCAATTAAGCCTTCAGGGGCTGGTGGAGAGGCCGCATCTCAGGGTGGAAGGGGGAGCAGCATGCAGAGAGGAAGGTAGATACAGTAGGTGGTAGATGGAGGGATCTAATGACAGAGATCACTAGTGGGTCTTGTTGATATCTGTAGTTGATAAAATAAAGATAGCAGACCTATCTTTAGATAGGCTAATTCCCAAAGTTGGGGTCAGATTTTGTCTTGGAAGTCTAGTATTTATAGGCCTGGATGATCCTAAGTTCTTTTTTTGTTTGTTTGTTTGTCTTTGTGGTTTACACAGGACAGTTTCTTGAACCTTCCTTCTTTGACTGTTTCCGGATCACATAAGGGAGAGTGGGTGTGGTCAGCTGCATGTTCTGTGCTTTCCCTGCGAAGCTCTCTGTCCTCCTCAACTGCAGGATCAGCTGTCACAGACATAGATCATCACTGCTGCTTTTGTTGGTGACCTCTGGAGAGGGTCCCAGGTCCCTGATTCCATCCTTTGCTTAGGGGACAGTAAGCAAGTGGTCAAGAACCCAGCCCCAAGACAAGCCGCCTTGTCTCTGCCTTGGCTCTGCCCCTTGCCAGCTGAGTGATCTTGGGCAAATTAGTTTTTATCTGAGGCTTAGTTCTCTTATCTCCAAAATGGGATGGTATTACCCACCTTATAGGCTTGTTGAGGACACTATGAGTTAACTCACAAAACGTTTAAGCAAACCCTGGTTTGTGGTAAATGCCCTTTTAGTAGTCATTATCATCATCATTATCTTTGTGATTATGAAGCCCCTTTGCCTAGAATGGGGCTTCCTTGGTGCATCAGATCTTAAAGAATCCGCCTGCAGTGCAGGAAACCTGGGTTCGATCCCTGGGTCAGGAAGATACCCTGGAGAAAGGAATGGCTACCCACTCCAGTATTCTTGCCTAGAGAATTCCATAGACAGAGGATCCTGGCAGGCTGCAGTCCATGGGATCACAAAGAGTCAGACACTACTGAGTGACTAACACTTCCTGCTCTCAGTACCTAGTTCTTCAGCCCTTAGTATCAGACTCAGACTTATACCATTCAGGCACGCTCCCTGATTGCTTCCCCACTCCTGTCAGGATCAGGTGCCGCTCTGTTTGCTGATGGATCCTGAGCACAGCTGACCTTGCGCTTCCCACATTTTAGAGTCATCTCAATGTCTGTGTATCCACTAGAGAGGAGCGGGGTTGGATGACGCCATGGTTTTTGGCCTGTGCAGTGGAAGAGGGAAGTTGCTCTTGACTGCATTGGGGGAGCCCAGGGGAAGTACGGATTTGGTCAGTGATTCAGTTTTCTTTTGAGATGCTTATCATAGGTGTGGCAGTGTCTGAGTCAAGCAGATGTAATTTACCTGACTCTGCTGGGTTCTGTTGATCACCCAGGTGATCATTTGAAGGCTTATCTTTGACTCTTTGGGGGCATACTGCCAGTTCCTGGTTCACAGTGAGTTTTCAAGAGGCAGTTGTTGATCAAAACAATGGAAGAAGGGAGCAGAAAAAAGGGCTGGGCCTCAATGGTGTGTTTGTGTGTGTCTGTGTATGTGTGTGTGTATACACACCTGTAATCATAAGCCATCCACACTCATTTATTCAGCCAATGTTGAATGCCAGTAAGTGCTCAGTGACTGGCACGCTGACTGTTCAGGAAATGGCCCTGTAAGTCTCACTAAATACCTGCTGAGAGGTGCTTCCCTGGGCCTAGAACTCACAAGGTACCATCTCTTCTTTTGCAGATGAGCACTATGATTTTTCATGGACATGCAGGTTTTCTCTGATGTTTTTAAACAATGTCAGGAACTATTCCTGAAAAATTATCTTAAAGATTGATTTTGCCAGTCGTTTCAGTTTGCTCAGGCTGCCGTAATAAGGTTCCACAGACTGGGTAGCTTAAGAAACTTATTTTTTCACAGTTCTGGAGGCTAGAAGTCAGAGGTCAAGGTGTCAGCATATTCTGAGGCATCTCTCCTTGGCTTGTAGATGCCATCTTCTCCTTGTATCTTCACATTGTCTTCCCTCTGTGTCCTGATCCCCCTGCCTTTTTTTAATAAAGACACCAGTCAGATTGGATTAGCCCCCGCTCCACCCCCCCACCGCTGTGACTTCATTTTTTTTAGCTTAATCACTTTTGAAAGACCCCAAATTCAGTCACTTCTGAAGTACTGGAGGTTAAGACTTCAGCATAAGAGTTTGGGGGGAAACATTTCAGCTGTGACCCTAGCCCTGTTTCTTTGCAGGAAGGACTGTAGGAACGGTCACAACTTGATGTCCAATCACAACGTGAGCGTGCTGAAAACACATGGCTTGGACCACCTCAACTACGGTGAGCTCTGCATGCTCCTGTTTCAGAACGACCCCTTGCTCTTGCCAGAGGTGAGTGCCAGGAGGGGTGGGCCCAAGGGTAAGTGATGAGGAAGAGGCCAGGAGGTTGGAAGACAGGGAAACACTATGGCAGAAGAGATGCCAGGGGCCCAACAGTGATCACTGCGGTCTGCCTGTTGGGAGCCCTGGACTGGATTCCTGCCTCTGGTGATTTTTAGATCTGTGACCTTGCACCAACCTTGCCACTTCTTGAAGCCTCCTTTCCTTCTATGTCAGTTGGGCTGGTACCTCCTTTGCAGGGCTTCTGTGAGGTTGGGGGGGCTTGTTTGGCCAATGATTGCAGGCAGTTGTTACACAGAGCTTAGAGGGGTTTGGGATTCTAGCCAGCCCCTCCCTGTCTAGCAGGACTTAGAAAAATGCAGGTACCACGGGGCTCTGAAGGTCTGTGGGGCAGTTTTCTAACTTGGGTCATTGTAAATTCTCATGCTGCATTTCAGACAGAAACCACTTGTTTTGAAGCTCACTGCAGTGGTCGTGGACGAGTTCAAGTCCTAAGAGAAGTAGACACCAAGATGGGATTGGAAGTGGGAGAGATTTATTTCGGGGGAGCAGAGGAAGGTGGGGGCCCATGTGGTGATGGTGCCCTGAAATCTGTGTCAGGAGAGGGGAAGGAAAGGAGACTGGGTCGGAAAGGACCCTGACTGTGCTGCAGTTCCCCAAAAGCTTCTGCCCAGCCAGCACAAAGTTCTGAGCTGAAGTCCCTGTTGGCAACATCTGTGTCTCCCCAGAATGGCCTGCCTGTGAGGGCGGGGCCTCTGTGTGCGGAGGACAGCAGCCAGGCCGAGGGTTGGCTGTGCTCTGCAGCAGATCTGAGCAGTCATTCTCTGGCCAGCTTGAGTTCTTTGGGCTGTTCTGGCCCTGCTTCTTGGATGAGGCGACAGAGATGAGATGGATATATGTTAATGACATTTAATAACAAAATATTTATATTTTAATGAATTACTATTCAATTGAAATCACTATTTGAGAAAGATGCTATAGAGCAAATGACTGGTGCATAATATGTATTGTTTTTCTTTGCCTTTTGAAAATTAGTATCAATTTAATTCAGTTAACCTTTATTGCATATCCACTACAGGTGAGGCACTGGCATTAAGGAGATGCAAAACCCCTTCTGCTCTTCCAGGCGGGGCACAGCTACTGGGTGGGACAAGTTGGCGGTTGATAGCAAGGTGCTGTTGGTTATCAGTGCTTTAATGGGATTGTCAGTGCTTTAGTTGGAGTTGGTGCTCTGGTCTCAGGGGCACGGTTTGGGCACCAGGGAAGGAGTCCTGGAGCAGATGGTGGTTGCCCTGGGTGCTGGAGGATGAGTGGAGGATGAAGGTCTGGGAAGAGGGAGGCAGAGAGCCTGCCTGGTCAGGGCACAGTGTGTACGTCAGCATGACCTGGATTTAGGGTGGGAGGGAGAGAGAGAACTAGGTGGGTGGAGGCTCATCTGCACAGCCTCCTGTGTCACAGGAGGGAGTTGGAGCGAGGTTGTGTTGGGAGAGTAGGCATTAACTTTTTGGAGCAATCACCTTGTTAGTGGTGTGAGAAGTGAATCAGCAGGTAATCCATCTGGAATGTGCAGTCTGTCTCCTGGGCTGTGTGAGGTGGTTCAGGACACAGTGCTATCACATGGGCTATAAGCTTGGATCTAGTGCAGCTTTCCTTCAGGACTACTGCTCTCAGGCTAGTCCCCTCATCATCAGATGACCGTTGAGGGGCTGCCGCCATGAACTGAGCACCCACTGGTTCTAGTCACTTTGTATATTTTTCATTTAATTCTCACAATAGCCCCGGCTTTGTAGGTGGCATTAGTCCCATTTAGGGGATTAAGAAACAAAATCTCAGAGCTAGTGAGTGGCCTGCTCGAGATCAGGCAGCTTGTAAGTGACAGAATCAAGGTTAGGGCCCAGCTGTTGCTGATCTTCTCCCTGGGGCTTCCATCCCCAGAAGGTGGTCCCTGATGATCTAGGTCTGGGTTCTGCAGCCCTCTGTTTGATATGATGCCTGTGAGTTGAGTGGGTGGGCCCATGATGGTCTCTGGCTTGGTTCCCAGCTCCAGGAATGTGGAATGTAGAGAAGGAACAGCTGATTGAAGTTCAAGCCCCACCTTACCAACAACCCAGTTCAGCAGACACCACCTGTGCCAGGTGTACTAGATAACTGTGTGACTCAGAGCAAGCCTGTTAACTTCACTGAGTCTCATTTTGAAAGGGCTGTATTTGGCCTTCTTGAAACCCTCAGAGCCTCTTTGACCTTGAATTGGAGAAAAAAAGAGTTGGGAGAAGCTGGGTCCTGGGTTAGAGGGAGTTGGTTAATCAGTGAAGTGGGGGGCGGTCGGTAGAATGCAGGGATTGTTAGGATGTTCCTGTGTGAGTTACATTAAAATGTTGTCTCATAAAGAGCAGCTCTGATCAGCTGGAAGTTTTTTCCCCCCCCCCAACCAGAGAGGCTTGCTCTGGGCAGTCTGCTGTCCTCCTGGTTCCCATTTACCAAGAGCATGTGCTAGCAGTTGTCCATCTAGAGTGAGGGATGGTCTCAGAGCTTGTGACCCATGTCATGAAAGGGTCACAGCCTTGGCTAGGTCTCTGGAGGAACATCAATTAACCAGAGACTGCTCAGTAAGGAGGTAGTGTCATGTGAGGCCTTTCTAAGTTGCTGTCTTTTTTCCTTCTTCGTTAACAGATCTGCCTTCATTACAACAAAGGAGATGGACCATACGGCTCTTGTTCCTTTAAAAAGCACTGTATCAAGCTCCATGTCTGCCAGTATTTTTCGCAGGGTGAATGCAAGTTTGGCACTGGCTGTAAGAGATGCCATGATTTCTCTAATTCTGAGAACCTGGAAAAACTGGAGAAGTTGGGCATGAGGCCGGAGCTGGTGAGCAAGCTGCCTTCCATTTACAGAAATGCTCATGACATCAAGAATAAGAGCTCTGCCTCCATCCGGGTGCCACCTCCACCCTCGCAGTCACAAGGGACTTCCAGTAAGGCTCTGGGCTGGGGCTCCTAGATTCCAGCTGGCTGCCAAATGGAATGTGTGACTTTGGGCAAGTCTGTGCTGCTCTGAGAAAAAGGGAGTTGGCCACCCCTTTCCAGCCAGTGGGGGCTGTGAAGATGAGTTGAAATCAGAGCTGTGAACAAACACATTTTAAACAAATTTGGGTTGGTGTGGACGGTGGGTGAATTCCCTCTGGGCCTGAGATCTGCGTGGAGATGAGTGATGCTGCTTCTCCCTATCTAGTCTTCCCTCTTCTGCCCTGGAGAGCTTGTTTTCCTGTGAAGGACCCCACAGTTAAGAATGCCATGCTCTACAATTCTGGGGCCATCCTTTGCGTTATGTTCTGTTGAGATTTTTTTTTTTTTAATAAGTGCATGAGGCACATTTTATCTATTTTTTTGAATGAAGCATATTTTAATTTTGGCTCTCTTTTGACATGAATGGAATTTTTTTTCATCATTGCAAATTTACTTTGTTCAGTGCTCATCTCTAAATGGTACCTGCTGGGCTACAGTTGGCACTGACTTGTTGAATGGTGAACCTGCCAGGATACTTTTTATTTTTTGAGGAATGTCATGCTTAGTGACAGGCATATGGGGGGATTTTGAGCAGAGATTGTTTCTTTAGTAAGCATTTCTTTTTTTATATAAAGCTTGTAATTAGACTGTGTTGGGTCTTAGTTGTGGCACATGGGATCTTCATTGTATCACACGGGATCTTTTGTCACAGAGCATAGACTCTCTAATTGCCTTGCATGAGCTTAGTTGCTCTGCCACACATGGGCTACTAGTTCCCTGACCAGAGATCAAACTCCTGTCCCCTGCATTGCAGGGTGGATTCTTAACCACTGGACCACCAGGGAAGTCCCAGTAAGCATTTCTTGAGTACCTGTTATACTGTGGGAAGTGAATACCATGATTCAATACCAGGGAGGCTACGATGCCTTGGTGTCCTGTGAATTTCACACTATCTGCTGCTGGCTGGTCATCCTGATAATCCGTTTTTTCATTCAACATGAGTCCTTGCCATGTACTGGCCAGTGTCCTGGGCCTTGGTTCTAGGTGTCTCTGAGGCACGGCTCCCCCAACTTGTTAGCTGTACTGATAATCTAGGATTTTTAATAGATCACTTCCTAAATTATTAATGCCAGGATGACCAGCAAACTAACTTACCACTCTAAACTTACCTGAGATTTATATTTGAGAGGTGTCCTCGCTGTATGTTTCCTTTACATTTTCTTCAATTACTTTTGGTTAGTTTCTTCTAACAGTAGGAAGCCTAGAAGCAAACGATTTTGCTTTAATAGATTGTTAAGAGTGTCAGTTGGATTATGGCCTTGTTAGAAAGGCAGGGGAAGGATACCTGCCCCTGGAGGGAGAGGGAGGCAACCTCTAAAGTGCCACAGGTGTGAGCTTTAAGGTCCAGCCTGTGGATGTCTGCTGCTGCTAAATCACTTTAGTCGTGTCCGACTCTGTGCGACGCCATAGATGGCAGCCCACCAGGCTGCCCCGTCCCTGGGATTCTCCAGGCAAGAAAACTGGAGTGGGTTGCCATTTCCTTCTCCAATGCAGGAAAGTGAAAAGTGAAAGGGAAGTCGCTCAGTCGTGTCCGACTCTTAGCGACCCCATGGACTGCGGCCCACCAGGCTCTTCCGTCCATGGAATTTTCCAGGCAAGAGTACTGGAGTGGGGTGCCATTGCCTTCTCCAATCTAAGAGTATAGAAGCTTTCAATCTCAAAAATAAGATCAAATTGATACACCGAACTCTGTAGCCTGAAAACAAAGTACATTTTCATTCAAGTCCTGTGGGGTTTTAGTTTAGGGAGGTGATTGAGTGATGACAAGGAGAGTTTTATAGGTTTACATGGTGGTAGTTGGGGCATGCCCAAATGTAATTATTAAGTAATGGCTCATTGAAGCAATTCTAGTAAAGGTAGACTTTGAAAGCATGTGCATCCTCCTGGTTACATTAAAATCTGTGTGTGTGTGTGTGTGTGCATGCGCATGATCAGTTGTTCAGTTGTATCCAACTCTTTGTGACCCCATGGACTGGAGCCTGCTGGGCTCCTGTGTCCATGGAATTTTACAGGCAAGGATACTGGAGTGGGTTGCCATTTCCTACTCTAGGGGATTTCCCAACCCAGGGATCAAACTGGCATCTCTTGTGTCTCCTTGAAATGGCAGGTGGATTCTTTACCATTATGCCATCTGGGAAGTTCTTATAGTTAACCTAAATAAGGTTTCATTTTGAATTATAGGCTTTCCATTAATTTTTTTTTTTTTTTGGTATTGGAACCCAATTCTCATAGTTCATTTGCTTTTGGAATCAAATCTAGTTTATAAAATGCAGCCTTCACTTGTTCTCTGGGGTAATCACAGCTGTAGATACAGAAGGAAAATGTGTTGGTTAGTGGTTCCCCACCCCTCCCTATTAAAGTGTCCCAGGTTCCACTGTTGAAAGCTGCTGATTGAGTCAGTCTGAGGGAGAGCTGAGCACTTGTGTTTATAAACAGGTCTTCTAGTGAATTGGGTGCACAGCCAGAGCTGAGAAAAAGCTCACCCCAACCATGATGTCCTGGATTTGGCAGCAGTCATATGGCCTTGGGCTCCCGGATTCCTCCATAAAAGGCAGAGAGGGTCCACCTGTATGTCTGAGGGTGCTTTTGTCTAGAACATTATAAGATTTTGTGATGTTGCCTTGCCCACTTTTGCCTCATGCAGAGGAATGAATGAATTCTGTTCTCTCTCCTTTGTACCTTGAACTACTCCAGCCCCATATCAGAAGCACTGGTGACATATCTTTGTGGTCTTTCTTTGTAGAAAGAAGAGACACAGGTTCTGTGTCCCTAAACACTGCCACCCAAGAGGAGAGTGATCAGATCTGCTTGTTCCATATCTGGAAGAGCTGTAGCTTTCAAGGTGAGTCGGGGGGAAACCCCTTCATCCACTTGCAGGCGGGACAGCTGCTCCTGGTTCCCAGAGCTCTGCTCTGATGTCACCCCTCAAGGTCCTCTCACCCATCCAGAGAGGTTCGGGCATTCTTAATTGCAAGCTGGTGGCACTTCAGTGATTTTGTTGGGGAGTTGAGAGTGGTAAGAATTATTGAATACTTGAGTTTCTAAAAATCAAACTGTAGATGAGTTTGGGGGACTGTTTGTTTCATGCAGCAAACGAATGTCAGGTGTTGTCCCTTGGTTAGCTTAGTGTGAGGTCACAAACCCACAGAAACACTCGGATGCCCAGTCTAGTTCCCTTCTAGAAGGAGGTTGTAGTCTCAGAGATGCCTCAGAACCTAGGAACAGGAGGAGACCCCTCTGTGTACTCTTGGGGGATGAGAATTTGTTTAAGTTCAGAGTTTCTCTCAATACTCTCTTTTTTATCAGATGTAGCAAATGTTTTGTGTGTGTGTGTGTGAGAGAGAGACTGTATTTTTACTAAATCTTTGTTCTTGCTGATGTCCTGGGCTTTGACTAAAGAATGATTCCTTCTCAAATTTGGTGACTCTTCTTAAAAAAAAGACAAACACCCAAACTTCCTGTTTTGTTTTCAGTCTTTAAAAAACTACCCAAGCAATTCATGAATACTTTCACTTTGTAAATGAGTGAAATGGTACAGAGTAAATCCTGAAGTCTTCCTTCAGCCTTCCAAAGGTAAACATGGGACTGTGGTCATATTTGTTTTACATATTTGTCAACAGATGGGAACATGTGATATGCATTATTTAACCTACTTCTTTTACCTAATGGTGTGTCTTGGTGATTTTTTCTATGTTAGTACATATGTGTATGTCTACCTGGATTTTAAAAACAACTGTGTAGTATTTGATTAGAATGATTTTTCCTTGAACACCTGAGTATACATGCATTTTACCATGGATAGATTCCTGGAAATGGAATACTAGGTCAGGCAATGTGTGAGATACACACATACACCACACACACACGTTTGTGTATGTATATATATGTTTTTAAAAATCAGCATTATTAGATATAATTAATACAAAATAAAATGCACCCTTTGAGTTTTGGGGAATATGTTTGCCCATATAACTGGCACTATAATCTGGATGTGAAACAATTCTCTCATTCCAAAAATTGCTCTTATGCCCCCATACAGTTGATCCTCACCACTCAGTTTCCTGACCCAAGGCAATCCCTGATCTGCTTTTTGTTGATGGGGACTACTAGACTTGCCTTTTCCAGAATTTTAAATAAACGTAATCATGTATTCTGTTGCATTGATTAACTACAATTTGTTTATACATATGTACGTTGATGAACATTTGGGTTATTTCCAGTTTGGGGCTTTTATGAATAAAACCTCTATGTCAGTTTTCATGTACAAGTTTTCATGTGGATATATGTCTTCATCTCTTAAGTAAAGACCTCAAAGTGGAATGTCTGATCGTATGATAAACATGTATTTAACATTACAAGTTACTGCCAAACTGTCCTCCAAAGTGGATCCATTTCACTTTCCCGCCAGCTGTGTAGTAGAGTTTTGGTTGCTCTGCATCACTGTCAGCACTTGGTATTGTCAGTCCTGTAAATTTTAGCCATCCTATCCATTGTGACTTTCATTTGTATTTCCCTGATAAGTAATGATGTTTAGCATGTATTTTCATATGCCTTTTGGCTGTTTGCATATCTTCTGTGAAGTATCTGTTTAAATCTTTTGCCTATTTTGCAGGCAAATAACAGCTTTGTTAAGATATTAAGTATATTTCACATAGTATACAATTTATTTAATGGTTTTTAACATAGTCAATTTGTGCAACCATCATCACAGTTAATATTAGAACATTTTCATCACCCACAAAGAAACCCATTAGCAGTCACTACCCCTACTCCCCACCCTCAGGCTCCTGGTAACTACATAATTTACATTATGTCTCTATGGGTTTGCCTGGATATTTCATATAAATGGAATCATACAGTATATGGTCTTTTGTGACTGTTTTGCCCATTTTTTATTGGGTTGTTTGATCTCATTATTGATTTGTAATAGTTTTCAATATTCTTTATTCACTTCACATCTTTGTCAGGTGTCAAATTAGCCAGACTTCATTGTTATTACTTTGAAAGATGAATTAAGAATGTACAAAAGACAGTGAGAAATGTCTTCCTCACACCCTTTTTCCCAGCACCAAGATTCCCTCCAGAAACAGTCCTTATTACTAGTTCCTTGAATATCCTTCCGTAAAGATTTTATTCAAGCAGAAGTGTATATCTAGTCTCTTTTTGCACAAGGTCACTATGCACACTATTTTGTACCTTTTTTCAAATGATACAGATGTTGACTTTTGTGGACTATATTTTCATTTCAAAATTCAAATCTTTCCTCATACCTTTGTGCCCAGCCACCTAGTCTTCCCTCTCCCATTCCCACATGTGTATTTAGTGAGAATATATCTAATCCTGTCTTTTCTATTTTTTCACCCAAATAGAGGCATTCCATACCTGTGTATCTTTCTACCTAATAGTATATGGATCCTGCAGGTATCAGAGTGTGGAGATTCCCATTGCACTTCTTTCCTGTCTCCCTTTCCTCTCACAACATTCCTCCTTCAGGATGTACTAGAACCTCTGCAGGTAGAGGTGGGTGTGAGCAGCGTTCCAGGTGAGCTGCTGGCATTGGCCAAGGCACAGCAGGCAGGAGGTACTAGGAGGGACAGACCTGGGGAGCACAGGGAAGGCAGTGGGAGCAGTTGGCTGGCAACCACAGATCCAGGCCATGTGTATAATACATTCTAGGAGTGGGGTATGTTGAGAAGGGGAGAGCATGTTGGTAGCCACAAAGATCAAGGCAGACTGGAACCGTGCTGCTGACCCACCTGTGGTAGGACCTGTTTGGGTTGGGATGGTTCTAGTAGAGATGGACCTGCCTCCATTTCTGGTGTGATCGCTCTCCATCCAAATGTCACATATATGGCAATAATGCATGGAGAGACTGCCCCCTGCAGGGATGGAAGCTTTGACCATCTCATGATCAGCTGCTTTACTCTCATGAGATGTAATTCATACATAATGTAACCTACCAACACACAGTTTTAAAAAATAAGTTTGATGTGTTTAATGTCCTGTTAAAAAGGGAGACATAAAAGGCAAGTGTGTATAATAAAATTCAGTATCTAAATGCTCAGGTATGACTTCATTAAAAAAGGCTCCCTCACAGATTTCTAAAATGTTGCCAGGTCAGCAGGCAGCACCACACCCATTGGGAACCACAGGGCTGGGCCATGCTATGTGCTGCCAATGTGCTTACCTCCTTATATTTTTATTTCAGATAAGTGCAGTAGAGTTCATTTCCACTTGCCATATCGATGGCAAGTCTTAGATGGAGGCAAGTGGAAGGATTTGCACAAAATGGAGCTTATTGAAGAGGCATATAGCAATCCTGCAAGAGACGGGTATGAAATACGTCATCTGTGTCTGTTTGTGCCTGGGCCTTTGTGTGCAGTATAAGAAGTTTAGACACAGTGGGCTTTAGTTTTGATGGGCTTCAGACAGACACACACACACGGAGTAAGCAGGCTACCTGGTCTACAAGCAGAGGCTCTGGGCTGGAAATTGAGGGCTGATGGTCATGCTGGTGGTTGACGCCTCTGTTCCCTCATCTTCCTCTTTTTTCAGGGAGGAGCTATGGGGAGAGGTGTGAGGGAGGGGTACCAAGTAAGTTTTGAATGATTTGATTCTGGGATCGATTATGTAAATGTATCCTCATTGATTAGTCCAGAAAACCAAAAAGTAGTCATTTGTGAAATTTTAGCCTTTGCCTGTAAAGTCATGCAGCTGAACTGCTGTTTATCATTCAGTCTTTTTTATTTTTCTACGTATGTCCTAGAATTTTCACTTAGAGTAAATGGGGAAGTGTTGAGTAACTTTATTTTCAAATGCTTACTGTATCTTGGATTCCTTGGAACATATGTTGCCAAGAAGAGAATTTGAGCCCGTTTTTTGAGTGGGTAAAATAAATTTGTGCTTAGGGTACAGTTATGTGCAACTTGATGCTGGTAAAGTATGTGAAACAAATTATCCCCCTTTTGGAAGATTAAGTGGCTCATGTAGCCAGCCCTTATCTAAGTCTCCCCCTTCTCTTCCTCTCCTTTTCTGAGGCTTTTTAAGTTAAAATGGATACTTGGTGATATGCACAGCTACTAAGCATATAGGTCAGTGAATTTTGAGGAAGGCATAAATTGTGCAGCCAGTGCCCTGATCCAGCTGTAGACCATTTTCATCACCCAGAAGCCCCCCTTCCAGCCCTCTTCCGGTCAGTGTCCATGCCACAAACCACTGCTGTTTCAGCATCTGTCAGCACAGATAGTCTTGCCTGTCCTTTAACCTGGTCTGAAGGGAGCTGCTGTCGACGGTTCCCATGTGTTTATGTGTTCACATGTGCTCCGGCTTCTGTGACTTAGGTGTTGGGGGTGAGCCTGCTGGGAGCCAGGCTGGTCCCTCCTCGGCTCTGTTGGCGGGTGCCAGGTTGTCTTCCACAGTGACTGTACCGCTTCCCACCCCCATTAGCGGTCTGTAACGACGTGGCTCTCTCACATTTGGTGCAGTCTGATATCTGTGCTTTTCTGGTCTTCAGTGTAAAGTGAGGTCTCTGTTTGCATACCCTTGAATCCTTGTGAGGAGAGGTGTCTCCTCAGTGCCCACTTGTGCTTTCTCTGCTGTGAAATGTCTGTGTTTGTAGTTTGCCTGTTTTGTTGAGGGGAAAGGTTGTGCTTTTCCTTAGTTTTGGAATTCTTCAAGTGTCTGGGTATTAAGTATATATTGAAAATAAATGAACTCCCCCTGTCAGCTTAAGGTATCTGTTAATGAAGAGAAGTATTTTTCCATCCTCTTCTTTATGGTTTTATACTGTTTTTTTCTTTTCCTTTTTTTTGGAGGGTTTCTACTTTTTGTGTTATAAGAAATTCTTCCTTATCCTGAGACTGTCAAAAAATTGTCCTGAATTTTTCTTTAAAAACTCTTAACATTTTAAGGACTGCATTAACCTCTCCTTGCCTGTGATGGAGTATATGTCCAATTTCATTCTTATGAAGATGAATTTCCAAAGACCACTTTAAAAAATATATTCAACTAAAATTTTAGAGTTTGGGATTGCCATGTACACACTGCTATATTTAAAATAGATAACAAGGAACTACTGTAGAGCAGAGGGAATTCTGCTCAATATTCTGCAATAATCTAAATGGGAAAAGAATTTGACAAACAATAGATAAATGTGTGTGTGTGTATGTGTGTGTATATAACTGAATCACATTGCTATGCACCTGAAACTAAGACGACATTGTTAACCAACTACACTCCAACATGAAAGATTGTAAAATAAGTAAAGCATTAAAAAATAAATAAAAGGTTAAGATTAAAAACATAAAAATATATTCAAAAAGTAAATCGCAATGAGGCAGGGACTTCTCTGGCAGTCCAAAGGTTAGGACTTCACCTTCCACTGCAAGAAATACAAGTTCCATCTGGTCAGGGAACTAAGATCCCACATGCCTTGTGGCCAGAACACCAAAACATAAAACAGAAACAATATTGTAACAAATTCAGTAAAGACTTTAAAAATAGTCCATGTGGAAAAAAAAAACACCAAAATAACCAAACTGAGAAAAGTGAGCCAAAATATATTTGGGATATATGTAAATATATATATATATAGAGAGAGAGAGAGAGAGAGAGGTATTTCAGGTGATTTAAAAAAAAAAATACATTTGTAATTCACCTCTGTCTCTTATGGACAAAAGAACAACACCCGCTGCCAAATGTTAAACTCTACTCAGCAAAAGAAAAAATTGTGACGAAACAGACATAAAATTTACCTACCATCTTAACCATTTTTAAGTGTAAGGTTCAGTGGCATTAAATACGTTCATGTTGTTCAGCTATCTTACATTGTTCATTTCCAGAAGTCAGTCGATTTTTAAACCCACCCAAACTGAGTCAGATTTGACAAAATGTAATATATTGTATAGGTTAATTTCAGACTTAGATGCCAAGTACTACTTTTGTAAGTAGGCCATCTTTTTTGCACCTGTTTTCAATGCTGTCTGTGTTAGGTGTTGAGTTAGCAAATACACTACTTTTTCTGGCCCCTTCTGCTTCATTGATCTGTGTGTCTCTTATCAGTATCACACTGTCTCATGTAGAAGAGCTTTACAGTAACTTTAGGTGTCTGGTAAGGCAGTTTCCCACTGTTTTCCTTCAGATTATCTTGCCTCTTGGTCTTTTTTTCCTCTTCAGAAATTTTAAAATCTGCCTGTTGGTTTTCACAAAAAAACTCTGTTGTGATTTTTTTTTAACTAGAAATTGCATTGTCTATTACGTTTGGGGAGAACTGACGTCTAATACAGCAACTCATTTAAATGTACTTTAATACCTTTATTTTTCTTGTGATGAGAATTTTTTAGGATTCATTCTGTTAGCAACATGCAAATACTGCTATACAGCATCATTAACTATAGTTAATCATACTGTGCATTGCATCCCTCAGTTCAGCTCAATTCAGTCACTCAGTCGTGTCCGACTCTTTGGGACCCCATGAATCATAGCATCCCTGTCCATCACCAACTCCCAAAGTTTATCCAAACTCATGTCCATCAAGTCAGTGATGCCGTCCACCCATCTCATCCTCTGTCATCCCCTTTTCCTCCTGCCCCCAATCCCTCCCAGCATCAGGGTCTTTTCCAGTGAGTCAGCTCTTCGCATCAGGTGGCCAAAGTATTGGAGTTTCAGATTCAGCATCAGTCCTTCCAATGAACACCCAGGACTGATCTCCTTTAGGATGGACTAGTTGGATCTCCTCGAAGCCCAAGGGACTCTCGAGTCTTCTCCAACATCACAGTTCAAAAGCATCAATTATTCGGCACTCAGCTTTCTTCACAGTCCAACTCTCACATCCATACCTGACTACTGGAAAAACCATAGCCTTGACTAGACGAACCTTTGTTGGCAAAGGAATGTCTCTGCTTTTTAATATGCTGT
>NW_011494924.1:4059722-4060888 GCF_000754665.1 Bison bison bison | reverse complement strand
TTCACAGTCCAACTCTCACATCCATACCTGACTACTGGAAAAACCATAGCCTTGACTAGACGAACCTTTGTTGGCAAAGGAATGTCTCTGCTTTTTAATATGCTGTCTAGGTTGGTCACATCCACAGCTGGGTATTGTTTTTGCTTTGGCTCCATCCCTTCATTCTTTCTGGAGTTATTCTCCACTGATCTCCAGTAGCATATTGGGCACCTACTGACCTGGGGAGTTCCTCTTTTCAGTATCCTATCATTTTGCCTTTTCATACTATTCATGGGGTTCTCAAGGCAAGAATACTGAAGTGGTTTGCCATTCCCTTCTCCAGTGGACCACATTCTGTCAGATCTCTTCACCATGACCGGCCCGTCTTAGGTTGCCCCACGGGCATGGCTTAGTTTCATTGAGTTAGACTAGGCTGTGGTCCTAGTGTGATTAGATTGACTAGTTTTCTGTGAGTACAGTTTCAGTGTGTCTGCCGTCTGATGCCCTCTTGCAATACCTACCGTCTTACTTGGGTTTCTCTTTCCTTGGGCGTGGGGTATCTCTTCACGGCTGCTCCAGCAAAGCGCGGCTGCTGCTCCTTACCTTGGACGAGGGGTATCTCCTCACTGCCGCCCTTCCTGACCTTCAACGCAGGATAGCTCCTTTAGGCCCTCCTGCGCCCGCATAGCCACCGCTCCTTGGATGTGGGGTTGCTCCTCCTGGCCTCCACCCCTGGCCTCGGGCGTGGGGGAGTGGGGTAGCTCCTCTCGGCCACTCCAGCATCACTGACTCAATGGACGTGAGTCTGAGTGAACTCTGGGAGTTGGTGATGGACAGGAGGGCCTGGTGTGCTTCGATTCATGGGGTCTCAAAGAGTCGGACATGACTGAGCGACTGAACTGACTGAACTGAGGTTGGTCATAACTTTCCTTCCAAGGAGTAAGTGTCTTTTAATTTCATGGCTGCAGTCACCATCTGCAGTGATTTTGGAGCCCCCCAAAATAAAGTCTGACACTGTTTCCACTGTTTCCCTATCTATTTGCCATGAAGTGATGGGACCGGATACCATGATCTTCGTTTTCTGAAGCTTGAGCTTTAAGCCAACTTTTTCACTCTCCTCTTTCACTTTCATCAAGAGGTTCTTTAGTTCCTCTTCACTTTCTGCCATAAGGGTGGTGTCATCTGAA
>NW_011494924.1:4046313-4059517 GCF_000754665.1 Bison bison bison | reverse complement strand
TTATTGATATTTCTCCTGGCAGTCTTGATTCCAGCTTGTGCTTCTTCCAGCTCAGCATTTCTCATGATGTACTCTGCATATAAGGTAAATAAACAGGGTGATAATATACAGCCTTGATGTACTCCTTTTCCTATTTGGAACCAGTCTGTTGTTCCATGTCCAGTTCTAACTGTTGCTTCCTGACGTGCATACAGGTTTCTCCAGAGGCAGGTCAGGTGGTCTGGTATTCCCATCTCTTTCAGTGTTTACCACAGTTTATTGTGATCCACAGAGTCAAAGGCTTTGGCATAGTTAATAAAGCAGAAATAGATGTTTTTCTGGAACTCTCTTGCTTTTTCCATGATCCAGCAGATGTTGGAAATTTGATCTCTGGTTCCTCTGCCTTTTCTAAAACCAGCTTGAACATCTGGAAGTTCACGGTTCACGTATCGCTGAAGCCTGGCTTGGAGAATTTTGAGCATTACTTTACTAGCATGTGAGATGAGTGCAATTGCACAGTAGTTGGCATTCTTTGGCATTACCTTTCTTTGGGATTGGAATGAAAACTGACCTTTTTCAGTGCTGTGGCCACTGCTAAGTTTTCCAAATTTGCTGACATATTGAGTGCAGCACTTCCACAGCATCATCTTTCAGGATTTGAAAGAGCTCAACTGGAATTCCATCACCTCCACTAGCTTTGTTCGTAGTGATACTTTCTAAGGCCCACTTGACTTCACATTCCAGGATGTCTGGCTCTAGGTCAGTGATCACACCATCGTGATTATCTGGGTCGTGAAGCTCTGTTTTCTACAGTTCTTCTGTGTATTCTTGCCACCTCTTTTTAATATCTTCTGCTTCTGTTAGGTCCATACCATTTCTGTCCTTTATTGTGCCCATCTTTGCATGAAATGTTCCCAAGTAAGATGGTAGGTGTTGCAAGAGGGCATCAGAGGGCAGACATACTGAAACATAATCACAGAACACTAGCCAATCTGATCACACAGACCACAGCCTTGTCTAACTCAATGAAACCAAGCCATGCCGTGTGGGGCCAGCCAAGATGGACGGGTCATGGTGGATAAGTCTGACAGAATGCGGTCCACTGGAGAAGGGAATGGCAAACTGCTTCAGTATTCTTGCCTTGAGAACCCCATTAACAGTATGAAAAGGCAAAATGATACGATACTGAAAGAGGAACTCCCCAGGTCGGTAAGTGCCCAATATGCTACTGAAGATCGGTGGAGAAATAACTTCAGAAAGAATGAAGGGATGGAGCCAAAGCAAAAATAATACCCAGTCGTGGATGTGACTGGTGGTAGAAGCAAGGTCAGATGCTGTAAAGAGCAATATTGCACAGGAACCTGAAATGTTAGATCCATGAATCAAGGCAAATTGGAAGTAGTCAAACAGGAGGAGATGGCAAGAGTGAACGTCGACAATGGACTGGAATGGGTGAATTTAACTCAGATGACCATTATATCTACTACTGTGGGCAGGAATCCCTTAGAAGAAATGGAGTAGCCATCATGGTCAACAAGAGAGTCAGAAATGCAGTACTTGGATGCTATCTCAAAAACGACAGAAGGATCTCTGTTTGTTTCCAAGGCAAACCATTCAATATCACAGTAATCCAAGCCTATGCCCCAACCAGTAATGCTGAAGAAGCTGAAGTTGAATGGTTCTGTGAAGACCTACAAGACCTTTTAGAACTAACACCCCAAAAAGATGTTCTTGTCATTATAGGGGACTGGAATGCAAAAGTAGGAAGTCAGGAGACACCTGGAGTAACAGGCAAATTTGGCCTTGGAGTACGGAATGAAGCAGGGCAAAGGCTAATAGAGTTGTGCCAAGAGAACACACTGGTCATAGCAAACACCCTCTTCCAACAACACAAGAGAAGACTCTACACATGGACATCACCAGATGGTCAATACCAAAATCAGATTGATTATATTCTTTGCAGCCAAAGTTGGAGAAGCTCTATACAGTCAGCAAAAAGACCAGGAGCTGACTGTGGCTCAGATCATGAACTCCTTATTGCCAAATTCAGACTGAAATTGAAGAAAGTAGGGAAAACCACTAGACCATTCAGGTATGACTTAAATCAAATCCCTTAATGATTATACAGTGGAAGTGAGAAATAGATTTAAGGGACTAGATCTGATAGAGTGCCTGATGAACTATGGATGGAGGTTCGTGACATTGTACAGGAGACAGGGATCAAGACCATCCCCATGGAAAAGAAATGCAAAAAAGCAAAATGGCTGTCTGAGGAGGTCTTACAAATAGCTGTGAAAAGAAGAGAAGCGAAAAGCAAAGGAGAAGAGGAAAGATATAAGCATCTGAATGCAGAGTTCCAAAGAATGGCAAGGAGAGATAAGAAAGACTTCCTCAGTGATCAGTGCAAGTAAATAGAGGAAAACAACAGAATGGGAAAGACTAGCGATCTCTTCAAGAAAATTAGAGATACCAAGGGAACATTTCATTGCATCCCTAGTTAAATTTTTTTGTTTATTTTCTCCCTGCTGATGTGTAGACAGGCAGTTGACTTTTCTACCTTATCTCCTGCAACTTTACTGAAATATCTTAGCTACTGATAATTTATTTGAATTATCTGTATAATTCTCAATATACTTGATACATGTTTAGAAATTAATATCTGTGAATAGCACTCTAAGTTTTCCTTTTTAATTCTTAAAAATTTTATTTCTTTTGATTGCCTTATTATAGTGGCTAAGACTCCTCATGCTGAACAGAAATGATAATAACTGGAAGATTATTCTTCTTTTTTTTTCCTAATTTTAAAAGGAGTAATTTAAAAATGTTTTCCCTTAAGCATATGTGAATGTTTGGAACCTTTAGCATTGCTAATCAATTCTGATTTTATGCCTAATATGCCAGGAGTTTTTCTTTAATTGTGTATGGAAATTAAATTTTATTGAGTACAATTTCTGCATTAAGAGCCTATGTTTTGTTCTGTTTTGCTTGTTAATGCAGTGATTTACATTAATTTTCTAATGTTAAGTCCATTTCATTCCCAGGCCTAAGTCATGCCTGTGCGTATGTAGACACACACGTACACAAACACACACACACACATAATGGTGAATTTGGATTGCCACTCTCTGGTTTAAGACTTTTGAATTTATGTTTGAATAAGATTGGTCTATAATTATTTCATGTTGTCTTTGCTTGTTTTTTAAAATTGAAGTATAGTTGATGTACAGTATTATATGTTACAGATGTACAGTATAATGATGCCTGGTTTTTATCTTATGAAATTACTAGCCTCATAAAAATGAGATTGGGATGGATATTTTTTCTATTCTCAAAAGGCCATGTGAAATCAGAGTTATTTTTTTCCTGAATGATTATGCATCTAAAAGTTTCTAGTCTTGATGTTTAATTCTTGGGAAGATTTTAAACTATTGACCCAATTTCTTATAATTATTATAGGACCAGTCAGGTTTTCAGTTTTTCCTTGAGTCAGTTGGTAAGTTGATATTTTTTCTAGGAGTTTGGTCATTGTATTTATTTTAAAACTTACTGTCATAAAGTTACTTGTAATATTGCTATTAGTGTCTATGCCATCTTTAATTTACACTTTTAATCTTTTTTTCTGCCCTCCCTTTTTTCTTCATCAGTCTTGCAGAGATTTGTTACTCATATTTTTCTTTTTTAGAGGAACAGACTTTTGTCCTTTTTTGACCCCATAGATTAGATGACCTATCATTTATTTCTAAGTATATTTTAAAATTAATTTTAAAATTTAAATTCAAATGAATTGCATTGTGGTCAGGCTGTATAGTAACAGATACTTTGAATTTTGTTGTAAAAGTGAAAGTTGCTCAGTTGCATCTGACTCTTTGTGACCACATGGAATTCTCCAGGCCAGAATACTGGAGTGGGTAGCCTTTCCCTTCTCCAGGGGATCTTTCTGACCCAGGAATTGAACTGGGGTCTTCTGCACTGCAAGGGGATTCTTTACCAACTGAGCTACCAGGGAAGCTAGTATATCATTAACTTTGGTAAAAGTTCTGTGTATACAGAGTGTTTTGAATGTGGTGTTAGATGGGTGTAAATTGTGTGGTTCTAATTTTTTGTATCTTTATTGATTTCTTTGTCTGCTTCTTGTATCAGTTAGCCAGAAAGGTATGTTAACAATTCACTATGAATTTGTTGGTTTCTCCTTGTAATCCCATCAATTTTTATTTTATATTTTAAAAACTATTATGAAGTATATAGAAGTTAAAAATTTTATCTTCCCAGTAAATTGAACCTGGTAGTACTATAAAATGAGTGCTTTTTATTAGTATTTCTAGTAATGCTTTTTTTGCCTTATGTCTGTTTCATTTGATATTAATATAACTATGTCTGCTTTCTTTTAGCCCGCTTCACTATTTTACTTTCAAGCTCTTTTGTTTCTATTTTAGATATAGTTCCTGTAAACATAACAAAACTGGATATTTTTTCAGTTTGACAATCTTTGTCTTTTAATCTTTTTTTTATAGTGGTTTATTCATTTGTTGGGATTGCCTATTTACACATTGTGATTAATTTTGAATTTATTTCTACTGTCTGTTTTTGCTATTTGACCTGCTTTTTCTGTTTTTCTTTTCTCTTTTTGGTCTTCTCTTAGATGTTTCCTCATTTGATTTTTTCCCCCCTCATCTATTAATTTGGAAGTTATATAGTGACTTTCTGTTCTTTTAGTGGTTACTCTGGAAAACAGACCCTTTAACTTAATAAACTTTAGCTTAACAACTTAAGCTAATTAATACATTTTATCATTCTCTCGAACAATAAAAGAGTCTTGAACACTTGAATTCTGACTAGTTCCATTCAAACTCATTTACCACTGTGTGAATTTGGGCAAATTACTTAGTCTTCTTGTGTCCCAGTTTTTCCTTATGTCAAGTGTATAAAAATAATAGTTCCTACATTAAAGGATTAATTGTTTTGAGAATTAAAAGAATTAATGTGTAGAATGCTCAGAACAATGCCAGGCATATAAAATGTGTTGTATAAAATTGCTTCTATTATTTTCTTAATCCCAGGAGTTAGAAATTAACATTGTTTTATATAGTCAGTATTTGTTTAAATTTAGACATTTATCATTTTGTATTTTTGCACACAATCCTTTGTTCATATGTTTCCTTGTGGATCATTTTCTTTTAAATTCATCTTTTAGAAGTTGGTTTAGTGAGGGTCTGGTGGCAGATGTGTTTTTTGTTTATCTGAAAGTGTTTATTTCATCTTCATTCTTGAAAAATAGTTTTATTGGGTGTTTTCTCTCAATTCTTCAAAGATTATTCCATTGTTTTCTGGCTCCCATTGCTTATTTAGAAGTTAGTTATCAGTATAAATACATTGTTTGGCCTGGGGCTGGGGTGCTGTCGTAACAGATGACTGCAAATTTGGTGTCTTAGGAGCAAGAATTTATTCTTATGTTTCTGGAGGCTAGAATTCCAAAGTCAAGGTGTCAGCAGGGCTATGCTCTGTCTGTAGACGCCAGGGGAAGATCCTTCTTGCCTCCTCCTAGCTCCTCGTGGTTGTTGGCAATCCTTCATATTTCTTGGCATTCCTTGGTTTATAGCTGCGTTACTCTAATCTCTTTCTTTTTTGTCTCATGGCTTTCTCCTATGTGTCTTTGTGTCCAAATTTCTTTTTATGAGGACACCAAGTCATGGAATTAGGGCTCAGCCTACTTGAGTATGACCTCATCTTAATTATATCTGAGAAGACCTTATTTCTTAGTGAGGTCACATTTCAGCTGCCACGAGTGAGGATACAGTTCAACACATTACAGTAGGTAATCTGTTTTTTTCCTCTCTGACTAAACATACAGTCAGCCTCTGGTGCTACAGTTTCACAAAGATCTGTCTATATGTGGACTTATTTTTATTTAGTCTGTTTATAATTCATTCTTTTTGAGTGGAAGGTTTTATGTTTAATCATTTCTGAAAGTTCCTCAAAAATATTGTTTCTCTGGACTTCTAATTAGACATACATTAAGATCTTCTTACTCTGTTTTTTATGTCTTTTGACTTCTCTCTCACGTCGTCCTTTGTGCTGTATGCAGGGGAATTTCTTCACTTGGTTACCTAGTTCATTAGTTCAGCCTTGTCTGAGATGAAGTGTGTCCTGTCTACTGTGATTTTAAGATTATAATTATTTACTTCTAAAGATTGTTTTTTCCTGCTTAATTCTTACAGTTTCTTAATCCATACTCATACTTTTGATACTCAATATTAACTTTAAAAAACACTTCATTCATATTGTATATTTATATCCAACAACTCTTAACATCTGTTGTCTTTAGTGGACTGGTTTTGCTGGATTTTGCTTATGGTGTCTTGTTTCTGGTTTATTTGATTATAAGCTTATGTTTGCTGAAACTTTATCTGTAGAAATTTTTAAAAGTTTAAACTTTTATTATGTATTGGGTTGTAGCTGACTAACGATGTTGTTGTAGTTTCAGGTAAACAGCAAAGGGACTCAGCCATATATATATACATGTATCCATTCTCCTCCAAAGGCACCTCCCATCCAGACTGGCATCTACATAACATCTATATAACATTGAGTAGAGTTCCATGTGCTATGCAGTAGGTCCTTGTTGGTTATCCATTTTAAACATAGCAATGTCCATGACCTTACCAAAGTCCCTAACTGTCCCTTTCCTCCAGCAACCATAAATTTGATTTCTAAGTCTGTGAGTCTTTTTCTCTTCTTTAAGTTCATTTGTGTCATTTCTTTTTAGATACCACATATAAGGGATGTCATACGATATTTCTCCTTCTGTCTGATTGACTTCACTCAGTATGACACTCTGGGTCCATCCACCCAGAATAATGCCATATTGTAAATGGCATTATTTCTTTTTTAATGGCTGAGTAATATTCATATATATATATATATACACACACACACACACACACCATATCTTCTTTATCCGTTCCTCTGTTGATGGACACTTAGGTTGCTTCCATGCATTGGCTATTATAAACAGTGAAGCAATGAATATTGGGGTTCATGTATCCTTTCGGATCATGTTTTTCTCCAGATATATGCCTGGGAGTGGGATTGCAGGATTATCATATAGTAGCTCTATTTTTAAAGGAACCTCCGTACTGTTCTCCTGGAGAAGGAAATGGCACCCCACTCCAGTACTCTAGCCTGGAAAATCCCACGGACGGAGGAGCCTGGTGGGCTGCCGTCCATGGGGTCGCGAAGAGTCAGGCACGACTGAGTGGCTTCACTTTCACTTTTCACTTTCATGCATTGGAGAAGGAAATGGCAACCCACTCCAGTGTTCTTGCCTGGAGAACCCCAGGGACGGGGGAGCCTGGTGGGCTCCCATCTATGGGGTCACACACAGTCGGACACGACTGAAGCTACTTAGCATACTGTTCTCCATAGTGGCTATACCAATTTAAATTCCCACCAACAGTGTAGGAGAGTTCCCTACTCTTTATACCATCTTAAGCATTATAGAAATTCTTTTGAGGCCTGAGTTGAAGGTAAATTCCTTCCAGAGAGGATTTGTGTTTGCTTCTATGGGAAATGCCACTGTGTGTCTCTAAATTTAATTCTCACAAAAGAAGTGTGAATCAACTTAACTTCCTTGAGGCATGAGCAGTTTATGAGTTCTCAGTGGAAGTTTTCTTCCTTTCCTTCCAAAGCCAACTCTGACATAGGCAAATTTCCTTGCTGACTTCCTTTGCAAAGCAGATTCCTTTTCCAGCTCCCTTCACTAAGGATGTGTAGTCTTTTAAAATCATGATTTTATGCTGAAATATCTCTTTGGAGATTTAACCCTTGACCATATTCAGATACTACATTTGTTTCCTGTTTCCTCATTGCCACTAAAAATAGGGCTGTTTGTCATTACTCACTGACATCGCCATTGGACAGCCAATGGCTTTAGTTTTCATTCACCTCACTGGTTCCAGACCTTCCCTTTGCTCTTGGGGCAGTACAGCATTTGGAAAGCGAGTAGATCGTGGTGGCTCAGAGTGCAGGCCATTCTGCCAAACTGCTTAACTTAAACCCCAGCTCTGCTGTCTATTAGCTGTTTAACTTTGAACAGGTTTCTGAACCTCCCCGGGCTTCTGTTTTCACATCTGTAAAAATGGGGATGAGTCGCAGCTTTGGTACAATGAAGACTTAATCCCTTAAAATGTATAAAGTACTTAGTAGGGGGACTGGCCCAGCCCACATGCAGTGTATATTAACTATTTTTGGCTTCTAAGGATTTTTGTTTTTTGTCAGCTCAGCAATGCATTTTTTAAAAAGCTGTTTACCTAGCATTTTTGTGTAATGAAAGGAATGTCATGATAACAAGTTCTCCATGGTGTGTGTGTGTTTGTGTGCTTAGTTGCTCAGTTGTGTCTGACTCTTTGCAACCCCATGGACGGTAGCCTGCCAGCCTCTTGTGTCCATGGCATTTCTCAGGCAATAATACTGGAGTGGGTTGCCATTGTCTCCTCCAGGGGCTCTTTTCCATAGTATTGTGATTTTATTATTTTCACACAGAAAAATGGATCTTAAAGCAAGTCCCCTCCCACCCTGATGCATTGTTTTAAATGTGCAGGTCCCATGTATGTTCACATCTTTCAGCCGAGTGACTCGGAGACCACGAAAGAAGCTGAGGGGCCCACGTTCACGTGGCTGGACTTTCAGTTTACTTCTTGTGTTCTTTTGCAGGGTCACGTGCACTGAGACATCCAGTAGCTTTCTCATTGGTTTTCTGAACTTTGACACCATGAAGTTTGGTGCCACCCAGGCTCGCCGTCTCTCCACAGCCTCCTCGGTCACCAAACCTCCACACTTCATCCTCACCACCAACTGGGTTTGGTACTGGACTGATGAGTTTGGCTCTTGGCAGGAATATGGACGACAAGTAAGTGTCACGGAAAGAGTATGAATGTTTCTTCCTGTGGGTCCATGATGGAGGAATCTTTGCAAACATAGGCACAAGGACTGCTCCAGGGAGCCCTTGACAGAGCCAAAGATCCCCAGGTCCCCTTATGACTCACTTGCTTTGGGGGAATTATGGCAGAACTGGATAATTTAGAGTTCATTTGTATGAGGTCACATCTTGGAACAATTAGCTATCTGTTAGTTCATGAGGACTGAGTAACTGGTTGTAGTGATATCATAGTTTGTTAAATGGGGGTAGAAAAATGTCTCTCTTACTGTTGAACAGGTAACTCCAGAGCGAGTGCCTGGGTGTGCAGGAGTGTTTGTGTAGCTGTGGACTAAAGCTTAAGGCTTTTCAGAGCTAGCTTTTTGCTTTATCTATAGTAGTCACTTTACAAAAGGTGGAAAAGTATATGAAATTAACTTGTTTCAGCTATTGATTTGGTATTTGGGTCAAGTAACTGCCGCTGTCAACTATTCAGAGATGTTCATAGATGAATCAAGATTAGAGGGAGCTTCCCCCTGACCCCAGTTATCTGTAGAGATACATGTGTAGGGAGGTCACCATTTCTATAATGACAGCTTCTCCCAAATGACAGTTGGGCTATGTGGTCTAATAGACATTTGTATTTTTCTGGGTTGTGAGAGGCTATATTAAGCTTTAGTTTCATGCTCTTGACTGCATTTGAAATGTTTTTTTCCCTGGGAACTCTGTAACGTGAGCTTTGTGGGGGCTTTGGCCACTGACGTGCCCCCAGGCTGAAGACAGTGTTTGCACATAGCAGGTCCTCAGGAGAAAGACACTGGCCAGTTGAAATGCAGAGGTATTACCACTCTGTACCCGCTGGCCAGGTGGATGTGGGCACTCTCAGCAGATGACTTGAGCCCTCCTCCTTACCTCTTCTTCCAGTGCCAGCCTTCCTGCATCTGTCCTCTGCCCCACCTGCCTTCCCCCCCGAGCATCCTGGGATTTTTTCTGTCTTCCCTGGATTTGTTCAGGGAGGCTCTCTAGTGTAGCTCTGGGTTTGGTCAGGAGAGGGAGGGATGAGGCCGAAACAATGGACAGAAGAGGCTGCAGTGCTCAGGCCCTCAGTGAAATAGCATTTGCGAGTTTACTTGTACTTGAAGGGTTGTGTTATCCGTTACAAGTAATTGAACACCCTCTCTTCCATTGCTCCTGTCACGGTTATGCAGGTTAGCTGGGCCCATGTGGGCTGTCTTCCATTTTCCTGAGCAGTTTACAGCAGGCAGTCCTGTTGGCTCCTGTTCTGTGCCTCTCTCTCCTACCACAGCCCCACCCCCAGCTCCTCTCATCTGCCTCCCCAGGACACGGATACGCACTGTGGGCTTGTCTGCCGGGTGTGTGGATGGCCCCCAGTGTCTGTCTTCTTGCCTTCACCATATATCTATCTGGCTTTCCCTTCACAGGGCATGGATCACCCTGTGACCAGCGTCACCAGCAGTGATTTGGAGAAGGCCTACCTGGCGTACTGTGCCTCGGGGTCTAACCCCCAAGCAGCCACCCTGAGGTTCCAGGCAGGAAAGCACTCATACGAGTTAGACTTCAAAGGTACTTTTTGGGGTTCCCCAGTGGCCTAGTGATTAGGATTCTGGGCTTTCACTGGTTGGCCTGTATTCAGTCCCTGGTCAGGAAACTGAGATCCCACAAGCTGTGCAGCATGGCCAGGGTGAGGTTGGGAGAAGGTATTTCCTCATCCACCACACTCACCCAGTAGGGTCTGATAATCTGCTGGCCCTGCCTTTTCCATCTTAACCGTGGAGAAACTCCGCACACACACTGAGGGCCAGGAAAGAGAAGGATGCAATGGTCCCGGTTCTGAAATGCTGCAGATCTAGAAGGGAGAATAGACCTGTCAACAAATGAGCCAGCCAGCAGGATGCAGGGGGAGCTGCTTGGGGTAGATAGCAGGCGACAGGAACCCCGTGTGGAGGGACAAGTAGCATCAGCCTGAGGCAGTGGTGGTGTAGGCAGCACTGTAGCAGGGTCCTGTGGGCCATGGGCAAGTCCCTGTGTCTGAGGATTAACTTTAGTCACTGACACGAGTCACAGTGGTTCTGCTGTGCAGCTCCTCCTCCTACTCCCAGCTGCAGAGTCCACGTCAGCTTTTCTGTAGGCGCCTTCAGCACTGGTGGCTGGCTGGAAACACATGGTAGACACACATCAGCTGAAAATTGCTGTGAAGCAGATTATCAGGTGCTCTGCTTGTGGTAGCCTGAGTCCGGGCCTTAATGGCTTGTTCTGCTTGCCTTGACAGACAGACAGAAGCAGACCAAACACCCTTTGGTCAGGTCTTCCAGTGACTTATCTGTGAGGTGTGGTGTTTTTCTTTCCTTTAGTTTCAGTTTCTTGTGGCTTTTTTCAAGCCATTTTCACATGGATTTATCAGTTCATTCCTGTTCAATTCAGTTTTGCCTTTAAATTCACATTTTAATCTCTGAATCCTTATCAGTTTTCAGCATTTTTTTAAGGAAATTAAGTGGACCTCCTTTTAAGCACTTTTAAACAGCACTTTAAGCACTGTTTATTGTTTACTTTTGTGGACCATCTGTTTGGAGGGCAGAAACTGTCTTTGGTGAATTATCCTAGGTCCACTCTATCTGCCTACTTTTATCCGGTTAGTTTTGCTTGTGGTTTTGTACTTGTACTTATCCTTTTGGTTAAGGTAGAATCGCTGCCCCCTCGATGTGCCTGTGCAAAGAGCCTAAAAGTTTCTTCTACTTTACAGTGAGAACTGCTTACAGCTTTCAGTATCTGCTGGGAAATATCAATCATGTGTGAGGTGGTTTTACAATCCACAGTCTGATAAATACAAGTGCAGTCAAGGGGATTGTGAGAAATCTATGGAATAATAAGTTGTGACTGGCCTGAAGATCAAGTCTATACAAGTAGCACCCATCTGACTGCTGCTGACCACAGTTTAAAATATTTCTTTAAAGTATCTGAACACTATCAAATCAACTAGAAATGTCAGATGCAGCCTCTCAACCCAGGCAGCTCCCCCAAGGGACAGAATAGTCAAGATGAGGGTGGGGAAGAACACACACTGAGTTTACTGCAAACTTAAGAAAAGCATATTTCCTGCAGACTGCCCCAAGCTCACGTGGTGGGCAAAACTCTTTGGTCTGTGTGTTGGTAGATGACAGTAGCCACAGTGGTTTCAGGTGACTTCTCCCTTCATAACCTCACTACTTGGCAGAGTGAAAGCAAGTCTCAGGCGGCAGTCTGCCACTCAAGTTTATTTACTAAATATTTATTAGGAAGCAAGTTCGTTTAAAAAACACACACAGCAGGCCAAATGACTCGTTCTGTAGCATCAGGGAAGGCTTGACTCTGTCCTTTCAGGAACTTCAGTGACCCTGAAGGACTCTGTCCTTCAGTGACAGAACAGTCACTGAAGGCAAATAAATGCCAAGACTCCAGAGCCAGAATTCTGATGTCTGTTAGCTGGTATCGGTTGGCAGAATCCCCATGGTCAGGGCTTGTTTAGGACTTCGTCTAGTGTATTCTCTTTAATGGTAAATTAGGGAGATGGCCTCATGCTTTACTTTGTTCAAGGGACATAGGGAACAGGTCTCACAAATACTTAGCCCATTCATGTATCTCGAACGCCTTTTAATTTCACCTACAAAGCCTTTGACTGTGTGGATCACAATAAACTATGGAAAACTCTGAAAGAGATGGGCATACCAGGCCACCTGACCTGCCTCTTGAGAAACCTGTATGCAGGTCAGGAAGCAACAGTTAGAACTGGACGTAGAGCAACAGACTGGTTCCAAATAGGAAAAGGAGTACATCAAGGCTGTATATTGTCACCCTGCTTATTTAACTTATATACAGAGTACATCATGAGAAACGCTGGGCTGGAGAAAGCACAAGCTGGAATCAAGATTGCCGGGAGAAATATCAATAAACTCAGATATGCAGATAACACAACCCTTATGGCAGCAAGTGAAGAAGAACTAAAGGGCCTTTTGATAAAAGTGAAAGAGGAGAGTGAAAAGTTGGCTTAAAGCTCAACATTCGGAACACTAAGATCATGGCATCCGGTCCCATCACTTCATGGCAGATAGGTGGGGAAACAGTGGAAACAGTGGCTGACTTTATTTTTCTGGGCTTGAAATCACTGCAAATGGTGATTGCAGCCATGAAATTAAAAGACGCTTACTCCTTGGAAGGAAAGTTATGACCAACCTAGACATCATATTAAAAAGCAGAGACATTACTTTGCCAACAAAGGTCTGGCTAGTCAAGGCTATGGTTTTTCCATTGGTCATGTAT
>NW_011494924.1:4041300-4046168 GCF_000754665.1 Bison bison bison | reverse complement strand
GAAACTCCAATACTTTGGCCACCTGATGTGAAGAGATGACTCATTGGAAAAGACCCTGATGCTGGGAAAGATTGAGGGCAGGAGGAGAAGGGGATGACAGAGGATGAGATGGTTGGATGGCATCATCGACTCAATGGACATGGGTTTGGGTGGACTCCGGGAGTTGGTGATGGACAGGGAGGCCTGTCGTGCTGCGATTCATGGGGTCGCAAAGAGGTGGACACGACTGAGCAACTGAACTGATAAAAGGTTATTTAAGAGTCATTGCATTGCTAGTCAACAGACTAGTGAAAAACCTGTTTAAGTAAGCTAATTAGCAGAGTATTGGTGAGAGGCTGAGTGATGGGTAACTGAAGGGGTTGTGGTAGCCATGTCTGGAGTATGGTCTCCCAATCAGAATGTTGGGGACTGCCCGGGAGTGCCCATTCTTGACTACCTGGACTCTGGCATGAGGGACACACGCCTAGGTGATCACAGGGTATATGCTCAAATGCAGTAGGGTGAATTAGTTTTTCAAGTCAAATAAATTGTTTATGTGCAGAAAGTAAGACTTGACAGAGATTTCCTGGTGGTTGGGACATGTAATCTATAGGTTTCATGACTTTTCAGCCTGAAAGATAGGTTCCCCTCTCTGCCCTCAGGATGAATATAAGAATCTTGGGGGTTGGCATAGAGTAAGAATTTCATTTGTTAAAGACTATGCAGGTTTTAAAAGGTTGAGAAATACTGCTGTTGAGTAAGTTTAGTCAAACTAAGAAAAACTTTACTCGTAAAATTATTATATTAACTCTAAATCCCACTGGCTCAAGATGTGGTAATTTGGTCTCAGGCTGGGCTGGAGCTTTTTTATATCCAAGCTGGGAAAAATTGCTGAGCAAAATAATAGTTTAAACAAGATTGGAAGGAACAATTTAAAAGCACTCATGTATAATTGATATGTCAATTACTAATCATTCATCTATTCATTAAATCCAGTCTCCTACAGATACCTATTATGAATATTTGAAATGTGTAAAACTGCCTTATTTTTAACAGACTGATTGTGGGCTTTAACATTTGAATTAGCTTTATAACCTGTTTAATTTGTGTTGATAAAGCACTGCCGTCCTGTATGTATATTGTGTTTTTTTTCCACCAGCCTTCATTCAGAAAAATGTGATCTATGGCACAGTTAGAAAGGTTTGCCGAAGACCCAAATATGTGTCTCCCCAAGATGTGAAGATGAAGCAGACCTGGTAGGTGGCATTTGGGGAATTTGTTATGTAATATGTGTATCAGCTGATACGTGCTCAACTACAGGTACTAAACCTACTCAGACTGGCTATAGCATCAAGAGGGTTAGTTGGCTTGCAATCTTATGCCCTGGCACTCTGTCTCTATTTCCTGTGCCTTGCCCTCTGAGTATATTTGTACTTTGCTTCTTAATACCGGGCTTACCTTGTGGCTCAGCTTGTAAAGAATCTGCCTGCAGTGCCAGAGACCTGGGTTCGATCCCTGGGTTGGGAATATCCCCGGAGAAGGGAAAGGCTCCTCACTTCAGTATTCTGGCCTGGAGAATTGCATGGACTGTGTAGTCCATGGGGTCGCAAAGAGTCGGACATGACTGAGCTACTTTACTTTTCACTTAATACCAAAGTGCTACTGTTTATATGAGTGATCTGTAAGAAGGTTGAGGCTTCATGAAATGGAAAAATCTTTACCATGGAATGGTAAATGGTAATATGTTTACCTGTATGGTAAATGGAAATATATTTACCATACTTCAAGTAAAAATGTTTTATAAAGGTATAATATTTAACAAAGTTATAAAAAGGTAAATGCTTGATGTATAGTTGTTTTAATGATGATACAGATATAATTAACAAAGCATTAAATGATAAGCCAAACACAATAGAAAGGAAAAGATATCCCCCAAATCACTTAATTAGATGTTTTATCTTTAAGATTGCCAGTGATGTTACTGTGACATGAAGGTATTCTTGTGCAGATTTTTCCAGAAACCAGAAAGTTCTTTCTTAGTTTAGACTTAACTTAGAGAATGTGAAGAAATAATAGTGATCTAACTCTGATAATTTTCTGGTTCCATTTTCAAGTGATTGTATCTTTTGCTTTATGACTTGGAAGATATCTTTTTGAACAGCTCGGGGTTTTTCTGTTTGTATGTTTGTTTTTATTTATTTTTTAATTGGAATATAATTGCTTTACAACATTGTCTTAGTTTCTGCTGTACAACAACTTGAATCAGCTGTATGTGTACATACACCCCTTCTCTCCTGAGCCTCCCTCCATGCCCATTCTACCCCTCTAGGTCATTACAGCGCACAGAGCTGAGCTCCCTGTGCTCCACAGCGGATTCTCACTAGTTACCTGTTTTACACATGGTAGTGTATACATGTCAGTGCTATTCTCTCAATTCGTCCCACCCTGTCTTTCCATCCTTGTGTCTACAAGTCTGTTCTCTACATCTGTGTCTCTGTTCCTCTCCTGCAAATAGATTCATCAGTACCATTTTTCAGGGCTGGTTTTTTTCCCCCACTGGTAGCAAACTGTGGTTTTTGTTTCTAACAAAGCATTTAAAGTTCCTCTTTGTCCTCCAGTTGTGTTATGTATGAATGGCAGTTCCAGTTCAGAGTCATCTAGAGCAGTTTGATTACTGGCATATGTATTCCACTAGTTGCAAAGGCATTGGACCAGAGAAAGAATTATCCTTATGGGTAGCAGTGTTGGGATATCTAACTACAAGGCTGCTTGTTGTGATCTGCAGGCCAGTCTAGACTTGAAGCTAGCTTATCAAGTGTCTTTTCAAGTGAATAATTGAATCACAGACTTGAATTTTTGTAAATGTTGAAATAATGGAATACGCCTCCAAAACTCCATTATTTTAATACTTGAATATCATGGAAAATTAAAAATACCAAAAGCAGATGCTGCAGGCACGAATTGTCCCCCGAGTGAGCTCCCTTATCAGACTACCAGAAACCAGTAGGGCTGTGCCTGGCCTTAAGAGCATTTAGGAGCAGGACCCTCCTGCTGCTGACAGGAACAAATTTGTGAGCTCTGCACTGATCAGACACCTCTGAATTGGTAGTTTTAGGTTTGAGGCATGTGGGCTGGGATTGGAGCTGGGGGAGGGGTCAATTCTCTCCAATCCCCATTGCCAGTTACTGGGGGATGGTGGCTTGGATGGCGAGAGGTACCACAGTGCCCATTAGTTTGATGTGTGACAGCCCAGGCCAGGACTGTAGCCAGCGTTGCTGTCAAGAGAACTGCCTCTTCCATTAGCTGGAGAAATCTGGCTCATTTCTATTTCACAGAGGACCGAGAGTATTTCCGTTTCTTATTTTAAGATGTCACATATGGACTTCGATGGTTGTACTTGTGGAGCATGGCAAGGTCATTTAAAGAAGCTAGAGGGAAAAGGTTAATATCAAGCAGATAGAGTGCCTGTGAGTCTAACAGAGTAACCTCCTGGGGTTGCCCATCCCTGTTTCCTTGAAGCCAGGTGTGCCTTCTTTCCTCCCTTTCTTAATAAATTTATTTTTGGCTATGTGTAAAACATGATTTAGAAGTCAAAACTGTGAAAAGATCTACTCAGTAGTTAGAATTCTCCTTTCTATATCTGCACTGTTTCCTTGGCGGGCAACCATTTTCATCAATTTTTAGTTTATCTTTACTGTGTTGCAAAAATGAGCAAATGTACATAAAAGTGTCTTCTTTTGTTGGATAAACGGTAGCATTCTATCTCTACTATTCTGTACCTTTTTTCACTTAATACATCATTACTAGACTTACTGTGGTGATCACTTCAGTATGTGTATTGGTTGCTCAGTCTTGTCCAACTCTTTGCAACCCCCTCCAGGCTCCTTTGTCCATGAAATTCTCCAAGCAAGAATACTAGAGTGGATTGCGCATTTCCTTCTCTAGGGCTGACTCAAGGATCAAACCCAGTCTCCTGCATTGCAGGCAGATTCTTCACTGCCTGAACTACCAGGAAAGCTTCACTTAGAGTATTATACAACTTTTTGGGAAAAAGAAATTACTCTCTTTCAGTTCATTGAAGTCTTCTGAATTCTGTTCCTGTCTTCATGATTCTCTGTCATGTGTATTTGCCATGGTTTAATCTGTCCCCTTTTGAGGAATGCTTTGCCTTTTTGTGATCTGCTAATATGAGTATGATACCACAAAGAATGTCTGTTGTATGTGCTGTTTGTTAGTTGTGGAGGTGAGCCATCAGGTTGGAGTCCTAGATGGTAAATGCAAGTTCCTGTTTGTGGGGCTTAACCATGTACACTCATCCCAGAATGTGTGAGGTGCCTGTTTCCTTCAGCCTTGAAAACAGGAAGTCATCAAGCTCTTCAGTAAAGGTGGGAAAGGGTATTTCAGTGTATTTAATTCGTTTTCTCTTATGAGTGAGGTTTAATATTCTTTCCTAACATGTAAGAGCCATTTGCATTTCTTTTTCTGGGGACTATTTGTCTTTTTGTCCATTCTTCAGCCAACATTTTGGTATGTTTCTTAAACATTGAGTCTTCTTTCTGTTGGGGAGATCAGCCCTTAGTTTGTCATGTAAGTTGCAGTATTTTTTCTTTGCTTGTTTTTTGCCTTTTGGCTGTGTCTATGAAGTATTTTACCATGCAGAAATATTTATCATTTAGTTAAAAGATGAGCTCGATAAAGGACAGAAATGGTATGGACCTAACAGAAGCAGAAGATATTAAGAAGAGGTGGCAAAAATACACAGAAGAACTGTAACAAAAAAGATCTTCACGACCCAGATAATCACGATGGTGTGATCACTGACCTAGAGCCAGACATCCTGGAATGTGAAGTCAAGTGGGCCTTAGAAAGCATCACTATGAACAAAGCTA
>NW_011494924.1:4014971-4040194 GCF_000754665.1 Bison bison bison | reverse complement strand
TGGCCACCTCATGCGAAGAGTTGACTCATTGGAAAAGACTCTGATGCTGGGAGGGATTGGGGGCAGGAGGAGAAGGGGACAACAGAGGATGAGATGGCTGGATGGCATCACTGACTCGATGGATGTGAGTCTGAGTGAACTCCAGGAGTTGGTGATGGATAGGGAGGCCTGGCGTGCTGCGATTCATGGGGTTGCAAAGAGTTGGACACGACTGAGCGACTGATCTGATCTGATCTGTCTCTTCTCTTTGGATTGCCTCTGGATTTAGTTTTGGTTAATTATGAGTGATCCTACTTCTGGATATCATTTTTCTAAAATATTAGTTTTACTTGACTGTCAGGTCTTGGTTGCAGCATGTGGAATCTTTGATTATGGTGTACAGGTCTGGTAGTTGTGGCACGTGGGTTTAGTTGCCCCAAAGCATATGGGAACTTAGTTCCCCAACCAGGGATCTAACCCATGTCTCCTGCGTTGGAAGGTGGATTCTTAACCACTGGACCACCAGGGAAGTCCTAGACATCTTTTTTTCTTTCCTTCTCTATCCAGAGCCTACGTTTGGTACAGTTTAGAAAAACCTGTCTCTTTTCTGAAACTGGATCTCTTTTGTCCTCACTTTACTTTGTTTTCAGGGGACCATGGCAGACACCACATGTCAGAAATAAGAGTGGTCATTTTGTTGAGATTCAGACTAAGACACGAGGGATTGGGATCTTCCTGCTCTCTTGCACATGTTGACGCAGGAAAGTGCATGGTGCTTCCCTCTATCCTGTGTGACGGAAGCTGGTGGTCATGACTCTAGCAAGTGAGTCTGCTTGGTCCTCCATGGCCACTGAGACTCTAGTGTGGGTGGCTTTTAGAAAGAAATGCTTTATTTACACAGTTAGTGGGGTCACACAATATGATTTCCTCATTGGATCTACGCAAGTATAGATGTTTTACTTGTTTCTTTTTCTCTTGGAACATTGAAGATATCACTCCACTGTCCTTTGGTTTCCATTGCTGTTTCTGAGAAGTCAGCTGTTGGTCTAACTGAAGCTTTTTGCCAGAATCACTTTTTTTCCTCCCCTTCTGGCTGCTTTTAAGATTTTCCATTTGTCTTTGTATCAGGCACTCTCACTCTGGTGTGTCTAGATATGCATTTTTAATTTGTCTTGTTGAGGATTCTTTGTGCTTCTTAAATCTGTAGGTTGTTGTTTCTCATTAGTTCTCTTTGAAAATTGCCTTCACCCTGTTCTTGATACTGTCTTTTTGGAGCTTCAGTTTGGCTGTGACTAAATTCAAGCCTTCTCACTGTGTTTTCCACGTCTTGGCTTCTTCCCCTCCTTGCTCATCTTCTTACTGCTCTGCCCCACATTCTGGATAATTTCACTGCCCTTACCTTTCAGCTCACCCACCCTCTCTTTAGATTGACTGATCTGCTAATAAGCCTATCCATTGAACTTATACTTAAAAGATTTTTTTTTTCATTTCTACAGTTTTTTTTCCAAATCCTTCAGGCCTATTTATAGTTTTCTGTTCCTTGCATATGTTTTTAAAGTTTGTCTTAAATTTCTTTAAACATAGAAAGAAATTAGCAGGCAGTTGTTTTATAACCTGCCTGCTAATTTTAGCATCTTACATCTACATGGGTCTGTTTCTGGCTGATTCTTGCTTGTGGGACCTTTTAAGTTATTTTTAAATTGTGCCATTTTCCTAGGAAAGTTATTTGTGAGAGTTCTTTGAGGCTTAGGAAGAAGGTACATATCTCATGCCAGCAGAAACAGAAGGTAGATCTATTGTGGGAAGAACAGAGCCTTCTGAAACTGACTAGGAATGATTTGGAGTTAGTTTCACAGTCCTTATTTCTAAACCCTTTGGTCCACATTTTTTTAGAACTCAGTTTTTATTTCACTTTTAAAAAGAGCATGTGCTGCTTGTATTATGTGATCCATGCAATGAAACATGCTAATATTTTTTGCATAGTCACTTTAAGAAGGGATGAGAGAGACCACAAGTAGCCTCTTAGCAGTTCAAGTCAAATTTCTACTGCCAAGTGAATTTTGACATCAATTTTATGTTTTAAAAAAATGTTTTTAAATATTACATATGTTTATGTAAACATATATAGTTCTGCCAACTATACATCATTGAAGCTGAGTTTTTTTTAACTTAATTTGTTTTTTATTAGAGTATAGTTGATTTATAGTGTTGTGTTAGTTTCACTGAGGCTGTTTTTTAAAAAAATTATTTATTTAGTTAATTTTGGCTATGCTGGGTCTTCTTTGCTGTGTGGACGTTCTCTCTTTGTAGCAAGCTGGGGCTACTCTGTGCATGGGTTTCTCATTGTAATGGCTTCTCTTGTGGAGTGCAGGCTCTAGGACCCAAACGCTTCAGTAGTTGAGATGTGTGGGCTTATTAGTTATGGGACACAAGCTTCATTGTTCCATGGCATGTGGAATCTTCTTGGACTGGCAATCGAACCAATGTCCCCTGCATTGCAAGGCAGACTTTTAACTGCACCACCAGGGAAGCCTTGAGGCTGTTTTTAACGAAAGTTTCAAGGCTCTTTGAATTTTATAAAATTATGGGGAGGGTTTATGTGTGCAGCTTTAGTCATAATGCTCTCTCCCTTATGTGGTAGAGGTATTTGGGTACAGGTGAAAAACAGATCCCTTGTGCCCGATTGGTTTTGACCACACAGGCCAAGATGGAAGTGCTGTCCCGTGGTGGAGAGTGTGCTTATGTACTTCCTTGCCTCCTCCCTGACTTTACAGATGATATGCTGAGACTCGAGACTGATGGCCTAGGTTGCTGGAGGCACCTCTGAGAGGCCTACTTATGTCTAAGAACAGACTAAGTGTTTTTCTTTACATTTTGTAGCAGCATCAATTCTCAAGGCCTAAAGAACATTCCTGACCATTGGGATCGCTCAGCCCTGCCGGACACTGGCTTTAAGGTATGAGACTGGCACTGCCCTAGGCTGGGAGGAGGGTGTTCTTAGACACAGGTAAGCAGACCGTGCTGTGTCCTTTGCCACTGAGAGGTGAGTCCTAAGTTTGGTGTCTTTCAGATCTTGGGGCTTATTTACAGCTAAATGACTGCTCAGGAGGTGGCTGTGGCCTGAGGGGAGAAGGATGTATGGTGGAGGGAGGAAGATGAACTGGAAGTTTTCTAGGAAGGGCGTAATTATAAGCTGCTTAGCTGATAAAAGTTTTACTAAGAAGAAAAGGGAAAGAAGCCAGGAGAGGGTTCAGTGTGATGAGAGTCATCTAAAAGAAGAGTTGCAGTTGGGAAGTGGATACTAGGAACTTACTGGAAGACGAGAGAATGAAAACTCTGTTTAGCAGCTTGCAGTGGGCACTGTGCTGAGTTGGGTAAAGAACTCAGGCCAGGGTCTGATGATGCCAGGTGTAGGTGGAGGTTCTGGCCTCTGACCCGGCAAGCACTGTGCAGACTGGCTTTTCCAACTTGACAGCCCCTGCCTGGGAGATGCACAAAGCACACCCAGACACCAGCAGCCCCGGTAGGACGTTGGAGGGCTGGGCGACTGCAGATGCAGTACTTGGCCATCAGGGACCAGGCGGCTGTATTTCAGAGATCAAGGAAGGCCTCACTGGGTCCATACCTGGTGACGGCTGGCGCTTACACAGGAGAGGTTGGGGAGGAACATGCTGGTGGATGCGAAATGGATGAGGAAGGAACCCAAGACAGGACACAGGAAGTGTCTCGGGTGGAGGGCGTGCATAGATGTGGGGGCGCAGGAGAGGGAAGTCAGGCCCTGCTGTGGAGTGCCCTGAGGCTTGAGGGAGAGGGCATGGTGGCCTCCAGAGAGACTGGAGCAGGGAAACCAGAGTCAGATTGTAGGTTGCAGAGAGCCATGTATGTTCACACAGAGCCCTGATAATTCAGGGTCTGTGGGGGATGAGGTGGTGGTTATAAGGCTGCACTTGGGTGGAGGAAAGAATGATGCAGAGAGAATCCCCAGTGATCCTGGAACAGGGTCATTGAGCCCAGCCTCATGGACCTGAAAACAGGTAAGCTGGTTGGGGACCAGACAGCAGGATCAGGGATTTGTGTGTTGTCCCTCTGTGTGACAATCAGGGGCCTCTGTGGGCTCGTCAAGAGTACTTTCCTAGAGCCAGACGCTAGGGGAGGGGCGGGCTTCTCTGGGAGGGAGGGGTGCCCCTGGTCTCACTGAGCTCCTGAGCTGCTGTGTGCCATCCGCCAACCTGGCCTTTCCCTCAGCACGTGTCGTGCATGGCCTGTGGCATCACTGCCTGTGGCAGGGTTTGCCCCTTCTCTGCCAGACATGTGTGTTCCACATCCACTGGCACCAGCTCTGGGTCTCATAGACCCTGTAGTTGGCCCTGAGTGGGGTCGGGAGGAGAGCAGGGACCATGCTTGAACTCCTGGGGTGGTACTGACATAGCAATGCCTGCCTGTCCTTCAGGCTGGCTGGCTTTGCCAGGGAAAGGAGGGAAGTGACCACAGATTGCATACATCCGAGCCTGGAGAGATTGCCCCTTGGAGTTAAGGGGAGTGAGGAAAATGCTCCCCTTTACTCTTGAGACACAGAAAGATGTCTGTGTTTGCTTGTGGTTCTGGCATTCCATGAGCAGCCTTGGGAAGAGAGCTGTATTCTACACTTTGATGATAAGAGTAAAAATGTTTGCCTGTTATAGAGGATCACCGTCCCTTCATCCTCAGAAGAGTTTCAGAAGGTCTGGAGCCTCTTCACCAGTACAATGCCTCTCTACTCCATTCAGAAGATTGAACGGGTCCAGAACCCCGCCCTCTGGGAAATCTACCAGTGGTGTGTCCAGGGCTCGCTCTTGGTGGGCTGGTCCCTTGTTCCCTCAGACAGCTGCTTCCCAGACATGCCGGTGTGGCAGCGATAATCCGCCGCAGCAGCTGCTGCTTGCCCCAGGCTGCAGGGATCGGGAGCTGCGCCCCTCTTCTGTCCCCCCCTTCACTTGTACAACTCAGTGCCAGCATGTCCCTCCAGAGACAGGGTGGAGTAGGGGGTGGGTGCTGTGGCTTCCCCAGGGACAAAGCCAGCTCTTGCAATAGACACTCTGCCTCCCTGGAGATCAACAGGAGAGGGTCCATAGAAGCCACCCCTCACCCTGGGGAATGTAAAGCTATTGTCCTGGCAGCCAGAGGGCAGGGGCCTCCTTTTTGTGCCCAAGGGCTGGCATATCCCTGGGCACATGTCCGTGTGGGAATGAAATCCACAGCAGGTCCCCGTGGTGGGCCTGGGGTTCTGCTCCCCTTTCCCCACAAGAGGCTGGAGCAGGGTCATCTGTACTCTGGCCCGGTGATGAGATCAGGGAACTTAGAGGAGAGGGAGGAGGATGCCCCTGCTGTCCAGCATCTTCCAGCTCCCTTGGCTAGGCTCCAGGTGGGAGCAGGATACTGGGAAGAAGCAGCCTGCCTTCTAAGGGCTCGTCTGTCTGCTTTGGGGATTCAAGGAGCCGTGGAGGCCTGGAGCCCAGGAGGGAGGGCTTCTCTCTGCTCTCATCCAGGTCCTACTCTCAGCTTTCCAGGCTCCTGGCCCATGACTGGAGTCTCATGGCTCTTGGTCTCATGGCATGTCTAATAAGACATGTTTTCTTGGGTTGGGCAGCCTGTGTTTAGTGGCAAGTGCCCTCTGCCTCCAGCATACGTTCCCTTCATGATTCTAGGCAAAAAGAGCAGATGCAGAAGAGAAATGATGGGAAGATGGTGGACGAAAGGCAGCTGTTCCATGGCACCAGCACTGGTTTAGTTGACGCCATCTGCCAGCAGAACTTTGACTGGCGGGTCAGTGGTCTCCATGGTACTTCCTATGGCAAGGGTAAGCGCCCCTGCTGGCAGAATCATCTTGGCCTCACTGTCCAAGCCCCAGAAACCACCTTAAAACAAATTGACAGAGGGTGTGTGGGGAACCAGCATGGGTTGGACCAGTAGTTCAGACTTGGGGAGGACGGGCTGGGATGTGGGGGACCCAGATGTCAACACCTGACTCTCCCTCCCTGCCGTGTGCAGCCCCAGGCCTGACCCCCTGCTTAGGCTGGGGTTTGGCTTCCCTTGGAGATGGGCCTGCGTCCCTGTGGGGGAGTGGGAAGAGGAGACAGCGCCTCCTTCCCAGCCCCGAGTCAGGTCCCCACCTGTCCACGCTGTTACCTTAGAGTAAAAATCTGAACGCTCAGATACACTCAGGTAAACATGTCACTCTTGCTATAATGTGTTATCTGGTTTTGTCTCTTAGTTATTTTTAAACTTTATTTGAAAATAATTTCTAGCTCACAGGAAAGGTGCAAGAATAATATTTAAAAAACCCTCCCAAATGAATTTTACCAGTTCATCAGCTTTAACACTTCACATTGGATTTATCACCCTGTCTCTTATTTCTGAACCATTTGGAAGTAGGTGGCATGTATCATACCACTTTACCCTTAAACACCTCCTGAGAACAGGAACATTCTCCTCTCCTCTTCAGTGGCTGCTAAATTGAGAGAACCTCGTAGTGGTGTGATCTGTAGTCAGCAGCTTCTCGGCCAGGTCTGTGCGTTAGCTTCAGTCTGATGGCTGTGGGGTCAGAGTGCATGGGAGCCGGTGGTAGGTCGTAAATCTGAATGTGCAGGCAGCAGCTTCCAACTCAGATTCTCATCCATGAATCTATGTACTGGGCGGCGGGTGTCTGCAGCGTGTTCTGTGGGTGGGGTCTTGGTCTTTTTCCACACTAACCCTGCGAAGTTGGGGCACAGCCCCATTTTATGGCTCAGGAAGCTGACATTCTGGGGGAGGAAGTCAGTAGTGAGGGGCCCAGAGACCTTTAGAGTTGGAGTGACAGATCTTACTTGAAAGGAGTTTTCCATCTCAGAGTTTCATGATCCCTCTGAAGCCCTTCATGAGGAAGAAGCTGTAAAAACCGGGGGCGTAGGGAGGGTAGAGGCTGTAGGTCTTGCCCTGTTGGCAGGAGGTGGGCTCGCATTTTCCGGCCACAGGCTCACCCTGGTGTCCTTGCAGGGAGCTACTTTGCCCGGGACGCTGCGTACTCCCACCACTATAGCAAAACCGACAGCAACACCCACACCATGTTCTTGGCTCGGGTGCTGGTGGGCGAGTTTGTCCGAGGCAGCACCGCCTACGTCCGCCCCCCAATCAAGGAGGCCCAAGGCAACATCCTGTACGACAGCTGCGTGAACAGCATGTCGGAACCCTCCATCTTCGTGATCTTCGAGAAGCACCAGGCCTACCCGGAATACGTCATCCAGTACACCGCCTCCACCAAGCCCCCAGCCGCCACCCCCACCTTCTTCTCCTTGGCTTCTTTCTTCAGCGGCCGGCAGTGAGCACCCCGATGGTTTTATGCCTTTCTGGCTTATCTTACTTGAAATAGCTGTTTAGGGAAAGTTTTTTTTTTTTTAAAGAAAAAGAACTTTTAATGAACTGTTCGTTTAACATTGACTTGGTGATGAAGTTACGAAGATTCTTAATCTCTGGCTGATGATAATATTTTGACTTTTAAATCACTTTTGGACTGGCCAGTAATGATGGTAGGCGAATCCATTATTGCTTTTTACTTGGGTGTTTAAGTTTTATTTTTTACTCGTTGTTGACTTTGCTGCAGATTGGCATCAGGCACAGAGTTCCCAGACACTATTTTATGGATTAGTTTTAATTTGCAACAATTTCTGTCTCTTCAGTGGTTTGACATTTCAGGGTCTTTGTGGCACCTGGATTTGTTTTTGTCAGAATGACACAGTAGCCATTGGTACAGAAAGTCCTGGGTTGTGGGCCTGGCATGGCACAGTCATCGTGTCCGTTGCAGTGTGTCTAATCCGGGCAGCATTTCTGCTGCTTCTCCTGGGCTTCTGGCCTTGAAATTGGCCCATGTTAGACCAGTGGCTAGACCAGTTGTTAGACCAGTGGTTACTGAGTAGTGTCATTGAGTCCCTGTTGGTTTCCCTTAGTCGTGGCAGATGACAGGAATGAGTGGCTCCCCCAGGACCTGGCCTGGCGTGTGAATGCCTGTCCCTGCCTCTGCACAGAACACCCTCTGAATAAGGCTTTTATGTCCGCATGAGATCTGAATACCTGTGCTGCAGTGTCACAGCAGAGTCTGAGAATAAAAAAATTACTTATCTGACATGGGTGACAGCTGTGGTTCATTTTTCAGTGTCTGTTTATTGGGCGTCTGTAGGGTAAGTCACGTTTCTGGGTGTCAGGATAAAACAGAGCCCCTGTTTCTGGCCTCGAGGAGGGCTGTGCTTGGTTTTATCATGAAGGTGATAAGGCTGAAGCTTCACAGCCCCTCATTCACTGGGACTGCTTCTACAGCCCTCAGGGGAACCACTGCTTTGAAAGTTACATATTTGTTTCTTTTTCTTTCCCTCAACTCAGATTTCAAGCCCCACAAAACCCACATCCACTATTGTACACTGTGTTCTGGACATGGAGTGGATGTTCTGTGTCTGCTGCACACACAGCGGTTGGTAGGGTCTCTGGGGGTGAAGGGGCTGGCAGGATGGCTCCACCTCTTGAGGCCCTCCACCCACTCCTGGGTGGCTATGCCTGCTGGCCTCGGTTCAGTCCTCAGCAAGGTGTCTTCCCTTCCCCTGCACCCTTCCTTTCCATCCCCCAGCCTACTGATACAGTGTGTCCAGTTTCCACATGATGCCTCTGCCTGCGGTTCTCAGATCTGAGACTGCTAGGAGCTGAGTGGTGGGAAGCAGCAGGAGTGGCTTCGTTGGGGGAATGGGTGAGGAGAACAGCAGGAGGTGATCAAATGCTCCAGAAAAGTCAAGTGAACTGTGGAGTCTGCCAAGGCCTCTACCCTTGCTGACCTTTGAGAAAGCGCATTGCCACCTACCTGGACTGGACATTGAGGAAAGGGCTGGGGTCCATGAAGCTGGATTGTGGGTGGGAGTGGAGGGCAGCTATTCCTGCGGGCATGGGAGGGGAGTCGGCATTGTGATGGGAAGAAGTCAAAAAGACCTCTCAGAATTCCCATGCAAAGAGGTAGTGGGATGCAGAGCATGCGTATGTGTGTGTGAGACAGAGAGACTGACAACAAATAGTCATGAGGCTGGCAGCTTATATTCTAAGAGGCCAGACAGAGAAGGGAACTCTGCAGACGGGGCACTTTGGGGGAAGCATGGGGTGCTGGGGGTGGGAGACAGGAAGAAAAAACAGCAGAAGCTGAAATCACAGCGGTGGACACCGGGAGGCTCTCCTGCAACAGCCTGCACTTCCTACTGGAGGCTCAGCCTCGGTACCACATCCTTGCAGATTCTTGCTCTGTTACCTATACAGCATCAGCCCTATGATGCTGCTCAGGTGTTGCACAGAGGAGGGGGCTGTGATCTAGGTTAGCGTCCTCATTTTATATATGAGGAAAAGGCACAGAGGCAGATCTGAGATTCAGTTTGCGAGTGTTTGTTACATTTGAACTTCTCAGCAACACAATAATTACTGTTAATAACTTCAGCTCTGAATTTTGATTCTTTGATCAAAATAATGATAGGATGGGGACCTCCCTGGTGGTTCAGTGGTTAAGAATCTGCCTGCCAATGCAAGGGCCACGGGTTTGATCCCTGATCCAGGAAGATCCCACATGCCTCTGAGCAACTAAGCCTGCGTGTCGTAACTACTGAGCCTGTGCTCTGGAACAAGAGAAGCCCATGTGCTGCAATGACGAGTAACTCCCCACTCACTGCAACTAAAGAAAGCCCACAGCACACACAGCTACAAAGACCTAGCATAGCCAGAAACAGAAAATTATAATGCTCTTTTTAAAATTTTGGAGTATAGTTGCAGAGGAGCCAGAGATCAAATTGCCAACATCTGTTAGATCACAGGAAAAGCAAGAGAGTTCCAGAAAAACATCAAACATCTATTGACTATGCTAAAGTCTTTGACTGTGTGGATCACAACAAACTGGATAACTCTTAAAGAGATGGGAATGCCAGACCACTTGAATCTGCCTCCTGAGAAATTTGTATGCAGGTCAGGAAGCAACAGTTAGAACTGGACATGGAACAACAGACTGGTTCCAAATTGGGAAAGGAGTATGTCAAGGCTATATATTGTTACCCTGCTTATTTAACTTATATGCATAGTACATCATGTGAAATGCTGGGCTGGAGGAAGCACAAGCTGGAATCAAGATTGCCGGGAGAAATATCAATAACCTCAGATGTGCAGATGACACACCCTTATGGCAGAAAGCAAAGAGGAATTAAAGAGCCTCTTGATGAAGGTGAAAGAAGAGTGAAAAAGCTGGCTTAAAACTCAACATTAAAAAAATCTAAGATCATGGCATCTGGTCCCATCACTTCATGGCAAATAGATGGGGGAAAATGGAAAGAAACAGTGGCAGACTTTTATTTTTTTGGGTTCCAAAATGACTGCAGATGGTGACTGCAGCCATGAAATTAAAAGACGCTCCTTGGAAGAAAAGCTATGACAAACCTAGACGGCATATTAAAAAGCAGAGACGTGACTTTGCCAGCAAAGGTCTGTATAGTCAAAGCTATGGTTTTTCCAGTAGTCATGTATGGATGTGAGAGTTGGACCATAAAGAAAGCTAAGCACTGAAGAATTGATGCTTTTGAACCGTGATGTTGGAGAAGACTCTTGAGAGTCCCTTGGACTGCAAGGAGATCCAAACAGTCCATCCTAAAGGAAATCAGTCCTAAATATTCATTGGAAGGACTGATGCTGAAGCTCTAGTACTTTGGCCACCTGATGCAAAAAGACCCTGATGCTGGGAAAGATTGAGGGCAGGAGGAGAAGGGGATGACAGAGGATGAGATGGTTGGATGGCATCACTGACTCAATGGGCATGAGTTTGAGCAAGCTCCAGGAGATGGTGAAGGACAGAGAAGCCTGGTGTGCTTCAGTCCATGGGGTCACAAAGAGTCAGACACAACTGAGTGACTGATCAGCAACAGTAGTTGCTTTACAATGTTGTGTTAGTTTCTACTGTACAGCAAAATTAATCAGCTATATATATACATATAACCTCTCCCTTTTTAGCTTCCTTCCCATTCAGGTCACCACAGAGCATTAAGATAGGATGTACTTTAAAAGAGAAAGTACATTTTGGCCTCTTACCACTTTTCTGTGCATTGAAACTTAGAATGTTGGTAGTACTCTACCTAGAAAAATCAAAGCATAATAAAGCTCTTGAACCACTTTTAAAGTTGAGCTTCTGGTCAACATTATTCTCTTAAGTTAAACATCACAATGCAGCAGACACTGAAAAGATCCCCATACTTGGGCCATCAGGACCTCTTGAGCATCTGTGGGTCCCCTACCCTATAGATGCCTTCCATCCGGAGGCCAGAATTTCTTCCAAAACCCCAAGTTCTCAGTCATTTTGTCCAAATTATGTTTTAACTCATTTAGTACCAATCCTTTATTGAGAGGAGGATCTGTTTTTTAAATACCATTAGCAAAGTCAAAACTAAGTGCAATACACATTTATTAAGCATTTAGAAAATGTTACATAAATGACCACTTTTATATTCATAGGCCTGGCATGCTTTCAACTGCTTCGGTGGTGTTTTAACAAAAATCCACATTTCCACACAAGGATTTTCTTTGGATGAGAAGGTGGTGTCAGCGGGAGATGATTCTGATGTAGACGCCATTTTTTGGACCTAGGGCAGATTTGGATTCTAGCTGCAGTGGTACCTAAAATAGAGGAAATTAAGATATCTGTCAGAATTAACCCTATTGACAAGAAAGTTCCCTGGGAATGGGCCTGAGGCAGGTTGTGGGAATTGGGCTGAGGGAGGGCAGCGCTGAGACTGAGCAAAGTGGCCTCCCCAGGGGGACTCTGAGAGGTCGCAGATCCTCTTGGTGTCTTGGGCCTGGTTTTGGACAGGGACTCACCCCTTTCCTATGTTAATAACGTCCGGCAGAGGAAAGTGAAAGTGAAAGTTGCTCAGTTGTGTCTGACTCATTGCAACCCCATGGACTGTAGCCTGCCAGGCTCCTCTGTCCATGGAATTCTCCAGGCCAGAATACTGGAGTGGATAGCCATTCCTTTCTCCAGGGGATCTTCCCAACCTAGGGATTGAAGCTAGGTATCGCACCTTGCAGGTGAATTCTTTACCACCTGAGCCACCAGGGAGGTTCCAAAATACTGGAGTGGGTAGCCTGTACCTCCTCAGGGAATTTTCCTGACCTAGGAATCAAACAGGGGTCTCCGCCATTGCAGGTGGATTCTTTACCAGCTGAGCTACCAGGGAATCTCGCAGAGGAGGGGTCCCCCAGTTATCCTTCTAACAAGTCTGCTTGTAAGGTGGGAGCAGAGCACTGCAGATGAAAACATACAGGTTCAGAGAGGCCACCTGACCTGCCCAAGGGCACAAAGTGCAAAGTGGTGAAGAAACCCCAGACCTTCCTCATCTCCTCTCATCTCTCACCCTGGCACCCAGCCAGAAACTGAATAGGACCCCCTCTCCCTTTCTCAGGGGCTTGGGGAGAGGTCCCTGCTGAAAGTCCGCTGCCATTCAGAAGGCTTTCCTTATATCCAATTTAGGAAAGATGGATGGTGGGATGGAGATTAGGAAGAAAAGCCACAGAATTACTCGAGAAAGGGTATCCTCTATAGCCGCCTGTGAAAGGACTGTTCGTGGCTACCATGGGACCTCCAAGGAGAGAAGTGCCACCAGGCCTTACTGCTGGGGGCAGGCAGGCTTTCCGATCGATGTCTTTGAGTCCTGATGGAAGACCAGTTACAGGCTCAAGAAAAAAGACGGTCTAGACTTGTCCTATCCCCTGTGGCAGCCACTAGTGAAAGTGGGTACTGAGTGCTTGAAGTGTGGTTAATGCAAATGAAGGGCTGAATTTTTAATTGTATTGATTTATTACTAACATCGGAGAAGGCAATGGCACCCCACTCCGGTACTCTTGCCTGGAAAATCCCATGGATGGAGGAGCCTGGTAGGCTGTAGTCCATGGGGTCGCTAAGAGTCGGACACGACTGAGCGACTTCCCTTTCACTTATCACTTTCATGCATTGGAGAAGGAAATGGCAACCCACTCCAGTGTTCTTGCCTGGAGAATCCCAGGGACAGGGGAGCCTGGTGGGCTGCCGTCTATGGGGTCGCACAGAGTCGGACACGACTGAAGCGACTTAGCAGCAGCAGCAGCATTACTAACATAAATAGCCACGTGTGGCTAGTGGCTGTAATACCAGACAGTGCAAGTATGCAGCACACTTGAAACAGGACTTCAAAAAAAGTAACGGTCTGTTGTGGCTGGCAAAGTCGTCAGGGAGGGCTTCCTGGAGGAACTGGGGTGGGGCTAGGAATGGGAGACACCCAGTGAGCAGGACTTCTCAGGGGCTACTTTGGGGTCTGAGGGAACACCAATCTGGATTCAGAGGATGGGATTAGACTGGGGGTGGGGAAGGGGGAGGGATGGCATTCCGGAAAGGGAAGAGGCCTGAGCAGGCAGGTGGTGCGACGGGTGGAAGGCTCTTGGAGTGGGAAGTTGGGGTGCGGTGGGTACCCCTGCGCCCGGAGCAGCGGGCGGGGCTCACCTGCGTCTCGGGACAGGCTTCGAACCGGAACTTGCGCAGGATGTGGAGCAGCGTCAGCTTGAGCTCCAGAAGCCCCAGCCGCACCCCGAGGCAGCTCCGGGGGCCCGCCCCGAACGGCAGGGACGTGTAGGGCCGCCGGCGTTGTTGCGCCTCGGCCGTGAACCTGCAGGGCAGCATGGTCAGGGTGGGCCCGGAACACCGCTGCCCTACACAGGGCTTCACGCTCCTCCTACCAGGCAGATGGGGCCTCAACCCTCCAACCCCCTGCGCCCTGCGCCCCGCCCCCCAGGGTCTGCAGGATCGTTTTCTGCTGGACCCGTCAGTCCTCAAGGCTCCGGAGCAGGTGGCCACCCTTCCACATGCTTCAGTCCAGGCTCCGCTCCTCCTGTCCTGCCAAGCCCTCCAGGCACTGTTGAATTCAAAGAATCACCGGGAACATCAACTTTGCCCTCTCTGCCTCTCCTTATGAATTCACTGCGTGGTTAATGTGCCCGCAGACTCACTAGAATCCAGGATGAAGGTCTCCAAGAAACCACAGCCCTAGCTTCACCTATGGCTCCAGTTTCCCCAGCAGCCAGAAGGTGACCCTAGCCGGCGGGCATCCACTTCCTAAGCAGAGTCCCTGGGCACCAGCCCCTTCTGACGGCCTTGTCCTACCAGTTTGTCTCTTGATGCCATGATGGGAGCTGTCTCCCTGCCCACATTTGCCGTTCTGGTTGAAGAACGCAACTTGAACCTCTGGGGGTGGCAGTATTTGACTCACTGGAAGCTCTTCTTCAGCTCCAAATGACAGCATTTGCCATACGTGTTCCATGACAGTAACGCTAGGTGACAACCACTATTTTGTAATAGTGGCCAGCTCACTTATTACTGCCTCTGGATCTCCTGGGCCCAAGAATCTTTGACCCACTTTTCACGTTAAGGCACTTTTTGTTTTCAAGTGAAGTCATTCAGTTGTGTCTGACTCCTTGCGACCCCATGGACTGTAGCCTGCTAGGCTCCTTTGTCCATGGAGTTCTCCAGGCAAGGATACTGGAGTGGATTGCCATTTCCTTCTCCAGGGGATCTTCCCAACCCAGAGATCGAACTCGGGTCTCCTGCACTGTGGGCGGGACTCTTTACTGCCTAAGCCACCAGGGAAGCCCTTTTTGTTTCAAGGCCATTTGTTTTCAAAGGTGATGCTATAAACCCTGCAGCTGCTGTTTATGTGTCTGGATCTCTACTGTAATTCCAGGAGCTGCTGAGCAGCACAGTGTTACTTATTTGGGTCCTACTGCCATTGTTTCCCAGGGACCGGGGTTGTAGAGTCAGGGCTGCATTAACAGGAAGATGGAGCCACTAATGGTGGAAACACAGCTGCCAGCTGGCCAGCCCCTCACTTGCCAGATCAACCAGGAGGCGGCACGCATCCTCTCTCATGAGGAGGAAGTGCAGATGCCTGCTCAGACATTTTAAATTGGGAGTCTGGAAATGAAATTTAGACAATGGACCAAATCCATGTGGGGACGGAAGCGGGTATTCAGGTCTACCATGTTAGCATAGCCAGGCTTCATGAATTCCTGAAGAAATTGTTAATACTCTTGTTTTGGAACAGGCATTCATTTTTTAAAAAAGGAAGTGATATCCTGCTACATCGTAACGTGTTTCTGAAAGGTGTCCTGTTTCTTGGTGTGAACAAACAGTGGACACCCACCTCAAAGTGCCTTGTTACTTGCATGCAGTGCTGTGGAAATGGCTAAACCTCTGGATCGTGTTTTGATCTCTTCAAAAATGGTACACTTAGTTCCTTTAGAAATTATGCCTCAAAAACTTCTCTCTGATTGCCGCAGCTTTGGACTTTGGGGGCACTTTACTAAATCTCTGTCTCCTGGCAGCTGCCTCCAATCCTCACACTCACTTCCCCCACCAGCCCTCTTGAAAGGGCAGTACTCACCTCTCGGGGTTGAAGTTCTCGGGGTTCGGCCAGTGCTCGGGGTCGTAGTGCAGAGCGCCCACGGCCGTCTCCAGCACAGCGCCTGCGGGGATGCGCTGGCCCAGCACCTCGCAGTCCTGTGCCGCCACCCGCGTGAACCTGTGGGGACACACGGGTCACCCCCGCCTCGAGGCAGAGACGAGACGAGATGGAGAACCCGGGGGGCGGCTGTGCTGGGGCTCAGGTCTGCAGTGTGGGAGGGGGCTGGCGGATGGGAGGTCCAGCCTTCTTCCTGGGGTGACCCGGACAGGGACCAACCCCACCCCTGCTTTGGCTATTAACCCTACGTTGCTCTGGACCCTGGGGTCTCTAGGTTCATCCATCCCTTCCTTCAGCCTGAAGAACCTGTCTTATGCCTGGTGTTGGGGTGCACGAGGGTCTTGGTATTGGAAGCCGTGCAGGGATTGTCCCCCGGCCACCATGCTTTCTTCTTCCCATTCCCATCGGGGCCACACCCTTGCTTTACCTACAGGAAATTTGGGTTTGCACATTTCTTCCCCTTCATTGTCTGTGTGGCTATGGAGAACTTTTACTGGAGAGGAAAGCATCTTGATCAGATTGTTTCTTTTACCAAATGACAATGGTTTAATACCATTTACGTCTTATTTGAAAAGGCTAGACCATATGTGTCTGCCTATGAACATAATGTTTACGGAAGAATACCTAAACTTCTACCATGACCTCCTGTAAGGGGTGGGTGGCACTAGGGCGGAGGATGGTGGGCGACCGGGGTGGGGGGCCAACTTTTTCTTTGGATCCTTCTGTATTTCTTCATTCTTTTTTTAAGTATAAGCAATTTTATTTTGGTAACATGAATAATTACTTTAAAAATTAAAAATAATTTATGCTGGCTTTTACTTCAGGTTGCAGAACTAGGTTTCCCTAAATATCTCAGAGGAGATAAAGTTATTACACAAATCACTGTTGTACCCCGTTCCTGCTTATAAAAGAAATTAAGAGTAACTCGTGGCTCCTTGCTGCATTTGTCACTCTGTTATCCTGCTGCTAAGTCGCTTCAGTTGTGTCTGACTCTGTGCGACCCCATAGACGGCAGCCACGAGGCTCCCCCGTCCCTGGGATTCTCCAGGCAAGAGCACTGGAGTGGGTTGCCATTGCCTTCTCCAAAGCAGGAAAGTGAAAAGTGAAAGTGAAGTCGCTGAGTCTTATCCGACTCTTAGCGACCCCATGGACTGCGGCCCACCAGGCTCCTCCATCCATGGGATTTTCCAGGCAAGAGTACTAGAGTGGGGTGCCATTGCCTTCTCCGATCTGGCTAGACTAGGCCGCATTTTTTGTTTGTTCAGTTGCTAGGTCATGTCCAACTCTGTGACCCCAAGAACTGCAGCACACCAGGCTTCCCTGTCCTTTCCTGTCTCCCAGAGTTTGCTCAAACTCATGTCCATTGAGTCAGTGATGCCATCCAACCATCTCAACCATCTCGTCCTCTGTTGTCCTCTTTTCCTCCTGCCCTCAATCTCTCCCAGCATCAGGGTCTTTCCCAATGAGTCAACTCTTTGCATCAGGTGGCCAAAATATTGGTGCTGCATACCAGGCCAGATTCTGCTGAATTATACTGCATAGATTCCTGGATCAACATTAATAATTCTTCAAAGAGAATTGTTACATTTTCCACAAAGGCAATTTTGAGGGTTTATTTTTTAGGAATAAGGGTATCAGTCAAATGTGTCAGTGCTTGGGAAAAGTCAAGCGTTTTTCTGAGATGAAAATAATAAAGTAAAATAGAATTAAAAAGCAAAATTCTATGTTCACCCCCAAATCCTATGCCTGGGCTAAAGCAAATGGGCCTCTTGTCTGCCTCTCTCACTTCTGTTGTTTGATGACAGAAGTCAACAGAATGATGGGGTTTAAACCACCAGTGGAGTAGGTCCGGAGGAAGGGAGACCAGGGCTTGCCTGAGACTGGAGCCGCACTGGGTGGAGGCCATTCAACTCAAATGCTTCTTGCTCTTTACTTCACACCTTGCACGACACCCTGCCTGCAGGGGTACGTGTTTCCACGTCTGCTGTCTCACTGATCCTCCCCACACTTCTGGAGTAGGCAGAGCGGGTGTCGTGTGCCCTCCAAAGGCACAGAAGCCCAGGACAGCCTGGAACTTAACCAGGATCACACAGTAAACTGTTGGCAGGACCGAGACTGTTTTGACTTTCTGTCCAGACTGGCTCTGTCATTAGGGAAACCTGTATCTATTGTTTCTATATAGTGGGAATTTTAACAAATCCATCTAGATACTCTGGGTTCTGTCCTGCCCTCAGGTGAGATCGCAGCATCCTGGTTCCCCAGAACCATGCCTTCACTGACTTCCTTTTGCACTTTGCTTCTTATAAAGGATCAGGATGAGAATTGCCTGCAGAATTTTGGTGCTGAGGAGACTGTGGACTTTGTCGCTCAACATGTCATCTATGCAAGGTCTCATGTGATGAAGGCTTGATTGGCTTTAGATCCAGGAAATGATGTGTCTTTGATCAGTTTCTACACTTTCCTCCCAATAGAGAACAGGATGGTTCAACTCAACCAGTTTTCCTCTCTCCTGGGAGCCTCAGCCACCAAGCCTGACCCCAATTGTCACCATCTCTGGCGTCCCATCAAGGATTCTTTCCTTTGAACAGTCTTTGATCTGTTATATCACTGAATGTCTTATTTTGAATTTCATGTGTATAGCAGCTGCCCACAGTTCCCTTGGAAGGAAGCTGGTATAAATCATTAAAAAACGAAAACAAAAACAAAAAATAGACCGGATGACAGTTTGCTCTGAGGCTCCCAAGGATGTAAGGTAAGGCCTGTGAAATTGGGTCTTTTATTTTGTTTGGCCACTCAGCATGCAGACTGTTAGTTTCCCAACAAGGGGTCGAACCTGTGCCCCCTGCAGTGGAATCGCAGTCTTAACCACTGGACCACCAGGGAAGTCCCGGGATCAGGTCTTAATACTGGTGTCAGCAGAGCAACGAGGCGAGCCCTGGCGTGCCTGTCTGCTCCTGGATCAGGAGACTGAAAGCATGTGTTCTTGAGAAGGATGTGATCTGACTCACACCCTGGGAATTCTCTCTTGGCTCTGGGTCTGAACGTTTTGCACAACATCTACAATCACACTCGCTAGGATATTTTCGGTTTGGGATGTAATTTTGAGATACCTTCACATCATCCACATTTTCTCTTTTTAAAATGGCAAAAGTTACCTCCATATGGTTTATGTGGTACAATGCTTCCTAGAGATGCAGAGTAGAATTTCTAAGTTACATGCTTTGGGTTGCCTCTGTTCCTAGAGCCTGAGCTCTGGCAACGGTTCACTCTCTGAGGGTCTAGAGACCGAAGTTAAGACCCTGTGCTCCATGGGCCACCTCTGAAACTCAGGGTAGTCCTCAGTTAGATCCATTCAGCTTGCCTTCATTGATGAAGCTTGCTTTAATTGTTGCTACACAACAGCCTGCCCGTACTGTAAAGACCAGGCAGCTTCAACAGTAAGATGTTTTTCCAAGTTGTTTTTTTTTTCAGGAACTTGGAGACAGCTGTGTCTAGTTGGAGCTTGAGCCTGTTAAGACTGGTAAAGACCGCTGACGCTCCAACTGGGCATGTGCAAGTGGCTTCTTGCTGACCTTTTGACCTCAGAGGGCTCAAAACTACCTTTTGTTTTGACGCTAAGGCCGCCATATTCTGAACTTGCTTCCCGTGGAGACACCTATAGCTTCCTTGCACCTGCTTAGAACTACAATTGCCTCACCTTTTTCTCATCTCCCATCATTACCTTTCCCCGTGCTCCTCAGCTGCCGCTTTATCCCATGAATACCTGGGCCACTTGAAGTGGGGGAGGCAGCCTGGAGATTTGTTCTGTCTCCACGCTTGGCTGCCTTGTGAACGTGTCTGTCCTCTGCTGCAAACCTCAGCATCTCAGCGCTTGGCTTACTGTGCTTGGGGTGAATGAGCCTGGAATTTGGTAGCATCTCATTTAGGGGGAATTTGAAAGAAGCAGAAGACCTGATTCCTGCTCTCAAGGCATTTACAGGTTGGTGTGGCTGGATGCACTTTGGTGAAATGTTGCAGAGCAGTTGAAAAGTGTCCAAAAATATAATATGAGGTAGAGTCAGTGTGCAGAGTGCTGTGGTGGGGAGAGAGCCAGTGGGGAACAGGAGGCTGGCTGAGTCAGACCTCCTGGAGCACTAAGTTCTGGGTGGGAGCTCTGAGGATGGGGTGAGGTGTGGATCGTTGGAGAGAATGAAGGAGCATTCCAGGCCTTGGATGCTCCCCTCTGGACTGTCAACTCCAAAGGCAGATGCTTTATCTGTTTTGGCTGATTTCCCAGCACATGGCATAAAGTAGATGCTTAATAAGTAGCTGGTGAATGAACAGGCCAGGGAAAGAGCAAAAGTCATCTGAGGCTAGGAGGCCAAAGAGATTGGCTTGGGTTGGGGAGGAAGGTTGTGTTAAGAAAACAGCAATGACGCTTTGAAAAGATAGTTAACATATAGGAATATAGGCCAGACATTTACTTCCATGGTGACCGTATGTCCAGCATGGTGTCCAGTGCCCCCGGAGATGACCCCCAATACTCAGACCTTCCCCTCCAGGAGCTTGGGTCCAGCATTCTTCACAACACAGGTGGTGACAGACTGAAGACCTGGGGTGCAGGCTTACCTGAAAGCCGGTGGGTACATCCTCAAGGTCTCTTTAATCACCATGTCCAAGTAGGGCAGACCTTCCTGGAGGCTGCAGTACTCAGGGGCCAGCTGATGGAGGGGTGGTAACAAAGGAGGAATGCTGAGTTAGATCGAGTCACACAGCTTTCAGTCTTTCCCACTAACTTTAGAGCAGCTTCAGTGCTCGCAAACGCTTACATGGAAACCCCACAAGATGAAACATGATCCCATCCAAATGGCATTAGATTAGCACTCCGCAGAACAGTCTACATATTCTATTACGCTGGTTTCACGGTGCTGCGTGTTACTGAAGACCAGCAGGCCTGGGACTGCGGGGCCTCTGGGTGTCAGATGTATGTTATAAAACAACGGCGGCGGCTGCCCTGCTAGCAATTATGAGAGCGGATGGTGTGGCAGGCTACGTATTGTACACACTCCCTTATGATAAAAAATTATTTTTCATATCAGGATATAGGGAAGTCATTCTGGCTTTATACATGAGTTCACTTGAATTTTACGCTAACTAAAGTAGCCCCTTTGTGGCCTGTCAAACATACACTGTACAACTACTTCAATTATTAAAGAAACCAGCACATTGACTGGGAGTAAAGAATGTCTGTGTTAAAAATAAAGATTAAATGCCTTTCTTCCTGGGAAGCCAACGCTGGTTCTCCTTTGATGATAAGACTCCCTTCCCAGGTGCCAAGGCCATGTTGACTTGCTATGTATGCGCTGGTCTTTTTTTTTTTTGAAACCTTGAAGAAATGTAACCCTGACTTGTTTAATGTTCTTTGTTCTGATGAGATATAAAACTGGGCTGAAAACCCTACTTCTCCAGAGCAATTTCTCAGAATAATCTGGGAAGTGGGCTTCTGGACTGGTTTGGCTCAAATAAAACTCTTTTCTATTCTTATTAGTGATCATTTATTGATTATTTTTGTCAACACTTGTCCTCTAGCAAATCTCAGGGAGGTTACCACAGGGTAGTAATGGGCACATCATGAAGTTAAAAGACAAATAGTAAAACAGCAAAACAAAAACAACTGCTGTGTCTAAAAAGGATCAATGGTAACAAAAACTTGAAAAGAAAGATAATGCTAAGTCACGTCCGACTCTTGACTCTTCTGACCTATGGACTGTAGCCTGCCGGGCTCCTCTGTCCTTGGGATTTTCCAAGCCAGAATATGGGAGTGGGTTGCCATTTCCTTCTCCAGATGATCTTCCCAACCCAGGAATTGAACCCAGGTCTCCAGCATTGCTGGCAGCCAACTGAGCTATGCGGGAAGCCCCAAAACTCCAAGAGCAACAGTAAATCAGTAAGAAAAGAAACTCATCAGAAAAGTGGTCAAGAGAAATGAAGAGGCAACAAGTATGAGTTGCCTTGATGAAAAATACAAATTGATAGCATGAGATTCGGTTTTCACTCATCAGGTTATAAAAAGCTGGAAAATATTGATTAGGGCAAAGATGTGGAGAAGCACAATTCCAGCACCCAGGGTTGGGGAACCCTAACATCCCCTGGATGATTTCCATGGGGTGACACTGTCATTCTCTGCCGTCACCCCGTGATGCGAGGAATGGGTGACAGTGAATTGGTGGGATGTTGAGAAGCTAGGTGTGGGCACCCCTGTGGGTGGGATGAGTTAGGGCAGGGTTACAGGAGTTTGTTAGCTGCTCTGCTAATTGGAGGATATCCGCCCCCCACCTCCCCATTTCTCCCATCCTGTCTGTCCGCTCCCTACAGCGCTTGAGTTAAATTACCTGCTTGATGACAGTCTCATCTTTTTAAATCAGTTGCGGGCATGCTCAGTAGCTAAACTGTGTCCAACTCTGGTCAGACTCTTTGTGACCCCATGGACTGTAGCCCACCAGGCTCCTCTATCCATGGGAATACTGGACTGGGTTACCATTTCCTCCTCCAGGGGATCTTCCTGACACAGGGATCAAACCCACATATCCCATGCCTCCTGCATTGGCAGGTGGGTTCTTTACCACTAGTGCCACCTGGGAAGTCATAAATCAGTTAACGATGTTCAAAGAGAAGTCCTCAATTTGGGAGGACTTTTCTTCTCCTCCTCCTCTTTGGCTTGCTTCTGACTTCTCCTCTCAGGACAGCAGGGGGCAGCACTTGAGGCCATTCTGCAGGCCCCATCTTACCCCTGGGAGCTGCTCACAAGCCTGCAGCTGCCACCTTGCATGGGATCTAAACCAGTGATTGTAAGACAGAACTCCCTGGATCAGCAACATCAGGGTTGCCTTAGAAACATCTGTCCTTGGGTAGCATCACGCATCAGGACAGAACCAAAACTCTAAGGTAAGGCCAATAGGCTGTCCCCATGAGAGAGGGGACCACGCTGGCAGGAGCAAATGCGTAAGCACTAAATGCTTAGTGTGTGAGGGGCAGACAGGCAGAGTGGAGAGTGATGAGCCAGAACATGTGGAATTCTGAAGTCCATGGTAAATACCTTAGCTAATCTGTTAGAGTATCGCTGTTCAATATAAGGTAGCCATTAGTGCATAAAATACTGCTGAGTGAAAAATGTTCCTGGTGGCTGAGATGGTAAAGAATCTGTCTGCAACAAGGGAGACCCGAGTTGGATCCCTGGGTCGGGAAGATCCCCTGGAGAAGAGAATAGCAAACCACTCCAGTATTCTTGCCTGGAGAATTCCATGGACAGAGGAGCCTGGCGGGCTACAGTCCACAGGATCACAAAGAGTTGAACACGACTGAGTGACCAACATACACACACACACACACAAAGTCAAGTTGCTGAAAACACGTGCAGCCTAATGTTTACAAATTTGAAAGGCAAAAATGAAAACAGTTGGCTTTCCCAACATTCTCCGTCTTCGTTTCTGGGAACTGTTTATTTAGAAGGTTATCTCCTGACCCCACAATCCCACCTCCATCCCAGGCCACCAGGGCCGGGCCGATAAACACACGACTGGAGAGAGGGGCTCTAATGCTTGGGGTTTAATGCTCTGTGGTTGTCAAGGGGAGATTCTTCTTTAAAAAAAAAAAAATTTTTTTTAATTGTATTTGTCACAATACTGTTTCTATTTTATATTTTGATTTTTTTTTTTTTTTTTGGCTGTTGAGGCATGTGGGATCTTAGCTTCCAGACCAGAGATGGAACCCACACCCCCTGCATTGCATGGTGAAGTCTTAACCCTGGACTGCCAGGGGAGTCCCCTGTGGAGAATCTTAATCGTCATATCTTTGAATTTGTGTTTAGGGAGCAGAGTCTGAGGGGATACTGGAGTGAGCAACGGGGCTTGGAGCCTCACCCATGAGGGCTCCTACCTTGGCTTCTTCCCCAGGGCGGGTTCTCAGCTGTCTGCTCTCCTGCCCCTGGTGCCCTGGGCCCAGCCTGGCCACCCCTCTCTGGTTTCCCTTTGACCACCATTGCCCTCCATTCCTCAGGGGCTTAGGCTCAGGTGTGGAGAAGGTAGGCATGGGGTGCATTCACCCTGAAGCATCTTGGAGTGGGCATGGTGTTGGCCATCTCTGCTCTGGGCAGGCAGCACTGTGGCTGTGTGCTGCCCTGGGCAAGCCTCTGCCCACTCCTGGTCTAATACTGCATGTTTCCTGGCACAGAAGTTTAAAGATCTTTGGGGAGTGACAGCCTACTGTGGGTTTGGGGGCTGGATCTGGGAAGGGGGACACCTGGCTCATCTTCCCTAGACCCTGCCCTGGGGTCTAGGGGTGCCATCCTGTAGGTGGGCTTGGTGGCTGGAGGAGGGGCAGAGACCCCAGGCTCCTGACTCTCCCAACTCATCCTGTGCCCCCACACTCTGGGGGAACCTGGCGCACCCCCTCATCTTCCTTCCAATCTTGAGGAGTTTGGTTTGTCTTTATCTCTTCTGGCCCATGAGTCACAAAATACTAGTTATGTAATTTCAGTGGTTCTGCATGTGAGTTAAATGCTCTGATATTACCATTTAAAAGTGGCATTGCATGATCCAGAGATGAGTGGTAAAATTCACACTGATAATTTAAAATTTAGAGTTTTCTTTACTTAGACTGGTGTTAAATAGAAAATAAAACACACTGTGATAATTTGAGAGATGGGAGAAGAAAGGAAGAGCCTTTCTATGTACTGTTAATGGCACTTTCCCTTGCTTTTTTCCATTTGGCATCAGGTTGGACAAATTACATAGTCAGCCCTGCAGGCCACAGTTGATTGGCTCATGAGTGGGGCTCTGACCTGAAAGTGTCAGCCTGGACTTTTAAAGGACCTAGGCAGAGGAAAAAGGAGTTTTTCTCCAGCAGCTGGAAGCTGAACACAGGTGAGTCATGATCTGTTGGTGGCCATGTACTGCCATGCGGATTAATAAACAGTAAGCACGTTTGCCGTGAGAAAGCAGCAATGAATTAGATGTGCGGAGAACCAGAGGCAAAGGACAGGATCCATTTCCTTGTGTCCTGTTTGCCATCTGCTCCTGGCAAGGAGCCCTGCGGGTGGCGTCTCAGTACCCTTCCAGCAAGTTCTCATTTTTGACCTAACTTAGTGACAGCCAAATTCTATTATCTGCAACGAAAGGAGTCTTAACAAATGCAGACATGTAAAAAGCCAGAACATAACAGTGGTACTGTTCACCCAAATGTAGAACTATATCTCAAAAAAGAAAAGGAAACCAGATCTAAGAGTAGCATCCCTAGCAAGTCCATGGTATTGGTTCCTCAAACAAAAGTGTCTGGCCGGAAGCTGTCAGCACTTGGAAGGGACTTTTTAAGATAGACCAAGGGTAATTTGTATTGTGAGGTCAAGTCTTCATTTATTCTTTTCCCCGATGAGCTTTTTTTTTAAAAAAATCACTACTTCTTAGCTTTGGGCTCAAGATGCATACCAACATCAGTGTGTTGGCCCAGCAGTTCTTGACATGCTTGAACATTAGACGCAGCCAGGGGGTTTTTAGTATATAAGGATGCTTGATCCCTGGCCCCTCAGGGATTTGACTGTTGGTTCAGGGTGGGGCCTGGATGCTGGTTTTGTGCAGCCAAGGTGGTGAGACTGCTGCAGACTATCTGTCTGACCTGCCCCAGTGATCTTTTCTGCATGGATGTATGGATGTGGTT
>NW_011494924.1:4005884-4014766 GCF_000754665.1 Bison bison bison | reverse complement strand
TCTGGGCCAGCATCGAGGGCAGAAGTGTCCTGAGCCAGCCCGGCCAGCAGAGGGCAGCAAGCGTATGGCAAATGGGGACTCCCCGGGAGGGGACCTGCGCTTCTGCTCAGAGTCAAACTGAACCCAAAGGACCTCGGCAATCTTGAATCCAAATTCTTCACAACAGAGATGAAAAACGTGAGACAATGTCCGGGATCTAAAAGCCAAAAAAGAAAATGGCAGAGTAGGAGAGGGCGGGGGAACCAAAGTGGCCACCATTTGACACTTGAAGCTGAGTGATGGGTACACAGGGGTTCACTCAGCTATTCTTCCAACTTATATAGCTTAAAGTTTTCCTTCATAAGACATTAAGGTAGTAGATAGAAATTTAAATAACAATAGAGCATGCAACAGCCTGTGTAAAGACTCTGAGATGCGTGAAAGAATCTGAAATGGTTGTGTTAGGCTGTCTGAGGGGGAGAGGGGCTGTTCTGGGATGTCTTGGAGGCTGGAGAGCAGAGCTCCGGGTACAGAAGACAGAAGGGCCTCTGTGCAGGGCACCCGGGTCTGGGGCAGACGTGAACGAAATGGAGCAGGCATGGATCATGGTGGGGGAAATGAAATGGAAGAGGTGGCATGTTTTTCTTTGCCATCTAGAAAAAAAAAAAAAGGACACATTAAAAAAATGGGATTGGGGGACTTCCCTAGTGGTCCAGTGGCTAAGACTCCACGCTCCCAATGCGGGGGTTCCAGGTTTGATCCCTGGTCAGGGAACTAGGTCCCACATGTTGCAACTAAGACCCTGGGCAGCCAAATAAATAAAAATATTTTTTAAAATGGGGGTGGGAGTAGAATTTATTTGAAATAAAAGAGAAAGAAATGAAAGTTTAGTCAAGGAAGTGCTTTTCCTTGGAAGAAAAGTTTGGTGAGCTCGGCCCAGATGTTTAAATAGAAGCCGAGGCCTTGCAGGCAAGAGCCTGGGGACCTGGGGCTGAGATTTGCACCAGTCAGCCCTGGGCTGTTCCCCTCGGCATGCTCAGACCCTCTGTCTGTGCTGGCAAGGGCCGAGGGGGTCTGCTTGGCCTGGAGTGTTGGGGAACTTGCGGGGAGTAGGATCTGAGCAGAGTCAAGCCAGGAAGCACTTCAAGCATCTGGGTTTCCAAGAGATAATGTTAAAATTGGATCCCCAAGGGTACCCACTCCCCCCAAAGCCTGTAGCAAAGCCCAGGTTATCAGAATTAAGAGTTAGGAGAGCCCTTACAATCAATCTGTCTCTCACCCCACGAGGATGCCCCTGCAGCCTCTCTGGCTGGCCTGGGCCAGGCCTCGGGGTGGTCACCATGTCCCGCCAGGGGTTCTGCCCTGCATCCATTGCCCAGCAGCCCTGGCCTTGGGCCAGTCACCAAGGCAACATCAACAGGTCCCCTAGTCTCTGAGTTCCAGGTCATGATTTTTCCCCACCCGTCTCTTGGAGAAGAGCCAATGACATGGTAAAGGTGAAAGGTCTCTGGAAACTAAAGTACCAAACAGGCAGACAGGACTTCTGTTTAAATGTAATATTCAGAGGCCAGGAGCACGTTTCATCACAAGGCCCTCTGTTCTCCATGTTAAACTACTCTGGAAGGATGTGTCAAGAAGGAAAGCCATTCTACAATCTTACAGAATCCCGTTCAGCTGGCACCTGTTCTGCAAAACAAGTAACTATACTCTTAGACGGTCTTCCCAGGTGGTGGTCGTGGTAAAGAACCTGCCTGCCAATGCAGGAGACATACAAGACATGGGTTTGATCCCTGGGTTGGGAAGATCCCCTGGAGGAGGGCATGGCAACCCACTCCAGTATGCTAGCTTGGAGAATCCCATGGACAGAGGAGCCTGGAGGGCTACAGATCATAGGGTTGCAAAGAGTCAGACATGACTGAAGGGACTTAGCATACACACACATACTCTTAGACGGTTGAAAATAAATTTTAAATATTTACTAACATTTAATATTGGGAAATATTGATTAAATCTTAAATATTGGGGGAAAATAGAAACAAAAAAGGGAATGGAATCTTTGTCTTATGGTTTGCATTCTCAATCATTTTCAGAGAGATGTTTTCATCTCTATTTGATTTTTCAATGGGCAATAACTGCTACTTTTATGTCTAAGTAGCTCAGTCTCTTGGTCTTTCTATCATTTAGTTTAGCCTCTGCAAACCAATATTTAAATGTGGTAGCTAAATCTGATAGGTGGCACAGTGGTAAAGAATCTACCTATCAAAGCAGGAGATGCAAGAAATGTGAGTTCAGTCCCTGGGTCGAGAAGATCCCTGGAGGAGGAAATGGCAACCCATTCCAGTATTCTTGCCTGGGAAATCCCATGGACAGAGAAGCCTGGGAGGCTACAGTCCGTGGGGTCACAAAGTATCAGACATGACTGAGCAGAAGCACACACAAGGGAACGCTATGGGAAACTATTGATAAATAAATTTAAGTGGGAAATACTCTCCTTGCCTGTTAACCTCACTTTGCTACATTTGGATTTTTGTGTACCATTTTCTCTGCAAGTTACAGACACACACTCTGAGTCACTCACACCTACATGTACACCTCAGTCTGGGTGTGTGCTGATACCATGTGGAGTAGAATGATAAAAAAAAAATTAAAATGTCATTGCTTTCAAAAATATTTTTCCTGGAGGCTCAGGGATCTAATAGAAAAATTTATGTTTTCTTATTTTTCTAAAGGAAATAGAAGTGGGGGAGGCCTCAATTTTGTTCCTCCCAAGAAATACCAGCATCAGACAGTTTTGCTAAATGCTCGCACACATGCCCCAGACTTGGTGTTGCACATAATGCGTGGGGTCAGGTCAGGCCCCACCCACTAAAAGCTGGGACCCTGGTGTCCCGTTAGATAAGGCCAAGGGAGTTCAAGCCTAGGGACAGAAGGGAAGACAGAGACCCGGGAAGACTCAAGGTTTCCACTTGCACTCATTCTCCAGGGGACATGGACCACGAGATACATGGACCACGAGATGGAATCCTCCCAGGGAAAATGTGGCAACTCTCACTTTGCCCTTTTGCCCCCTGACCCGGAAGAAAACCCATAGTCCCCTGGCGGCCAGTCTCCAGGCAGAGCCCTGAGTCCCCAGGACGAGGCTGAGCCCAGGCCTGGGTTCCTCATGGCCCACTTAAACTGGGGCACTGGGGTTCTTCTGGCTCAACGTTGACATCCATAGATATTCTGAGAGAGCTGTTTCAGGCCTGGAGCAAGAAGTAATGGGGGGAAAGCTGTTGGGGGTGGGGGGGTTCTTCTACGTGGCTGGCTTGCCTTCCTAATACCCGGACAGCCCTGCATATGCTAATCTAAAGAATTTGGCAGGTTTAGAAGTAGACAAGCGTCCTACCTTAGGAAAGGTAATTAGGAGGGTGTGTGTGGCATCTATTTATATCCGCTTTAAAAGGAATGCGACAGACCCATCTCACATAAACACAGGGATTATTCCAGGTGCTCTTGTACACTGAGGCCTAGGCCATTAAGGGATTAGATGAGGAGATGTAATGAACGACCCAAAACCAGCCTGCCTGTACCCACACACACACACATACCCTGCCACCATGTCAGCCCTCCCTGCTGACTGCCCTGGGTTCAGCTTTATTGATGGTACTGACGCTCTGCAGGAATTCTGTCTGCAGAGCTCTATTATGACAATAATAGTACTCCTCTCCTGCAGTACTCTACTGCCTTCTGAAGAATTTTTATATCCCTTACATCATTTGGTCCTCACAACTGCACTGGGAAGCAGGTAGGCATTTTTGTTTCCTATTTCATAGATGAAAAAAAAAAAAAAGACTCAGAGAAGTTAGTGGCTAGTCCAAGGTCACACAGCTAGCACATGGCAGAGTGAGAACTAAACGCAGATCTTCAGCTTCCCAAGGATTTTACCTTCAAGCATTGCCACCCTTCCGCTCTCCTTTCATCCTCTCTCTCCCCTCCCCTCCTTCCTCCCTTACTTTCCTTTGTATATTTTCTGGAAGAATAACATGCACACAGGAAAATATTCAATATAATGCAAACCAAAGCGCAGGGCTTAGTGAATTTTCACAAAGTGAGCGCCCCTGCGTCACCAGCATCCAGATCAGGATGCAGAACAGTTCCAGCGCTCCCTTGGACCTCGGTGACCCCTTCCCATCATTGCTCCCCCCTGAAAAAGTAAGCATCATCCCGACCTCTAAAACAAGGGGTTATCTTGCCTCTTTAAAAACTTTACGTAAATGGAACATCCAGAACCTCTGCTTTTGTGCCTGGTTTCCTGTGTTCACTGTGTGTCTTTGAGACTCACTGGTGGTATGGTGTGGAGTTGTGTGTCCATTCCATGTCTGTTCATCCTTCCAGCTGTGGGTGGACATTTGCATTGTCCCCAGTTCGGGGGCCATTATGAAGAAAGCAGGACATTCTCATATGTGGCTTTTGGTGAACGTAGGTCACAGTTCTGTTGGGTATGTACCTAGGGGTGGAATTGCTGGGTCACGGGATGTGTGTGGTCAGCTTTAGCAGATACTGTGAACAGTTTGCAGGCTGGTTGGGTGTACTGGCTACAGTTTAATGGTGGATCCGTTGAAGGGCAGTCTGTTGACAACCCCCCATCCCATCCCCTCTATTAACTGTCACTTCGGGTTTCTGCCTTCTTTCCTCTTCCTGCCCCCTTCAGTACCCTGGAATGTATCCACTATCTCTATTTCAGGAAAGGGTTGAGAGAAAAAAAATAGCATATTATTTTGGGAGCTGAGTTATTTATTCCTTGAGTGTCTATGGGGACTGGGTAGGGGGAGGAACAAATAAGACACATCTAATTACCTAATTTTAAAATCATCTCCGTTATCAGACGCAAGCCCTCAGAAGTGTAAAACACATTCCCAGATCAAGCAGATTCAAGTTTTTGAATTATCTGCTGTGTTGTAATATTTAGGATTTGGTTCTCTCCATTAGCAGGGATTGTCCACAGTTGATTATAGGTGATATTTAAAGAAATAATCCCCTTAGTAAATGATAGGCAAACACCCAGCCCGTTTTCTCTGCCCTTGTGGAGGGAGTTATGGCATTAATTTGCAGATAAATATTTTTTTGTTCACTCTTCTCTCCCCTGAGATAGACATCGAGTACCTGGCCTGCACTTAGCAGAGTGTTGGGGGCGGGGGTACAGTCCCATACCTACCACTTACTATATGTTCAGGAATCGGTCTACTTGTTCAAAGATTTGTTATTTTGGTACTAGGGAGCCACTGAAGGTGTTTGATGTGTGGAGGTGACACACAGAAGATGATATCTTGTGACCTGATCATGACATGGAGGGATAGTTGGAAGTGTTGGGGGGGTTAGGCAATAAAACGGGGGACTGTGTGGGAGTCCAGGCAGAGACGATGAGCTCTGAGGACAGTGTCTGCTATCAGAACAGGAAACGGGGTAGGAACAGGAGGAATGTTAGCAGTGACTCCCCTCGTGGTTGTTCTCAGCTGATGCCCAGCACCACTTAGAAACATTCCACTTTAATTGGTCTGGACTGGGCGCAGGAATTAACATGGTTTTAAAAGCTCCCAGGGTAATTCTCAGCGTCACTGGTGCAAAGGATGACTAGCCTGACTGGCAAGTCTGGATATAAGGGGTCAAGGAACCAAGAGATAAAAGTTATTTTCAGATTTCATCCCGGGCTGGCTGAAAAAAAAAAAAAAAAATGAGGGAACTGGAATGGCCCCGGCTGGGGCTGCCTCTTGCAGGATCTTGGCTTTCGTAGGGCAGCATTGGCCGGGGGCCCCAGCAGGGGATGGTGTCCAGTCCAACCCATAATGGGTACACAAGTCCACTGGTATGAGGGGAGGAGAGAAAAGCAGGGCATTGTGGACTACATGTAGCTGAGACTGAAATGTGAGGACTGTCCAGGGGAAGATGGCAGAGGGGCTGGAAAGGCCATTGGGCCGTCATCTGGGGAGAAAGGTGAGGCCAAAGTCAGCATCTGTGAGGCTGAGCAACGGCAGGGAGAGAGGTGGGACCAGGGCGAGTAAAGTGGACCAACTTGCTTCAGTGAGGCACTCAGAGAACTCAGGAGAACAGAGCGAATCACGGGGAGACGTGAGGGCACAGCCACCTGAGTGGCAGGCGTGTGACAAAAAGGACACACTGCTCCTACCGTGACTGAGGAGGGAACCAAGCCCAGTGGTAAGTCCCAGAGAGAAAAAATCATGCCTCAACATACACGGAGGAATTTTCAAATGGCTACTGCTGCTGCTGCTAAGTCGCTTCAGTCGTGTCCGACTCTGTGCGACCCCATAGATGGCAGCCCACCAGGCTCCCCCGACCCTGGGATTCTCCAGGCAAGAACACTAGAGTGCGTTGCCATTTCCTTCTCCAATGCATGAAAGTGAAAAGTGAAAGCGAAGTCGCTCAGTTGTGTCTGACTCTTATCGACCCCATGAACTGCAGCCTACCAGGCTCCTCCATCCATGGAATTTTCCAGGCAAGAGTACTGGAGTGGGGTGCCATTGCCTTCTCCTTTCAAATGGCTAGAAGTTAGCAATAAAGCAGCCATGCTCCATGCCCGCTGGAGAGATGTTGAGAAGCTATTATTGAGCATCAGAAAAGGTCGCTCTAGGATATTTATGGCTCCCTCATCAAGGAGGTGGAAGGCTTCATGGTCCTCCCCGATCTGGGATGGTCTGACGCATCACGACCTCACCCTCGCCTGCCCAGGGACGGCCTACAACGTCACGTCGGGTCACTCGGGCAAATGTCCCATCAAGGTGGGGAGTGGTCAGCTTGCCCTGTTTATCCCCCTGGCCCAGCCCCCAGCATCCCATCGCTCATTCCTGCGTGCATCTTGGTTGCTAATTCAGGCTGAAAGCAGAGCCCAGGTCACTTGCTGTTTGGGGAAATGGTAAACAAAGATAAGAGCTTTAGGCGCGGGAATTTACTCTTCATCCACTTGGCCTAAAAGCAACTGCATGTTAAATTTAGAAGGCTGCTTCCAGACCCCTCCCTCCTCTCCTGTTTCCTACCGCCTCTTTCCAGCCCATGCTCAGAACACCGTCTCGCTGACCGTGGATCTGAAATGTATTTGTAAAGCCCAGGAGTCTTGCGAGGCTGCCCTGCCTGGATGTTTATAAAATGTATCAGCTGAGGGTCTGGGTGAGGGGCTCCTATCCTCCCGTAGCGGGCTCTGCCCCCCACCCCGCCAGCAGACATCTCGACCCAGATGTTCACCCAAACACCCTCCCCAGGTGAGGCCTGGTGCTTCTGCCTTGCACTGTCAGGAGGTGAGATGCCCCCCACCCCACCACCCCAGGGAAGAAGCCACGTTTTCAGCAGACCACCTTACAATTTATTTACAAAGGTCTCCCTCATGCCTGGGAATCTATAATTGAACAGCTCTCTTTTCTATGTAGGTTAAACCCCTTTGCAAGCAACTCCAAGAATCTGTAGAAATCCTTTTGTGGGCCTGGAATTCCGCTGTATTGAATATTGTTGGAAATAAATGAGCCATTGTCTGGGCTGAGAATTTTCTGGTTAGATAGAGATCGCCACTGTGATGCGATTTATTGTCGCAGGACATTTTTTTCTCCCAGCTCATTTTAAATTCTCTGTTGCCTGCTCAGTCCATTTTCACAGTTCAGGATGTAAGTGGGAAAAGCTAGGCTGGAGCTAAAAAAAAAAAAAAAGAAAAGCAAAAGAAAAAAAATCTCTTTTCCTAAGAACGATGTCCAGAGGTCCAAGTGGCATCTGGTACCAGACTGTAACAAATGCTGGAAGTAAGGCTTATCTGGTGGCCAGTTCAGGGGAAAGGAGAGTCACCCAGTACTCTCAGCTGGCACGTGACTGGGAGGAAAGATCAGAGACTTAAGAAGCAATGAGTTCAACCTTTCCATTGTTCTAATGAGCAGCCACGCCTGGAGAGCTGAGGGGACCTGCCTTCACTTTTGCCCACACAGAAATTCTCACTTATTATTCTTTAAAAAGATCTACTAGACCAGCTCAGCTTTAATATAAACCCAACCCTAGTTAAGTGTAAGTTCTGAAGTAACGAAAAAATCTAAAGAGCAATTTACTGTTGTTTGCTTGTTTTGTTTATTTGTGTAATAACTAACTCCTGAGGGCTTCCCTCTTGGCTCAGATGGTAAAGAATCTGCCTGAAATGTGGGAGACCCAGGTTCCATTCCTGAGTTGGGAAGGTCCCCTGGAGAAGGGAATGGCTACCCACACCAGTATTCTTGCCTGGAGAATCCCATGGACAGAGGAGCCTGGCGGGCTACAGTCCTTGGGGTCACAGAGTCAGCCATGACTGAACGACTAACACTTTCACCCCAATTAACTCCTGAGATTTTGAAATTTATGAGCAGCAGGCAGAATTATAAACAGGAAGAGCAGAGATGTGAAATTCATCAGACATAGCTGGAAGACAGCCGGCAAGTTATTAAGCCACATCAACATTCAGTTTGCTCATCTGTAAAATGGGGAGAAACCACACCTTGGAGGTTGTAGTGAGGATTCCTCATGAGTGCCCTCTAGGATTTTTTCTTAAGAAGTTGGGTCTGTAACTCTCCTGCTTTGGTACATGAGCAACCCTATGAGTGGTAGCTGCAAGCCTGGGGTCATCTCAGGAGATATGGAAACAGCTGTGCTGATGAGAATTAAGAAATTACCTGGGGGCAGTAGGGGAGAGGCTGGTGAGAAGTCTCCATTCCTCTCATCAGAGGAGGCTGGAAGATACACCCTAGAAGATGCAGCAGGGGCAACAGCCGACCTGCGGCTGATCCTCGGAAATCCCCCTCTCAACTCTTGCCTCTGCCAAGCTCCAAGCCGGGGGCCTCCCCGTCATCTCGATGGGTCCTCACTTTTCTCAGGAGGAGTTGGGCTTTCTGAAGCTCACGTAG
>NW_011494924.1:4003594-4005784 GCF_000754665.1 Bison bison bison | reverse complement strand
CACACAGCCAGGCCCTGGGAGAGCTGGAGTTTCCTGAGGACCATCTTACCACCTCCTCCTCTCTTCCACCCTAGGTGAGCTTAGCCATATCCCCTTTTCTGCAGCAGATGGCTTTTAGTGAAAAGGCTCCCTTTCCTGGTGGCTCAGCTGGTAAAGAACCTACCTGCAATGCAGGAGACTCTAGTTCGATTCCTGGGCCGGGAAGATCCCCTGGAGAAGGGAAGGGCTACCCACTCCAGTTTTTGGGGGGCTTCCCTGGTGGCTCAGTGGGTAAAGAATCCACCTGCAGTGCAGGAGACCTGGGTTTGATCCCTGGGTTGGGAAGATCTCCTGGAGAAGGGAAGGGCTACCCACTCCAGTATTCTGGCCTGGAGAATTCCATGGACTGTATAGTCCATGGGGTAGCAGAGTCGGACACGACTGAGCGACTTTCACTTCACTGCCTTGCCAAGAATGTCCTTGATAGTGACAAAGTGTATGAAAATGGCGCCCAGAGTAATAGCTGACGTGAGTATCCTCACTGCTGTGGGCCCAGGTACACAAAAACACATTCCTCTCCTTTACTGGGAGCTGGAGGAGTAGGTTTGGATAAATAAGAATGAGGTCCATAGGAAGGAATTTTTTTTCTTTTAAATTGAATTAGCATGGGAGGAGACTTACTAAATCACAGATGGCATGTGCTTAGAGCCTTGAGAGCTGATTGCTCTTCAGAGGAGCTGAGACCAAGGCATTTGTGCTCCGGCTCTGGTCTGCTGGGTGCAGGCTGGGGCCCCAGGTGGAGGGGGTTTGCAGAGGCCAGACGGCCAGGCTCCTGCCAGCTGGCCTGCAGGTGGCCCCCCGCTACCCCCTGCACCCGGCCTCTCAGGAGGGGCCTGGAAGATCCACCCCCTCTCACCACATTACAGATGTGGAGGGCTCACGCCTCCAGGGTGGGCATGGGGGCAGATGACAGCTACTGCACTCCATCCTCTGCCCTTCAGGTGCCCCACCACGCCTGCAGTAGGGAGAGAAGGTCACAGAATGGCTTCCCCAAAACGAGAGCCATGCACTGCATCTCATGAAATCGGGGGTGGGGGAGTGGGGGGCGCGTGGCATCTCGTGAAACAGCTCCCAGCCCATGCTCCTTGCCTCCCTTTGGAGGCATCCAAGGAAGGTTAGGTTAGGAGCCCTCCTGCCCGCTCTGCCAGCAGAGCTGCCCAGACCCGGGGGGCTTCCATCCCTCCCCACCCTGGCCTCACACTTATCAATCAGGTTTTGGTTTTCTTACCTCTGCTATTGGGCCATACTTTCCATATGGAACAAACCCCAGAAGGGTGACTGTGGCCACAAGACGGCAAATCACCCCTCCCATCCCTCCTCCCATGAAAATAAGATTGTGTTGAACGTGTTCCTATGTTTCTGCTTTTATTTTTAGTGTTAGTTTAGGGAACTTTCTAATAAGATCTCTTCTATTAAGGAATTTCCCCGGTACTGCAAGGGTCCCCCTGGGCCACCTCTGGGGTCCCCTTGATGTTTATAAAGTGCTGCTTCCATGACCGTCATTCTTCTGGGCTGGCTGTCACCTCGTGCCTGCTTTGTATCCTGCAGGGTCCCGGGGGCGGGTCCTGGGGCTGGGGCAAAGATGGGCAGCGGTCCATCCCCGGAGGCACAGAAGCCCAGGGGACACCTGGGTGCCAAGGCTCTGTTGGAGGGGAGCGTGGGTGCCCTGGGAACTTGGAAAGGCCATCCTAGGGGCCACGGAACCTGCCCGGGGTAGGGGTTAGGGGGTCAGAAAGATGGGGGTGGTGCGGTTTCTTTAGCAGCCGTTTCCAAACAGCTTTTCTGTTCTCTCACACAGAAACAATAAAAGCACTTAAGCAAGGTTTTGGAACCAAATTGAAGCGCGTTCCATCACAGCCGCACCATTTATTGCCATTTTACTGGAGTGTGTGCTCTCTGCGGCTCACGCCTCTGCCTCACGCCAGCCACATCTCAGCCGCTAGCTGGTTGCAGTGGCACGTGTTAATTACGGCAATTTGTTTTGGCCGTGGATCTTAAGGAATCGTTTGTTTCTTTTGTCTTCCGTGCCTGCTGCTTCGTGTCAGACAGTCTCCATCAGCCTCACGGCCTGACTGCCTTTCCCCCTGCACAGCAGTGAGGCTTCTCAAGGGGGACTTAACCTTAGGGTGGGGACAGGCTGGGGTCCCTCCA
>NW_011494924.1:3978270-4003494 GCF_000754665.1 Bison bison bison | reverse complement strand
GGGCAGGGATGGACACTTGGACACCCGGGGGACAGAGAAGCCGCCCTGAGAGGGTGGGCACAGGGGAGCCGGGCAAGGTCATTTACATCACCCTTGATCGGGTGACGACAGAGCGGCCCCTGGGAGCTCCTGGGCTGAGATCCTCACAGCCTGGAAGCCCCAGGGGGTCAGGACCAGAGGTGGTGGGATGCCCCTGAAGCAGACAAAGGAGGCTGGGCTCCCCAGAGGACACCATGAGGGCCCTGTGCCTCATGGTGATGGGTCTGGGGGCCAGCTGCCACCTCCAGCTCCCTCCTCTTAAGGCCGCCACTTGCTCCGGAAGGCCCAGGCTGCTGGAGGCTCTCTTGCTGGAGCCGGTGAATCTGCCCGTATACGCCGGACCCATGTGTGCGTTTATGAGGCAGGGGAGGTGGGCCAGGCAAAGCGCTCCCCCGAGCCCCTGAACACCAGCTGTGCCCTCGAAGCTGGTCCGTCTCCCCCTGGAGCCAAGGCCCTGAGTGAGGGCAGGGAAGTGGGGAGATGTGGAGGCAAGGCTGGGGAGGGAGATGGGAGAACAGCAGCTTCGCCCAGCATTCCTGACCCAGTTCTAGGGGTGGGCACAGGGTGAGTTTCAGCGGATCATTTCACTGAGCCGTTATTAAAAATAATATATATATATATATATATATATATTTGGCTGCATTGGGTTTCAGTTGCGGCTCAAGGGATCCCTAGTTGCGGCATGTGGGACCCAGCTTCCCAACCAGGAATAGAAACCAGGGCGCCTACGTAGGGAGCACAGAGCCCCAGCCACTGGACCACCAAGGGAGTCCCACTGAGCTGTTATTTTACGGCTGAGAAAACAGAGGCTCAGAGGGGTTTGTGTGGAAAGTCAGTAGGCAGAGAGGGGATGGAGCCTGACAGAAAGACGGGCTCATAGGGCCCATTGGCTCAGACGGTAAAGAATCTGCCTATAATGTAGGAGACCCTGGTTCCATCCCTGGGTCAGGAAGATCCTCTGGAGAAGGGAATGGCAACCCACTCCAGTATTCTTGCTGGAGAATCCCATGGACAGAGGAGCCTGGCGGGCTACAGTCCACGGGGTCGCAAAGAGTCAGGCACGACTGAGCAACTCACACTTTCATTTTCATAGGGCCCACTGAAGGACCCGTCTACTCAATTCCCGAGGCCATGATAAGGCTGAGTAAAGACAAACAGGAACAAGGCACTCTGCTCTATGTTATGAGGCAGGCTGGATGGAGGGGAGTTTGGGAGAGAAGGGATACATGTATATTCATGGCTGAGCCCCTTCACTGTTCACTTGAAACTATCACATTGTTAATCGGCTAACCCCCAACACAAAATAAAAAGTTTTAAACAAAAATACACACACACAAAATTTAAAGACAAACAGGAAAGGTAGGCTTTTTCCTTCCTTATTCAGTAGGGTGTTGGAGGAGGAGGAGGAGCAGCTGGGATCAGGGGTGGATGCTTCAGAAGCAGGGACAGAAACCCAGCAGGAGCGCACGAGGGGCAGCTGGGAGAAGCTAGGAAGAGGGAGGACCTGGGCACATCCTGAGTGTCCCCAAACCCAGGCCAGGAGCAGACGGGGCCACACAGAGACCTCCTGGTTCCCTGGGTGCTGGCAGGGCGCTCTGGCTGGTGAGGCCCCGTCTCACCCCTCTAACCCCTGGAAGGGAGAGGAAGCCACAGAGAATTTCTCAGGCAGCTGCTCTCACATGTTAGATCTGGAGAGTCCCTGTCTTATTGCTTTCCTTGGACTTGACCTTTAAGCGCTCTGAGCGTCTGGGGAGGCACCCGGCCCTCAGGCAGCCGTTGCTGTGTCCACTAGTCTTCTCAAAGAACAAGGGGCCAAAGGGCCCACCCTTGAGGATCATGGCCAGACCAGTGAGCCTATTTGCAAAGTTTACTGAAAATAGCATAGTGCCCAGCTGTTCTTAATTTCTGCTAAGGGCTTGGCAGGAGGAAATGGACTTAAATCTAGCCAAAGGAGGGGCACCCTTGGGAACTTCTCAAGGCTTGTGGACCCCGCTAAGGAGTCATCAACTTCCCCAGAAATTGTGCTCGTATCTGTTTGCTTGGCCCAGCCCACAGGATGCTGTGAGCGCCACCCCAGTGAAGAAAAGAGAGTCCTTTCCAAAAACCTAGCTGAACGGGAAGCAGAGTTGGATTTCTGGTTTGGGAGTTGAACTACATAAAACTGGGAAAATCTGCCTGAAGGAAATGCACCATTCCTTTATGAATGCCACTACCCTCGGAGCTCCAGGAGGGCCTGTGACCCAGAGAATCTTCTAGGTCAAGGCAAAAAGTGCCCTGGTCAGCCTGCTCTGATCTTTGGAACCCCCAGATCACTTATTTTCCCAGTGACTTTTTAAAAAGATAACTTAAAAAATAGGGCAACATGACATGGATTTAAAGTCAAAATGTCTGGAACTGATTTCAGAAAGCTCTTAATGTCCCCGTGGGTTACCTTTCTGATGAGTAATCTTAGCAGAAGGCTCGTGTTATAATCAAACATATGTTTTATAATTAGGTGACTGTTTTAGGCTCAGAGGCCCTGAAAACCGACTTATGGCGAGTGAAACCAGGAAGCATGGGGTGAGGCTTTATATGTATGTAGCCATGGAAGGAGCCTTTAGTCCTGGGGTCCCTGTGAGAATAATGGCCAGATGAATTGAAAAGAGTGAAATACGGTTGAAAGAAAATGCATTCAGTCTCCAGCCCAGGTTATCAGAACTGTTGGTCAGCCTTCAGGGCCGGTAACTCTGGCCTCTCAGCGTGTGTGGATTTGAAACTAGCTTCCGCTGGGGGATGGAAGTGAGACCTGGGTTCTGGACTCCCCCAGGCCTCTGGGCTCTGCTGTGGAAAGAGCATCACAGCGGTTCACCCCTGGATCACTGGGGACCCTGCGCTGTCCTGGAGGGAAGCCTTGAGAAAGACCCAAGCTCAAGGCTGTACACGTAACCTCCTGGGGCACTGCTCAAGCCCACCGCTTCTGGAACATGGTAGAAAGTCTAGCCCTATGCAGAGAGCCTGAGGAATTCTTCTGGGCCCTGACCCCTGCTTCCCACTTTAAACTTCCACCCTGGGAGAAGGTCCCACGGCACTTAGACGCACACAGGAGCCATTCTGCCCAAGTCTGAGTTGGTGTCTCACCACCACCCTGCTGTGCAGCCTCGGTCAGGTTAACCGCCAGCCTCGGTTTCTCACGGGTAAAACGGGGACTGTACTGGCTCTCCTCCGTCAAGTCGTAGTCGGCCAGGAGCCTGGCTTATGGATAGCACTTAACGTGGCTTGGGCTGCCCAGGCCTGGTAAACGTTTGCTGCTGCGGCAGCTGTAGCCTTATCGGGCCTCCCCGGGTGCATTGAGGCTGGTCCCCTCAGTTCCGCCCCTTGGCCACTTGGTTCAGGCTGGCCACATCTCTGGTAGGCCTGACCAGCTCTTTGACTTGGTTGCTCCCTGAACATGATCCTAGAATGACTGCTCGGGTCTCACACCTCCCTGGAGACCAGGCTGAGAATGGCATCGGGCCCTGGGTGCTTCCCCAGCCCAGGGCCTCAGGCCTCGGACCCCGACTGTCTGGGACACAACACAGAAGCAGATGGAGTTCATCAGAGTCTAGAGGAAGGATTCTCCTGCTTTTCCTCAGGGTCCTCCGGGTGCCCCCAGTTCTGTCCTTGCATGGGGGGCTGCTGTAATGAGTCCCTCCCTACGTGGTGCTCCCAGCCCAGTGCAGGAGACGTCAATTCTGTCGATAAATGTAAAACCACAATGGAGCTAAGGGTTTTGAAGAAAAGATCTGAGGAGGGTAAAATGTGTGATTGTTTGCCCTGCTTCATGTGAGGGCTTCCCAGATGGCGCTAGTGGTAAAGAACCCGCCTGCCAGAGCAGGACACATAAAACATCGGGTTTGATCCCTGGGTTAGGAAGATCCCCCAGAGAGGGGCATGGCAACCCTCTCCAGTATTCTTGCTTGGAGAATCCCCATGGACAGAGGAGCCTGGTGGGCTACAGTCCATAGGATCACAAAGCATCAGACACAGCTGAAGCGACTGAGTGCACAGGATGCTTGAAAGAGTTAACTTTGGGAAGCAAATAAAAGAAGTTATGCTTTCCATTCAGTGTACTTTAAACTTACAGGACTTACTACACTACAGGGTTGCAGTGATTGAGATAGATTTTGATAAATTCCGGGGAGGTAACTAGATGGTTGGTTACTAACGGGGCTACTTTGGCCCTGGGAAACTGCTCTCATGGAAGCGGCTGCCACCACTCCAAGTGTGTCACCCCAAGAGGGACAGAGCCAGTCAGGCTGGCGGGGGCCTCAGGTAGGCAGGGGGCTTGAAACCTCGCCACATGGGAAACAGGGCAGAAGCCAGACGGGCTGTAGCCTCCAACTATTAAAAAGGCTGTTCTATGTGGTCCCAGAGTGTGAAGCCATGATCGGAAGCTATAGGAAAATGGATCAATGGATTAATGGTCTTGTCCAGCCATGTGACATGAGAGAGGGGAGCCTGCATTCCTGGAGCAAGTGGCAGGAGGATCAGTCTCCTGCAGGGCCTGGGGTCTGGGACCAACCAGCGATCTCTGAAATCCTTCCAAGTCCAAGTGGAAAATAATGTCTTGGCAACTGGGATATTGAAAGAGTGAGTCTTGTTGGAATAGAATGAGGGCAGAAATGTTCTGAGTTGAAAGTGGTAGTGGGGGGCCGGGGGAGCTCAGAGGAACCATGCCATGAGGGACCTGGGAGTGGCAGGGGTGGGGAGCAGATGCTGAGACCCTGGGTGGAGTAGCAGCTTGGCTGTAGGATGGGGAAGAACACTTGGAGGGGACATGTGACAACTTAGGGTTTCTGAGGCTTCCATGATGGCTCAGCAGGTAAAGAATCTGCCTGCAATGCAGGAGACATAGTAGATGCAGATTCGATCCCTGGGTAGGGAAGATCCCCTGGAGGAGAAAATGGCAATCCACTGCAGTATTCTTGCCTGGAGAATCCCATGGACAGGGGAGCCTGATGGGCTACAGTCCATGGGGTCGCAAAGAGTTGGACACGACTGACGGGCTGAGCATGCACACAGGCAGGGTTTCTGAAACGATTCATAAGATGCGGATAATGGGAAGATTTGAAACAACAGCAAAATAGAAATGAGTGTTTCTGGAGAGCACCTAGGTGCCAGGCTCTGTGCTGAGCACTTACATGTTATCTCACTTAATCAGATACGATTATTATCCCCTTTTATAGCTGAGGAGACAGGTTTAGGGTCACATGGCTGCTTTGTGGGCTCTGCCTGGCTTTGAGATGGAGAGTCTGACCTGGAGCCTGTGTTCTTAGCCGTCAGCTTGGCTCCATCCAGGGTGGGTGAAGGTCAGTTGGTGAAAGGGCAGTGGAACCTGCCAAATGTTGTCTGTGGGTCTTGCTTTGCACCTCCCTGGAGGGATGGCTGAGGCTGTCTGCCCTGAGCCCTGTGGGGTTGCCCAGAACCACCTTCTCCACTGGCATCTCAAGAGGAGCCAAATGGCAAGCTCATTCCATGGGATGGGAGAGCGCCAGACTGACTTCCTGTGTAAATTGACTGACTACTGAGCTAACAAAAATATTGGAAGGAGCCCCTGAATTTGAATTCTGCAAGCCAAGATGTACTCTTGCAGAGTTGCAAGAGGAGGAATGGGAGCATTGCTTCAGAGACCATGCATTTCTCTGGAATTTGTCTACTATAACTAGGAAAAAAAAATGTGTGGGGTGGGTGGCCATGGAGAGGATCTACAGGATAGTAAACTGAATAAGATATGAAAACTTCTGTGTGTACTTTCAATATCTAGACTTAGCATGTGAGAAAAAGATGCAATATATGGACATCTCTTAGATTGATGTCTTTTTCCTGCCAGTTTGCAGGCATCTTAGCCTACCTCCATGTCCTGATGACAGAGCATAAAAGTCAGGACAAGAAAATTTGAGTTCTGTATTTGCTGTGTGATTCTGAGCAAGATACTTAATCTTGCTGAGCCAATGTGTCTCAACTCTGTAAAAGGGAATATTCATAACAGATAGTCTATCAACTTCATAGATTAGGGGGAATGAATGCCAACAACTAATAGTTAATGTTTTCTCTACATCTCTGCCGGGCTTCTTCCCTCATAGCTCAGTAGGTAAAGAATCTACCTCCAGTACAGGAGACCCGGGTTCGAGTTCTGGGTTGGGAAGATCCCCTGGAGAAGGAAACGGCAACCCACTCCAGTATTCTTGCCTGGAGAATCCCTTGGACAGAGGACCCTGGCTGGCTACAGTCCCTTGACTCGAAAGAGTCAGACATGACTTAGTGACTAAACCACACACCACACATCTCTGACAGTGCCAGTCCCAGGGGCGGGAGTGCCAGGGAAGATGTACTGAAAAGAGGTCCTGAGACATTTTTCTCACTAGACAAGGTTGGGGTCAGTAGGGAGGAGGGCTGCTGCTGCTGCTGCTAAGTTGCTTCAGTCATGTCCGACTCTGTGTGACCCCATAGACGGCAGCCCACCAGGCTCCCCTGTCCCTGGGATTCTCCAGGCAAGAGGAGTGGAGTGGGTTGCCATTTCCTTCTCCAATGCATGAAAGTGGAAAGTGAAAGTGAAGTCGCTCAGTCGTGCCGGACTCCTAGCGACCCCATGGACTGCAGCTTACCAAGCTCCTCCGTCCATGGGATTTTCCAGGCAAGTGTACTGGAGTGGGGTGCCATTGCCTTCTCTGCGGGGAGGAGGGCAGTAAGATGCTAAAGACCAAAGGGTAAGTACCAAGATGAATTAGTTTAAATGTCGATATACGTCAGATGGATGTCACAAGCAATGATGTCGTCAGTTTAGATCAGAAATTGATATAAATCTTGGGAGTTTTAGAAGAACCTTAAGTCATAACAAAATGGTATAGATGTAACATAATTAGAGAAAATAAAACCAAAAAATGTGGCTATCAGAATGTGGATTATAACCCGGAGATTAGGCAGATGGATGCTAGAAAGTGTGATAGAATGAAAGCAAAACACAGGCCTGGGAGGTGGCAGACCCAAGTTTCATGCCTGGGCTTCTCCTGTGGCTCAGCGGTAAAAGAATCAGCCCGCAGTGCTGGAGACACAGGTTGGATCCCTGGGTCAGGAAGATCCCCTAGAGAAGGGCATGGCAACCCACTCCAGTACACTTGCCTAGAGAATCCCACAGACAGAGGATCCTGGCGGACTGCAGTCCATAGGGTCACAAAGAGTCGGACACAACTGAAGCGACTGAGCACGCACACACACATGCACGCATAAGCTTCATTCCTAGTTTGGCCACAAATCAGTGAAATGACTTGGAAGGTCTCTTAATTGATCTGACTCGTTTCCTCATCGTAAAGTGGAGTTTTTAATCTCCTCATTCACTTTCCTGAGCTGTCACCATCTAACCCAGTGTTTTTCAAAATGTGGGCTATGATCCTTTAGGGAATTATGAATTCAATTTAGAGGATTAAGACCAGAATTTAAAAAAATGAAATAGAATAGAAGACAGAGTCTATCACATGGAGAAAACTGCTTTTGTGTATGTTCAGTTGTGTCTGACTCTTTATGACCTGATGGACTCCAGCTCACTAGGCTCCTCTGTCTATGGGATTGTCCCAGCAAGAACACTAGGGTGGGTTGCCATTTCCTCCTCCAGGAGATCTTCCCAACCCAGGGATTGAACCCAGGACTTCTGCATTGGCAGGCAGGTTCTTTACCACTGAGCCACCCGGGGATACCAGAAGACTACTTATTGCTTCATAAAAGTTTTAAGTGACAAAGCTATGTGTGTATTGGGATGAATTGTAAATTATATTTCCATGGACTTCCCTGGTGGTCTGGCGGCTAAGATACTGTGCTCCCATTGCAGGGGGCCCAGGTTCAACCCTTGGTTAGGGACCTAGATCCCACATGTTACAACTATGAGTTTGCATGCTGCAGCTAGGACCTGGTACAGTCAAGTAAATAAATAAATATTTCTTAAAATTTAACAAATTTATCTTAAAAAATAAAACAAATTATATTTCTTATGATGGGTTGTGGTCAAAAGAATTTGAAAAACATAGCATGAACACCCCCAGCACTCCCAGAAAAGCATAGGTGTTTGCCTATCTCAGTTTCTCCCTTTGCACTGGCTATGCTATAACCTAATCCTTTTGAATCTGCATGAAGATACAAAGGGCCCAGAGATTCCTCCACAATAGCCCCTCTTCCCCTGCCAGCCAAGGAACCAATGGAGGCCAAGGTGTTCATGAAGCAAGAATCAAGGTACCAGATTTATCAAATAAAAATACAAGCATCTAATTAAATGTGAATTTCAGATCTGCGATGAATCATATTTTAATATAAGTATGTCCAAAATACTGCGTGAAACAGACTCATACTAAAAAATGAATCATTGTTTATCAGAAATTTAAATTTAACCAGACACCTGTATTTTATCCAGCAACCCTAAGTAAGTAATAAATAAAAAGCAAACAGGAGAGAAAGTTGCAAAAGAGTAAGATTTTTAAGTGCCCCAAACTACAAAACTTTGTGCTTTAATATGCTCATAAATTAACAGCTGTATTGTATTATGCAAATTTATGTGAAGTTATTCACTATCTGTCATCACGCTCCAATAAAAATTGTATATATGACATTTAGAGAAAAATGACATCTTCTGATCAGATATTGCACTGCATTTCGGTGGCACTGATTACCTTTGGCTTGCCTGAATGCTGCAGCCACAAACTCACAGAGCCAGGGTCTTTGTGAGTGACTCAATGAATTACTTATAGTGTGTCTAGAATCCTTGAGAACAATCCCAGTGAGTGGCCAGTGGTTGTTTTCCCTCCAATATGCCTTTCAGAAGAAAACACAGTTTGGTGGTGAAATAACAGGCCAGGAGACCCCTGCCTCTCAGCTAGAAGTTGGCAGTTGCCCACCAATGAGCTGCCAGGCTTCCCCGGTGGTGCAGTGGTAAAGAATCCACCTGCCAATGCAGGAGACGCAAGAGATGGGGGTTCGATCCCTGGGTGGGGAAGATCCCCTAAAGTGGGAAATGGCAACCCACTCCAGTATTCTTGCCTGGAAAATCCCTTGGACAGAGGAGCTTGGTGGGCTACAGTCTACAGGGTCGCAAAGAGTCAAATGTGGCTGAACACGTACATGCACCAATAAACACTGCATTATGAAGGTTAGCTTGAGTGGGCAAGCAGGAAGGGAAGCATGTTTTCATTTTTAATCTCTGCCTTCATGTTTCTTGGTGATTATACACACAGGGGGGAAGAAGCGATTTCTGCTGTTTCCTTTCTATAGCATCGCTGTAGAAATGGCCACCAGTTGGCTAATTTAATATTTAGAGCATAATAGATGTGCCTTATCTTTAGGCTGATTTGCTGAATTTTTTACCTGATGATCGTCATCCTCTTGGAGGCTCCTGGTATACCACCAGTTTTTTGTGTTTTTTTTTTAACATTTATAATTTTTTAAAAAAATGTGGAATACTATTTGTGGATGAGTTGCCTGTGTCTGTTCTGGAAAGGAGGGGTAAAATCTTGCTAAGGGTACATTACATCCCCCAAAGGGGTCCTGACAGCAGAAGCTTACAGGAGGACACGGGAGCCAGATGGCCTTAAGGAATTTTTGAAGGTTGCCAGGCCAGGCTTGGAAGGCAGGCTGTTTGCAGCAGAAATTACAGGAGGAAGGCAGGTGATGCCTACACAATTTAAAAACGATTCTTTGTTCATTCACAGTTTCCCTGGTGGCTCAGATGGTAAAGAATCTGCCTGCAATGCAGGAGACCCGGGTTTGATCCCTGGCTCAGGAAGATCCCCTGGAGAAGGAAATGGCAACCCACTCCAATATTCTTGCCTGGAGAATCTGATAGAGGAGCCTGGCAGGCTATGGTCCATGGAGTCACAAGCAGTCGGACATGACTGAGCAAATAACATTTTCACTTTTCGCTTCTTTGTTCATCCGGAAGAGAAAATACAGATGCCAAGGAAGGGCTCAAATTGGCGTTCTGGGGTTGGGCCATTCTCACTCCCCCACTGCAAATGCCAACTCTCTCTGCCCCAGTGTGGGGGAGGGACAAGAGTGCATCCTCCATCTACACTGTGTCCTAGGACAGGACAGGCTATTAGAGTGCGTGAAGAAATGAGGACGGGCCTGGGAGCTCAAAACCTCACCCAAATAGCATGGGTAGTTTCCTGACTTCCTTTATTCTAGTTTCCTCATCTGCAAAATAAAGGGATTAGGTTGAATGATTTCTAAGTTTTTTTTCCATGTTAGGTTTCATTCATTCATTCAACTAGCATTGGGCACTTACAATGTGCCCAGAGGTAAGGACCGAGAGGACCCTGCACTCAGGTTGTCAACAACTGAGCTTGTCCAGGGGTCAACAAGCAGAGCATGTCATTCTGCCTAAGAAAATGAGAGGAGGAGGAGGAGGAAGGGGAGGATGTGTGAAATTCCTTCTAAGGTTGCTGACTCCTGACTTTCTGAAAATGACTAAGGAAGACAAGTTCTAAGGGGGAAATCTGTTGCTTTTCTGATCACTGGTTTTCCCAGGTGATGAGGGAGAGGCCTCTATGACCTAACCTGGACAACTAGGACGTGCTGATATCTAGAAATTTCTGTTCAAGAGGGAGCACCTGATGAGATGGATTAAACCCATAGGCCACTTCTCAATTCAATTGATTCACCTGGACATGAATGACCTCTTCAGAAGAAAGCTGATTGCATCTCCAAGGCTTTCAAGTTGTAGGAAAAAGATTTGGAGGCATGGAGGAATAAGGATGGAGGAATAAGGAAAAATATTTGGAGTATAAGGATGTTTTCATCCTTATTCCAATGTTGAAAAGGAAAGTAAGTATGGACATGTTAACAGGATACTCTTTAAAAATTTTTTTCCTATTTTTATTTATTTTTAAAAAGCTGGCTTAAAACTCAACATTCAGAAAACCAGCATCATGGTATCCAGTCCCATCACGTCATGGCAAATAGATAGGGGAGAAATGGAAACAGTGATTAACTTTATTTTCTTGCACTCCAAAATTGCAGCAGAATGTGACTGCAGCCATGAAATTAAAAGACACTTGCTCCTTGGAAGAAAAGCTATGATAAAACTAGCCAGCGCATTAAAAAGCAGAGACATCACTTTCCCAACAAATGTCCATATAGTCAAAGCTATGGTCTTTCCAGTATTCATGTATCCTAAAGGAAATCAATCCTGAATATTCACTGGAGGACTGATGCTGAAGCTCCAATACTTTGGCCACCTGATGAGAAGAGCCGACTCATTAGAAAAGACCCTGATGCTGGGAAAGATTGAAGGTGGGAGGAGAAGGGGCTGACAGAGGATGAGATGGTTGGATGGTATCACTGACTCAACGGATGTGAGTTTGAGCAAACTCTGGGAGACAGTGAAGGACAGGGAAGCCTGGCATACTGCAGTCCATGGAGTCAGAATTGGACATGACTAGGCAACTGAACAACTATTTGTTTATTCGGCTCTGTCAAGTTTTAGTTGCTACCTGTAGGACCTTAATTCCCAGACAAAGGATCAAACCTTTGTCCCTTGCATTGCAAGATGGATTCTAAACCACTGGACTGCAAGGGAAATCCATGGATAGTCTTTTGATGCCAACAAGGGATAGGATTCATTTTTTTTTTTTTTTTGCTAGATTATGGTCTGTGTCACCAGAAATCTCATGGCACCTAAGAAGGATGTTTGTCAGGATATTCACAGACATTATTAAGTGGTCTTGAAGCTAAAATTTGAAGGACAGGAAGAAAAACTTTACTAGACATGGTGATAAATGACAAGCTTGACACATGACTTATTCCCAAAGGAAGAATCTGTCTCTCTGAAACTCAAGGGACAGAATGATAGAGGGATTCATGATGTAGTAGATTTTACATGGAAAAAAATTTTTTACATAGAAATATCAATAGAATTTTATTTTAAGGCACCCAAGGGCAGATGAGGAGATTGTAAATTGGTCAAATGTTAAGTAAAAAGAAATGTACTTCTTGGCTTAGGGTTTTTTTCCCCCTTTATTTTGCTATGGATTTTTATGTTGTTTGATCTGTTTATTTGTTGTTGAAGTAAATTGATTTATTTGTTGCTTTTATGGTAAAGACCAATACATCTTGACTTACTAGGATTTCTTAGTTTCTCAAAGCAAAGATCCAAGTAAAAAAGGCATTTATTCTGCTAATGTCCTTAGGTACTTGGTAGAGGACAGGGAGGGAACGCCCAAGAGAGGATGACTTTAGGGATTCCCGAACACCCTGGCAGAGACCCCACTGTTACGATGCTAGTAAAATGGTCACAGATGTGTTCCAAAGGTGGCTAAACCACTTTGGCCAACCATCTGCTCTCACAAAACAATCTCCTGCAGACCAAGTGGCCATTCCCAAGACAGCACCAAGAAATTCTGAGCCCATGGATCTGAGTTCAAATCTGGATTCTGCTTCCACTTTGAGCGAGACATGTAATCTTCGAGTTTCAGTTTCCTAATCTCTAAATTGGAGATTATTTTCTGTATTTAGAAAATATCCAATTGGTTGTTAGAATTGCTTGGCCAAGCACCAGACACAGAGCATGTGTCCAGTGAATAGTGATTCTTCTTATTTCCATCATAATTATGATCAATATTAGTCAGTATTGAACACTTGACCCCTAAGGATCACTCCTAGACAGAAACAAGTTGGATGGATTTCCCTGGTGGTACAGTGGATAGGAATCCACCTTCCAATGCAGGAGACGTGAGTTCAATCCCTGGACTGGGAGGATTCCACCTTCCGGGGAGCAACTAAGCCCATGCGCCACAACTACTGAGCCCACATGCCCCAACTACTAAAGCCTGTGCTCCACTGCAGTGAGAAGCCCTCACGCTGCAGCTAGAGAGTAGCCCCTGCTCTCCGCAACTAGGGAAAGCCCCAGTGCAGCCTCAGAGGTCCAGCGCAAGCATAAATAAAGGAAAAGAAAAAAGCAAGTTGGCCGTGAACGTTTCTGCAGCGGACCTTAACACAGCTCACATAAACAGCAGAGGGTTACAGCTGGCCACAGGCCACAGACTGAGAGCGGGGAAGATGGACGATGGCCCTGACACTGTACAAGGGACTCACCGGAAATCAGGCCCAGAAACAAAACCGCCGAATGGTAGGTGCGAATGTCATGGAAACCGAGGCATTTCCTGTGTTCCGTGTGTCATGGAACCTGACGCGTTAGAAAACTTCTGGGAGTTTTCTAATGTGATATTCTCGGTTTGCAAGGGCCTCTTTCTTTATAGAGTTAGATCAGGTTTATTTACCATGTAAAATTTATGATGAATAATTATGGTGCTCCATAAATGTTTACTGTTACGATGATGACAGTGGTGACCACCGTAATTAGTATCTTGCGGGTCTACAAATCACTAATGTGCGCGCAGGCTGGGGAATCATTAAAGGAGCTTTTCAGGGGAAGGTGAGAGGAGGCAGGAGGGGAAGGCTCAGAGCAGCCAGAAGCACACCCCTTTCATTTCAGAGATAACACTTGGCCTGAAAGAACCTCGCTGGGGCTCCGTCCTCTTGTCTGTATGATGGAGAAATAGCCCATCCTGCCCCTGGAGGTGGGGCACAGACCAGATGACCTCTTGGGTTTGGTAGCCTCCAGATCCAGGGACCGTAATTCTAGGAGGTGCTATCAAACAAGTTGGTCTGTTCAGTATTTCAGAACAACCACTGAGTGGTTCTCTCCAGGCATGGCCTTTGTTTCTTCGCTGTCTAGATGGGCTGGATCTGAACGACAGCACAATCACAGAAAACTCACTACTTTCTGGTGGTCTGATGAGTGACTTGTCTAAAAACCAAAAAGCAGCTCCAGTCATTATGCATTGTATTTATAAAATTAGTCTTATCCTTAAGAAAGTAATCCAAGGTCACTATTAAAGTTAAGTTTGTGTCGATGCTTGCTGCTTGGAAGAAAAGCTATGACAAACCTAGAGAGCGTGTTAAAAAGCAGAGACATCACTTTGCTGACAAAGGTCTATATAGTCAAAGCTATGGTTTTTTCAGTAGTCATGTATGGATGTGAGAGTTGGACCATAAAGAAGGCTGAATGCCAAAAATCTGATGCTTTCTAACTGTGGTGTTGGAGAAGACTCTTGAGAGTCCCTGGGACAGCAAGGAGATCAAAACAGTCAATCCTAAAGAAAATCAGCCCTGAATATTCATTGGAAGGACTGAGGCTGAAGCTGAAGCTCCAATACTTTGGCCACCTGATACGAAGGGCCGACTCATTGGAAAAGACCCTGATGCTGGGAAAGATTGAAGGCAGGAGGAGAAGGGGGCGACAGAGGATGAGATGGTTGGATGGCATCATTGACTCAATGGATGTGACTTTGAGCAAACTCTGGGAGATGGTGAAGGACAGGGAAGCCTGATGTACTGCAGTCCATGGGGTTGCAAAGAGTCAGACATGACTGAGTGACTGAACAACAACAACAAATACACCTCACAGGAGTATGGCAATGGCTCTTCACTTGGCTGCATCTTAGAGTCACCTGGGGCTTTTAAAGAAAGGGATGCCTGGTCCAACTAGTCAGAACCTTGGGGGGGGGGTGGATCCAAGCAGGTGAGATTTTTTAGGACATTCTCGGGGAGGTGGGATACCCCTGGGCCATGATTTGCACTGGGTCCTTGCTCCAAGCTGCCCTATGGGTAAGAGAAGGAAATGTGAGGAAGTCTCTAGTTCCCGTAAAGTCTGATTCTGCCTAGAGGTGGGCTGGGCTGTGCTCTGTAACACCAGGGCTCAGCCCACTTCAGTCGGAGGCTCTGGGAATTTGGAGAGGGGATGGTCCTGCTCTGATGGCCTCTGAGGAGAGCAGCCACGTGCAGCGTGATGTCAGGGAGGGGTCAGATGAGAAGAGCCTCCTTCTGGGTGAAGGGAGGGCAGTATCTCCCCAGTCTCAGGCTGCAGGGCTGTTCCCTGGCTCCTGACCATCCAAGGACTCTCCTTAACTGAAATGAAAATGAATGGCCTCAGCAGCTGTTAGCGATTGGCTGCAGCCGGGAGAGCATCGGATAGATGCTCTAATAGCATCTAATAGAGACCCAGGGAGAGAGAGGACAGTGCTCCTCTCCACCGCAGCACCAGGGACTGACAGACGAGTTGGGGGCGTGGGGAGCAGACTGGCTGTGAGGCTGCAAGACAAACATCTCAGATGCTCATTTCCTGCTCTTTACCAAAGAATACGGGGCTTCCCTGGGGGCTCAGCTGGTAAAGAATCCGCCTGCAATGCAGGAGACATGGGATCGATCCCTGGCTCAGGAAGATGCCCAGGAGAAGGAAATGGCAATCCACTCATATTCTTGCCTGGAGAATCCCATGGACAGAGAAGCCTAGTTGGCTACAGAGTTGGACATGTCCTAGCAACTAAACAAAGCAATAAACACACACACACACACACACACACACACACACATCTATACTCACATACACATACCCAGACACTGTGCCCAGAATCATACATGGATTTGGTTCAATAGCCCTTTCAACAGCCTTACGAGCTACACATTGTTGCAATTCATATTTCACAGATATGGAAAACAGGAACAAAGAGATGATGCCAGTCACCACATCACACTGCCAGCAAGTGGCAGCTCTGTGTTTCGTGTGAACACTGGGCAGGGCTGAGCCTAGCCCTTCCTGGTGGAGTGGCATTGCTCCTGGATCAGAGAGAAGTCGAGGTTTGGTCTGTGTGTGCTCAGGAGCCCCTCTCTCAGTGAGTGATTCTTGGCTCTGCCACCTCCAGGTGTCCAGGTAAAAGGTGATGCCTGTCCCCCAGGAAGGCTGAGAACCACCTTCAAGAAATGGGACCTCAAACACAGAGAATGACAGGGCACAACACCTAGCTGTGCCGTTTCCATGAAAAAGTCTGTCCTTTGTCAAGAACCCCCTCCGACCGGGCCTCCCACCTCCTCAGCCACTTGAACCAGTTTCGTGTGGAGCTGAAGTCCCTGTCTACTGCTAAGGAGGTGAGGAGTTGATCCTCTTTCTTGCAGTCTTAAATGACTAATTAAAATGTCTTGGAGACTAAGCCCATTGCAAAAGGAGCCTGGGTGGCTTTCTAAAGCATCTTGTTCATAACTGGAGGGAAGGTGATTCTCTTCTCATCTTTATAATAAGGCATCTTTTCACAGGGTATCTGCCTCATGCTTCCTACAGCTCTGGCCCCAGTTTAGTCCCAGCAGGGGGAGGCCAGTGGAGTTTAATTACATTCCTCCTATAGGGAACATTCAAGGAATGAGGCTTTGAAAAACAACTTGTGCTACCAAAAAGGAAGGAAAAAAAAATCAAATTAAGCAAGCGAGAAACCAGCATTGCCTTTTGTGTCCTAGAGACCCAATCTAAATATTTAAATTTTAAAGACAGAATTCTTAAGTGCTTAACTTTATAAACCTTACACATTGCAATTCCTAGGGGAGCCAAATAGTCCCTGTGATCTGGAATATTCCTATGCCTGGAGTAACAGGCTCACGTGGTTGATATTTTTCACACATACCATATTCAGCTATAATGCTGGGAAAAAAAAAAAAAAGTGACCCATAATACTGCCCACAGTCCTGGGGCAAAACAGTCTTACCAGAAAACAGAGTAAATTGAATGTCTGGACCACAAGCAAACATTTTAGAAAGGTCTCTTTATTCTCTACTGATTTCTCAATTTTCCTTCCTCTTTCTGTCTCTGAGATGCCCAGTGACTGGCTATTAGTGAGTGTGGAAGTTGCCTCCTGGCAGAAACTATTAATTTGCTGACTGCTAGTGGACAAATACCATGAACTGAGAGAGAAGTGGAACAAGGGCTAGTGGGTGGGCTGTCAGCCAAGGCAGAGTTCAACCCTCTATAAGGAAGAGCTTTATCAAGGCTAAAGGGAAGATGATAGAGTGTGAGTTCCCTGTTCCTGGGAACATTCAAGCAGAGGGGCATGATCTTCTCTGAGATACTAGTCCTGGGTGGGAGGCTGTTCTACCTAACCTCTAAGGTCCCTTGCAGCCTGAGGGCTCAGGTTCCATCCTTTCCTTGGCATGACAGGCTCTGGGCCCCATGGGAGCCTTGCGGGAACAAGACTGTAGGTCTACAGGGGCCTTGAGCGCTGCTCTCATCTGCCTGCATATCCCTTGGCAGTGCCTTCTCTCTTTGACTCTGGTCTGCTTCCTTCCATCCAGCATGCAGGACCTCCCTCTGCCTCCCCACCTCAAGTTTGCTTTCAGTTAGTCTCCAGTTAGAAAAGAAGCAAACATTCATTCGGGCTTCCCAGGTGGCTCAGTGGTAAAGAATCCACCAGCCATTGCAGGAGATTCAAGAGACGGGGCTTTTGATCCCTGGGTTGGTAAGATCCCCTGGAGAAGAAAATGGCAACCCATTCCATTATCCTGCCAGGATAATCCCATGGACAGAGGAGCCTGGTGGGCTGCAGTCCGTGGGGTCACAAAGAGTCAGACACAACAAAGCAAGCACTCACACACAAACATACATTCATTCATTCATTCAACATTTATTTGCCACAAGCCTCCTGCGTGCCAGGCACTGTTGGAGTGCCTGGGATACACCAGCATGCCAAGTAGAGCCCCTGCTATCATGGGAATAACAATCTGGTGGGGACTTGATTACAGCACCCCTCCCAGGAGCAGTGGCATTTAATAAGGGATAAGCAGTGAGACAAAGGAAGCACCTCCTAATGGCAGAATGTGATGCCCAGTGATGGGTGGATCAAGAAAGTCTTTACATTTGCCCAGGATGTCACCATTCTGAGGTTCCTGCTCCACCACTGGCCAATAGAGTCCACTGAAGTGTGTTTTTTAAAAAGTGTGTGTTTATTTATTATTTCAGAATCTAATTGTTGGGAATAAAACACAGAATTTTGATGTCTTAAAAGCCCATAATGTGAGCAGTAGTTAAATAAATGAGCTGTGCAGTTGAGAATCCAGTTCAGTGCCAAGTGGACCTGCCGAACACTGAGCTTCACCTGTGGCGTTCACCTTCCTAAGTTTATTTTTAAATTCTTGCTTTTCTGGATTGATGTGAACCAACACCACTGGCTTATTTGCTTTGCAAAGCCCGGCCCCTCTAGAGGCCCAGATATTGAATATAAAATACTCTGAGTCACCACATGAAAGACACCAAAATCTGTGCTGATTGGTGTGGCCCATTCCTGGGGGAAGCATCTCTTTGCAGGTCACCTCTCCTCTGCCGAGACGGAACTGCTCTGCAGGGACTCAGGGGAGGTGGGAGTTGGAGCATTAATTGCTGAAAATTCACCACACTTCACTGTGCTGTCGTGCCACACTTGGCCGGGCGGCCCAGAAAACACACTTGCAAGTCCTTCCAGATCTCAGTCAGCCTTCCACTTGCCCACCCACAGTGCACGCACGCAGGACATTGCTGTGTGGGTACAGGCTTCTGGGACGACCAGAGGCTCCCAAGTGGGCAGTGGGTCATGGGGTGGAGCGAGAAAGCTTCTGTATCTCTCTGGATCTGGGGAAGAGAGCCAGAACAAGACTCAGAGAAAGAGAGAGAGTGAGAAGTCTAAGAGGTGCTGTGGACGTTGAAGAGAGGAGAGGAAACAGAGAAATAGGGTAGATGAGAAGGGACTGGAAAGAGAGGAAGAGGCCAGGGAGCCGCCCAGATCTCTGAGTTCTGGATGGCACAAGTCCTGGGGATGTGGTTACCATTGCTAAGGTCCCTGGGGGCAGTTCAAAGTCAGGGCAGGCAGTTTCCCCCCGGGTCACTTTGGCCATCAGATGGTAAAGAATCCACCTGCAATGCAGGAGACCCTGAGGGTTGGATCCCTCTGTCGGGAAGATGCCCTGGAGAAGGGAATGGTAACCCACTCCAGTATTCTTGCCTGGAGAATTCCATGGACAGAGGAACCTAGTGGGCTACCATCCATGGGGTCACAAAAGAGTCAGACACGACTGAGCAATTAACACATGCTGTGTCTTTGGACACTTCAGTCAACGTGGAAGCATTTGAGCCCTGGGTGGTGTGTGTATCTGAGAACTTGAAAACTGGAGTCTCTGTCCCCCTGATCCAGGTTGGCTGTTCACCTTGCTCTGGGGATTCTTGAGTTGTCTAATGATGGGCACAGAGATGCCTCCTAGCCTGTCTTCCTTCTTCTTTCCCAGAGTTGGTGCTTTGGAAGCAGTAGCCACAAATCCTAATTAACAAGATGGAGATCCAGGCACACACCAGGGAGACTGTCAAGACTTCTCTGCTCTAGTATTAGTTGTTGGGATGCCAGGGGAGGGCGAGGGAGTCTGCTTCTCTGGGTCAGACACTTCCAGAAAGAAGGACAGGAAGTGGGCAAGTTGTACACATCCCAGGGTTCCCCACTGCAGCTCTTTTTCCTGCAGTGAAAACAATGTAGCCCCCTGGGGAGAGAGCATCAAGAACATTCTCTTTGACCAAGATCCTTTGCCATGGCCTCTCAGTTGGCACCCAGAGCTGCTGTATACACCAAGGGCTGGTAAGGGGTGTTTGTGGTCTAGCTGGTGCCTGCCCGAAAGGTGCAGCTGCTGGGGGAGGTGCTTACTGGATGCGACAGGTCCCCAGTCTATGCGTGCATCCAGAGAGAAGGCTATAGTTGCCACCTTCATCTGCCTTGGAAACAACTTTAAATCAACTCAAAACCTGCCCCCACCTCCAAAATATCCCCTGGAGGAAATTAAGAGTTGACCCTTGAACAACACAGGTTTGATCTGCGCAGGTCCACATATAACCAGATTTTTTTCTAATATTTTGGAGAAAAAATTTTGGAGATTTGTGAAAATTTGAAAAAACTCAAAACCACACAGCTTAGTAATATTGAAAGAATTAAGAAAAAGGTATGTCACACATGCATAAGATATATGTAGATACTGGGACTTCCTTGGCAGTCTAGTGGCTAAGCCTCTGTGCTTCCAACACAGCGGGTAAGGGTTTGATTCCTGGTCAGGGAACTAAGATCCCACCTGATGCATGGCACTGCCCAAAAAATGTATAGATAGATAGTAGATAGATGGATAGATACTAGTCTATTCTTCCATAGGCATAAAGGTGATATTTAATATAAAATCTTATCTTCATAGTGTTTTGTAACTTTGCTTTCAAAGAACTACATTATCTATAGTATGCTTCTCCCATAACTGAAGACACTGTATCAGGCTAGCATCACAGGTCAGTGGTTTTTCAAAAAATGTAACAATGTTTCCAATACTGTATTATGAACATAACTATAATACTATATACGATAAAAACTTTATAATGATTAGTACACAGGCTAGGCTGCTGTGAAGCAGAGACATTACATTGCCAACAAAGATCCATCTAGTCAAAGCTATGGTTTTTCCAGTAGTCATGTATGGATGTAAGTTGGACCATAAAGAAAGCTGAATGCCAAAGAATTGATGCTTTTGAACTGTGGTGTTGGAGAAGACTCTTGAGAGTCCCTTGGACTGCAAGGAGATCCAACCAGTCCATTCTAAAGGAAATCAGTCCTGAAAATTCATTGGAAGGACTGAGGTTGAAGCTGAAACTCCAATACTTTGGCCACCTGGTGCAAAGAACTGACTCATTGGAAAAGACCCTCATGCTGGGAAAGATTGAGGGCAGGAGGAGAAGGGGGCGACAGAGGATGAGATGGTTGGATGGAATCACCGACTTGATGGACATGAGTTTGAGCAGGCTCTGGGAGTTGGTGATGGACAGGGAGGCCTGGCGTGCTGCAGTCCATAGCGTCACAGAATTGGACACAACTGAGCGACTGAACTGAACTGTGAAGCAATCATATTGATTATGATGGGCTACCATACAGCAAGCATATTGACGCTTCTTCATTATTAATGCATGAATCATTATACCTGTAAATACATTTGAATTTCTTTTCCTATAGGTACAGCGTTAGCAGTACCTATAACATCTACAGTGTTTTGTATCAAATAAGACAATATCAATGTAGGTATTGACGGATGATTCATCTTGTAAACAGATGAACTAAACTTACAGTATTGATAAATACAGGACAGGATTATACATTTTTTAATGAATCTTATGAAAATAATTAGAAATCTTATGATTTTCTTAGCATTTTGTTTTCTCTAGATTACTGTAAGAATATAGTGTATAACCTAGCATACAAAATATATGTTAATTGACTGCTTATGTTATCAGTAAGGCTTCCAGTCAACAGGAGGCTCTAGTAGTTAAATTTGGGGGGTGGGGAGTCAAAAGTTCTACTCAGATTTTTGACTGTGCAGGGTGTTGGCAACCCTAACCCCCTCGTTGTTCAAGGGTCAACTGTATTTAAAGAACTGAGATGATTTTAGGATTATGGATGAAAGTGAAAGTCACTCGGTTGTGTCCAATTCTTTGCATCCCCATGGACTATAAAGTCCATGGAATTCTCCAGGCCAGAAAACTGGAGTGGGTAGCCTTTCCCTTCTCCAGGGGATCTTCCCAACCCAGGGATTGAACCCAGGTCTCCCACATTTCAGGCAGATTCTTTACCAGCTGAGCCACCAGGCTTATGGGTAATATGCTACTAAAGACACATCCAGGACTGAGTAATTCCTGCATCACTTTATCCCTCACTCAATCAAGTGAGAGTGGTGCCATTGTTGTTGAGTAATTTTGAATCTGTTTTACTTTATTAACAAAAGGTTAATCATTGGCACAACATCAGTACTTTAACTATCATTAGGAATAAATGAATTTATTTATTTACTTATTCTTTACTGACTGAACATGGTGGTTTAGTAAAGAATCTGCCTGCCATTGCAGGTGACTCAAGAGGTGAGGGTTCGATCCCTGGGTTGGGAAGATCCCTGGAGGAGGAAATGGCAACCCATTCCAGTATTCTTGCCTGGAGAATCCCATGGAACCTGGCGGGCTACAATCCATGGGGTTGCAAGAGTCAGACACGACTTAGCGACTAAACCACCACAGAGAATAAATATTTGCTATGTGCATCACAACAGAGGGAGAGCAGTCTTTAGGGTTTAAAACCTGGCTGCACAGAGCGTGGGCCATGAACTGGCAGCATTGGCATCACCTGGGAACTTGTTGGAAATGCAGAGTCTCAGGCCCCACCCCAGACCTACTGCACAGGAACCTGCAGCTTAGCAAGAGCCCCTGGGGATTCCGATGTATATTACACTCTGAGACTCTGAGGCTGGTACCACAATCTACCGCCGCTACCCTCAGCCTGCTGAAGTCCCAGTTCTCATCTGTTTCACAGTGTGACTTTGGGGCATAAGCTATTCTTTGTTCCTGTCTTTTTCTCTGTACCCTGTTGCTTTGCATTCTGTTGTACTATTGTGGGATGTGTAGGAAAGGGAAGCTTACAGAAGAGACACTAAGCCCTGTGCGGCTGAGTAACTGAACTGTGGGGAACACCTCAGCTTACTTCCTCTAAACTGCCCAACAGCAGGACCCCAGCAGACCTGGACAAAGGCAGGAAACCTTCTCGATGGGGAAAAACCCATTTCCAGTTTTTCACTTGAATCTTAAAGTCACCTACTCCCTGTGAGGGCTTCCCAGGTGACGCAGTGGTAAAGAATCTACCTGCCAATGCAGAAGAGGCAGGAGATGTGGGTTCAATCCCTGGTCGAGAAGATCCCCGAGAAAAGGAAATGGCAACCCGTATTCTTGCCTGAAAAATTCCATGGACAGAGGAGCCTGGTGGGCTATAGTCCATGGGGTCGCAAAGAGTCAGACACAGCTGAGTGACTGAGCACACACTCCCTGTGACAAGAATCCTGAGTGAAATACAAACTGGGAGACTTTTTTTTTCCATAGTAAGAATTTGTGTTAAGATAGTCACATTTTTTTCCACCCAATCCTACCCACTGTGACAAAGGACAGGTGGTTGGAGTGAAATCATTGTGTGTGTGTTTGTGCGTGTGTGTGTGTGTGTGTAGCCACGGAATATGCTTTTTTTTCTTTGAGATCCTCTGGCTACTTCAAGGAACAAATCCTCAGCCTTGCTCATATTAGCAGTATGAGCTAATCAGCTGAAATACCCAGCATGAAATGCTCTTTTATCCTTGAGAGAAAAAGAAAGAGTAAGTTGTATTTTAATTAGGTATTTATAATGGTTACAAAGCAGCTCCTCAAGAGAAGTTAAGAATTTGGCCTTCCTTCTAAGGCATAACTGTGCTCAAATTATCCTAAAGAGAGGCCGTATATCAATCTAGTCCAATTTGTGATAAATTTACAACTAGGTTCTTCACAGCAGATTTATAACAACAATTAAACAGAAGGAAAATGGGTCATAAATTTTGGCTGGCACAGTCCGGCACCAACAAGAAGAGAAGAGAATGGTTTAGCCAGATCAAAAGTCAATAATTTCAACATAAAGTGCTAAAGCTATAGCAAAAACAATTTATATGGAAAGAAGTTTTTTTTCCCCTCCTCTCATCCTTGTCAAAATTAGATATTGGAGAACACAATGAAGCATCCATAGTACAGAGGTCTTATTAAATAATTGGCATGTTTTCTCAATTTTATGAGTGGTGCAAATGGTACAAATTTTTCCTTACTCCTCCACTACTGAATTTAATGAAGGTACCTCCCCTTTAAGATGAATAAGGAAACACACGGGGAAAGCAAGAGCTCTCCAAGAGATTGGTGAATTAAGAAAGAAGGTTTCATGAAAGGAGGGGAAGCCAAATACACAATTCCAACGTCAGATGATTTTGGAGAAAACATACATGTTCTAGAAAGAAGTAGCCCTAGGCATGCATTAGAGAATGGATTGTAGCTATATTACAGGCTTCCCAGGTGGCTCAGTGGTAGAGAATCCACCTGCTAATGCAGGAAATGCAGAAGACAGGGGTTCAATCCATGGGTCAGGAAGATCCCTAGAATAGGAAATGGCAATCCATTCCAGTATTCTTGCCTGGGAAATTCCATGAACAGAGGAGCCTGGAGGGCTACAATCCACGGGGTCCCAAAGAGTCAGACATGACAGAGCCACTGAGCACACACAGACCTGTTTTACATCTGGAACAGAGATCTCTGCCCTGAAAAGAGAGAAGTAATCAAGGCCACTTGACTCAAAAAGGATGGTGAGAGGTGGGGTATTACCAGGCTAAATAAGTGGGTTGTAAAACATGTATCAAGATAATCCTCAATAGTGAAGGAAGACCTTCGAGTAGTCCTATATCTGCCAGACATTCAATCTGTTCAAGGAGAGTCCCTGTATCAGTGATCTTGCTGCTGCTGCTGCTGCTAAGTTGCTTCAGTCGTGTCCGACTCTGTGCGACCCCATAGACGGCAGCCCACCAGGCTCTCCCGTCCCTGGGATTCTCCAGGTAAGAACACTGGAGTGGGTTGCCATTTCCTTCTCCAACGCATGAAAGTGAAAAGTGAAAGTGAAGTCGCTCAGTCCTGTCCGACTCTCAGCGACCCCATGAACTGCAACCTACCAGGCTCTTCCGTCCATGGGATTTTCCAGGCAAGAGTACTGGAATGGGGTGCCATTGCCTTCTCCATCAGTGACCTTACCACGGACAATTTCCCATCTTCAGTGGGAAAGTATGCTACAAGGCCAACTGCCAACCTGGGTGTCATTCTAATCAATAAAGAAGCCTTGGCTGGCTTTGTGGACATCACCAGACATTTGGTATGAAGTGGTCACATCATATGCTAGGAGTACACACCATTTAGTAATGCAAAAGAGCTGGCAGTACTGAGCACTGTTGGACTTGTACCTTCAAGTCTGGAAAACTAGTTTTTAGAAGCTCAGAGCAAAGGTGAGAGTGATTGCAGAACACGTAATTTGAAAGGAGGAGCTTCTAATCTGGAAACCATGGATTCTAGGTACAGGGATGGACGCTGTTTTCCGGCACCCAGCAGCCATTCACTCCACTCTAGTAAGCTGTGAGGCAGGAGCCCCTCCCCTGTCAGGGAACTGTGGGTTCCTTGTAGTGGGCATTTGGGAACTGACTCCATTTGAGTCCTCGTCCAGCATATTCAAAAGCAGAGACACTACTTTGCCAACAAAGGTTCGTCTAGTGAAGGCTATGGTTTTTCCTGTGGTCATGTATGGATGTGAGAGTTGGACTGTGAAGAAGGCTGAGCACCGAAGAATTGATGCTTTTGAACTGTGGTGTTGGAGAAGACTCTTGAGAGTCCCTTGGACTGCAAGGAGATCCAACCAGTCCATTCTGAAGAAGATCAGCCCTGGGATTTCTTTGGAA
>NW_011494924.1:3974144-3978170 GCF_000754665.1 Bison bison bison | reverse complement strand
GAAGAAGATCAGCCCTGGGATTTCTTTGGAAGGAATGATGCTAAAGCTGAAACTCCAGTACTTTGGCCACCTCATGCGAAGAGTTGACTCACTGGAAAAGACTCTGATGCTGGGAGGGATTGGGGGCAGGAGGAGAAGGGGACGACAGAGGATGAGATGGGGCATCACTGACTCGATGGATGTGAGTCTGGGTGAACTCCGGGAGGTGGTGATGGACAGGGAGGCCTGGCGTGCTGCGATTCATGGAGTCGCAAAGAGTCCGACACAACTGAGCGACTGAAATGAACTGAACTGAACCAAGGACCAGGAGAGTGACCCAGGTCTGAGCCAATCAAAGCGTCGTATTCCCCGAGCCCGGGTGATTGGCTGAGAGGTGCCCGCGTGACCCAATCAATCTCTGTCAGTGAGATGCTGCGAGACTTTCACTGAGATCCCCAGGAAAGAGACACTTCTTCATCCTGGAGTTGAATGGGTTCTCACACTGTCCCTATCCTCAGCCCATGAAAAGTTGAGAGGGATTTAAGGAAGACTTGTCAGAGCAAGGATTCTTCAGCCTAGAGAAGAGTTCTCCTGTCCTGAGTCAAACGGCAGTGGGCGGAAGGGGGTCCAAAAGAGCTGTACCTAGAGAGTCGGGCAGCCCCCGAGTCTGGCTGTGGTTCTCTAGGGAGCCGCCTGCCCATGCAGCACGGTTGTTCATTTTACCTCTGTTTATTTGAGCAAAGGCTAAGTAACGGGAGAGAGATGTCAGGGCTCAGAGAGGGGACAGCAGAGGGAGCAGCCCCTGTTGGTACAGCCAAGGTGTGTGACCACTCAGATTCTGTGCAAGGCGTCATGGGTCAGTTCGAGCCATCTTGCCAGCACTAAGAGGGTTGGCTGCCACCAGGACACCCCAGCACCCAGAAGCTATGAGGCAGGAGCCCCTCCTCTGTCAGGGAGCTGTGGGAAAGGGGTGGTCTCAGGAGACAGCCTGCTTCCGCTCCATACCAGAGGGCAACACAGGGGAAGGGCTGAGAGACGCCCCCTTTAGATAGGATTTGGGGATTTGTTAGAAGCCCACCCCTGAGGGGAAATGGAGGTCCAGGAATCAGAGGGAGAGAAAGGAGGGTGGAGGAACAGACCAAGTCCCCTCCCCTAGACAGCTTCCTCAGACCACAGGTCATCCTGAGCTAAGGGCATTGAATTGGGTCTGAGACTGAAGTTGTAAACTGGACCAGACTGTTTTGAACTATTTAATGCCAAAGGAAATTGAAACCTTTGCAATCTGTCCAAGATATCATCTAGGAGAGGGAAGGCAATTCATCAGAGCATTTTTAAAAGAAATAATTGGGGGGAAAAGCACAAAAGGATTCCATGTTTGTATCAATATTTCACTTAGTTCAGGCTATTGAACAAACTGGTTACACAGCTGTCTTGAGACCATTAGGGGAGATCTTATGTGAGAATGGCATATGCCCAGCATGATTGAAGCTGAGAAGGGGAGAGAGGACAACCTGGGTCTCAGTGACAGAGTTTGACCCTGTGTCAAGCCATACCTGAAGGTAGATTTATGCTACAGTTTTCAGTTATATGGGTAAATGAACTTCCTGAGCCAACCTGGGTTGAATTCTCTGTCAGCAGAAAGAATCCTGACACAGTGCACATAGGGTTTTTCATGGGGAGAAAACATAGCTTTCATTGGATTCTCATAGGGCTAAAAAATGGTATGGCTCAGGGAAGAGAAACTCAAAAGCTCAAATTTAATGATCTCATTGACAAATACAAGAGAAGACCATCTAATGAGATGCGTGGGGGTCTCAGGGATATTATGGAAGAACTAGGTCAGAACATTCTAGGGTGCAATGTCTGGAGCCTGACTCTGGCATTAACTGGCACTCAAAAAATATTTGTTGAATGGAAACCAGCAGGAAAATTATCACAAGTCATACTTTACATGCAAATTTTCAGGAATATTTTCAGGAAAATATCTAATGTGTGAACAGCTAATCTGCATTTCCATGTTCTGACAGATGGCCCATATTAACAGAACTCTGATTATAGAAAAAAAAAAAAGAAGAAGAACAGAAAAAAAGAGAACCTGAAAATATTTATTGCATGTATACCATGTGCAAGGCTATACAACTATTAACACTATTGTGACTGCCAAATTTATTTAATTTATAGACCAGTTCTATATATTCCCATTTTTCAGAGACAGTCCCAGCTGTTACCTGGATAGAGAAAATGACCTTGGAGCCTGCACAGCTGGGGCAGGGCATTGGGTACAAAGGCTGTATTCTCAAGGTAGAAACAGGGACTATCTGCAAGAAAATCACCTGGGACATGTATTTTAAATGGGAGTTCATTGGCCCTGGCCCAGACCTATGAAAGGAGAATCTCTGTGTAAAGGGCCCTGGACTCTACATCTTAACAGACTTCCTAGATGGTTTTATGTACGCTAAAGTTTGAGAAACTTTACCTCCTAAAATCTGTTTATTTGACTGGCAACATTCAGGGGACACAAGAGATGCAGGTTCTGTTCCTGTGTGGGGAAGTTCCCCTGGAGAAGGAAATGGCAAACCACTCCACTATTCTTGCCTGGAAAATTTCACGAACAGAGAAACCTGGGGGGCTACAGTCCATGGAGGTCACAAAGAGTTGGACATGACTGAGCATGAACGCACATGCATGCATGCACACACACACACACACACACACACACACATTTTGCACAGTCCCACAGGAGGTAGTTCTCTGAGGAAAGAAGCCCCCATCCTAGGCTGGGGGGATTTGAAGGAACGCAGGGTAAAGTGAGATAGTATTGCCCTCCTCAAGGTCAAGGTCAGTTTAGGCCACCTCAGAGTTAAGGGGTTGTGTGTCTAAGTCCTCTGAATGCAGGTGTGTGGAAACTTGCTCTGTATCCTCCTGATGGATGAACATAACAAGATGGAATTACAGAGTAGCTGTGGGAAAGACTCCTAGAGCCCCAAGCTCTCTCCATGACATCACTCATTCTAGACTCGATCAAGTGCTGCCTTCTTTTGCCCTGGAGAATTTCACTTGGAAGGAGGTACTGTTGTAATAGACACAGACTATTGTTTTAATTGGCAATTCCCTGAAGGTGAGTCATGACTTCTACCTCTCAGAGCTGTTGCCCCCTCTCCAAACCACCATCATGTTCACTACATGGCTGACCACTCTCCAGATGCTTGAAAGTCTTCAGTTTGACCTGCCTTCTGGTTTATTTGAGACCAGGGGGCCGAATTCCCTCTCCTGCCTTGACCACCTCCTGGAGTAACTGCTGGAGTGTCCGCTCCCAAGTTCTTAGTCATAGGACTTGACTACAGTTGACTCTGAGGGTAGGATGGATTGACTTAAGCCCACCCATGCCCCTGTTCTCTTGGCCACAATAGTCTGTTCAAGAATGGGCAGTGACCTAAACATTCTGACCAGAGTGAACCCAATGACTCTTGCTGAGAATTTGGGGTCACAGACTCTTCTCCTTTGGTTATGAGTGGAAGCCTGTCTCCCAGATGTTCTCAGCAGGTTGCCTGGGGTTTCAAGAGAAGGGAACACCTGAGAATGGGACCAATATGAAGAGAGCTCAGCCAAGAAGTGGGGAGAAACTAGGACCAGAGCCCATCTTTGAGCCTAGATAAAGATTTGTTTGAAGCCACATCTATTACTGGACTTCCCTGGTGGCTCAGTGACAAAGAATCTACCTGTCAATGCAGGCAAAGCAGGTTTGATCCCTGGGTCAGGAAGAGCCCCTGGAGAAGGAAATGGCAACGCACTTCAATGTTCTTGCCTGGAAAATCCCATGCACCGAGGAGTCTGGCAGGCTACAGTCCATGGGGTCACAAAGAGTCGGATATAACTTACAGACTAAACAATAACAACATCTATTCCTGAGCTGCTCAGTTATCTGTATTCATAAGCGTCTCCCTCCTTTTTTTTTTTTTTTTTTTCTTTTAGGGAAAAGTAGAAGAATAAATTGTACGTTTCATGAATAAATCTTAACCCTTTATGTCTACCATCACTTATTTGATG
>NW_011494924.1:3962670-3973926 GCF_000754665.1 Bison bison bison | reverse complement strand
CCCTTGGACTGCAAGGAGATCCAACCAGTCCATTCTGAAGGAGATCAGCCCTGGGATTTCTTTGGAAGGAATGATGCTAAAGCTGAAACTCCAGTACTTTGGCCACCTCATGCGAAGAGTTGACTCATTGGAAAAGACTCTGGTGCTGGGAGGGATTGGGAGCAGGAGGGAAAAGGGATGACAGAGGATGAGATGGCTGGATGGCATCACCGACTCGATGGATATGAGTCTGAGTGAACTCCGGGAGTTGGTGATGGACAGGGAGGCCTGGTGTGCTGCGATTCATGGGGTCGCAAAGAGTCGGACATGACAGCGACTGAATTGAACTGAACAGCATCCTAATATACCTTCAGCTCCCCATTTTTCTCTTGCAGAAATGTACCCCAACTATCTTTGTTCCTTCCTCCATCCCCATCTCAACTGAAAACAAAAACACAACTACGTATGAAATAGGATGAGATGGGTGATGGGAGGAGGTGGTAGGATTATTTGAATTCATGACTTGTTGAGACTCCCTGCCCAAAGAATATTGATTAATAGATCAATGTCAACCTGGAGGGAAGACTTGTCCTGTTCAACACTTTAATCAATGACTTGGATGAAATAGGAGACATGCTGAGCAAGTCCCAGATGACACAAAGCTGGAGGAATTATAATATGACAGATGCCAGAATCAAGATTCAAAATTATTTTGACTGACTTGAGCAGTAATAAGGATAAATATAAACTCTTGCATCTAGGCTCAGAAAATCAATAGTCCAAGCAATGGATTGGGGAAACCTGGCTCGGCAGATGTCAAAACATCACAGGACTTTAAGTTGACCACAAGCTCTTGGTGAGCCAGAAGTTGAGGCAACTAGTAACACAGTTAACACAGTTTTCAAAAGAAAAGCTAACCTTGCATCAAAAAAAACCAAACTTTTTGGCCAACCCAATACTTTCCCCAGTGGAAAAGGAAGTGGAATTTCCTAGGAATCAGTTTTCAGCTCAATATATGAAAAAAAAATTCTGACAGTTCCTATAATGGAACAGCTCTCCTCCCAACATTGTGAATGTAATAGTCCTTACATCATCAGAATGTATTAGAAAGGATTCTATTATGGTGGTCTTCCTTTGAAAGCACAGATTTTTTAAATGACTTTCTTTAACAGCTCATAAGTTAAAGCAATGCACACATAAGCCTCCAGGAAAAAATGATGTGAAGAAGTAGCCGAGCTCTGCACCCTAAAGTTTGCTTCTGGTCCAGCAATGAGGAGCCCCATCTAGAAGGAATATCTAGAATCCAGCCCTGTTTCAGTCGCTCCATCCCCAGACCCCTTCCCTAGCACTCTCCCCATCTCCATTCCTGTGTTGACTTGGCCTATCCTTAGGCCTGCTTCTGTCTTCCACTTGGCTCCATTTTCTGGCTGACTCCCACCTTCCTGAGCATGGAGACTCTGCAGACAGAGTGTTGGGAAACCAGGTCTCCTTCCCTTTCCCTTACCTTTGACCTCTGACTGCCTGGGGTTCTGCATTTTCCCTGAGCCAGGCTTGGTTCATGGACCATCCCAGGCAGTGACGGCATGTAACAATTCTTTTTTCTTTTTCCTCCGTGTTGTTCTGAGTACTCCATTTTACTTGTTAACCCAGAAAGATGGAGAAGTTGGGCCACAGCATGCTTATACACTTAGAATGTGATTTTAGCAAGATGGTTATCAAAAATAAGTTTCACTTTGATGAACACAAAGCCACATAGATGACTGTACTTACATGTTCCTTGCTGAAACAGTCCACCTCTTCCAGAAGCTTCTCTTGGCACTCAGGGTTGGTGGCCAGGAGGTAGGTGGCGAAAGAGAGAGTGTTGGTGACAATCTCGTAGCCGGCGATGAGGAAGATGAAGGCCTGGCCCACCACCTCATCCACACTCAAAGGCTTGGACAGGGGTCTGGGTGAGTGTCGCCGGGGAGGGTTTGCTGGGCATTTGGTGGCAGAAAAGACCTGATGGACGATGTCAAAGTTCTCCATGCCCACTGTGGCAGCAGAATGGCGCACATCCTGGACCATTTGGAGGAAATCTCTCCTCCTCTAAAGGAGGAAAGAAGAAAACGCACATTTGGGCCTTAGAGTCACATAAGAGAGCGCTCTCATAGCACAAAAGAAGACGAGCACACGCCGCTTTCAAAGAGTCAATAGGAACGAGGATTTTCTTTGCGGGATTGTCTGAGATGGGGGAGCCTAGGACCCCACCCTCCCACCGTCCCTCATTACAGCACCGAGTGCAGCCAGCAGCGGGCTGTGTTACTGCGGGTACAGCATGAGGCCGTTCTTGCTGGGCTGATTCAGGAAGATGTTAAGCCACTTTGGTAAGTAGAGAGAGCAAGTTGCTGAACAGTGTGTATAGCAGAACCTCATGTCTGTAAGAATGGCACCTGGACAATGTCTGTGATTACATGTGTCCACGTGTAGAAAATGTTTAGCAACATCCTAGCCAGCAGTTCCCTGGTGGCTCAGACAGTAAAGTGTCTGCCTACAATGTGGGAGACCTGGGTTCAGTCCCTGCGTTGGGAAGATCTCCTGCAGAAGGAAATGGCAACCCACTCCAGTATTCTTGCCTGGAACATGCCACGGACGGAGGAACCTGGTAGGCTACAGTCCATGCAGTTGCAAAGGGTCGGACATGACTGAGCAGCTTCACTCACTCACTCACCCAGCTGTACATGGTGAGCTGAAGGAGCTGGGAAAACCAGGGAGGTGTTTATTATTTTCCTTTATCGTGTTTGTATTGTTGGTTGGTTGGGTTTTCTGATAATAAAGCAATTCAAGCATTGTATGGAATTAAATTAGGGGCTTCCCTGGTGGTCCAGGGGCTAAGACTCTGGGCTCCCAGTGCAGGAAGCCTGGGTTCAATCCCTGGTCAACGAAGTAGAGCCCACATGCTGCGACTAAGAGTTTACATGCCGCGACTAAGGATCCCGCCTGCCCTGGAGCAGCCAAATAAATAAATATTTAAAATATGAATCAAAGTAAGTGCTCCATTGTTCACATCCCACCCTCCAGGGTGGACTTCTGTGTCTAGTTTTTTGTCACAGCAGGGAGTCCCCCCCACCCCCACAGGACCTGGGGGCTGGGAGGGAACTCATCTGAAGAAGCCTGCCTTCCAAGTCTCCAGCCTGCATTTTGCTCATCCTCATCAGGTTGGATCCCTTCTAGCCTCACTAATCTCCTGCCCCACTTAAGTTAGAGCTTTCTTACCATTTCCCCCTCCTTCCTTATCAGTAGTTTGCAGATCCTCTCTATTTACACTACCCCTAAGTGTAACAATGGAGTGTTTATGTATTACTTTAGCGCTGACACTGCTGGTAGCTCAGCTGGTAAAGAATCTGCCTGCAATGCTGAAGACCTGGGTTCCATCCCTGGGTTCAATCCCTGGCTTGGTAACATCCCCTGGAGAAGGGAATGGCTACCCACTCCAGTATTCTGGCATGGAGAATTCAGTCCATGGCATCTCCAAGAGTCAGACATAACTGAGAGACTTTTACTTTAACATTGACAAAGTGTGTTCCTGACACATCTCATCTTTGAACAGCTCTTGGATGTGATGAAGGATCACTGATGGGTTACTCTGTTCTGAAGTCTATGGGACTCAACACCAAAAGGGCAAGTATTAGAACCAAGAGAAAAAAATGATCACTTCAAAGTTCTTGACTTGTTGCATCATTTTCTCAGTCCTTTGGCTTCTGGACTTCTATCAAATCCGTAATCTATGTCACACACATTAGCATCTTTTAAGGAGGTTGTTTGAAGAAGGAAATGGCAACCCACGCCAGTATTCTCACCTGGGAAATCCCATGAACAAAGGAGCCTGGAGGGCTACAGTCCATGGGGTCGCAAAGAGTCAGATACGACTTAGTGACTAAACAACAACAACAACAACAAAGGTGGTTGTCAGGTCACACAGGGTTGCTTGCATCTCCAGGGCAGGATCCTGTGCCCCACCCCCAACCCCACCCCATGCCTGTACTGGGCCAAGTACATGTTAGGTTTGCAATCAACGACTCCACAAATACTAATAAACCTGCCTTGTCCTAAGTGTATTTTGAGGAAGGCTGTGTTGGATTTACTCGTAACTGCATGCTTTGGAGCAGGAATCTTGGATCATGAGACCCTTAGATCATGAGACCCTTGGGTCGTGACCCCCTTAAATCATGAGACCCTTGGGTCATGACACCCTTGCGGCTCTACTGGTTGGAAGTTGTCTTCTGCGGAGATTCCAGTGGGGCTTACAGCTCAGCCTGCGGGATGCAAGAATCTTGAGACTCAGGGAGGCAGAGCCCCACATACTGCCAGCCTGCTTGCATAGGATTGGCTGAGAGGATGGCCCTTGCCCCCCTCTTTCCACCCTGGCCCTGCTCAATCTGCTTCCCAAACAGCATCCACAAGGGCTGACTTTCCCCAGCTTCCTTCCTGTTGCCTGGGCAACATCTGAGACTCTAACCCTGGTCCCAGGGCCAGGCACGATGGCATGAGTGGGAGGTGAGCTCTCTCGGCTTCCAGATGCCATTCAGGGACCCCAGAGCATCCCAGGCTCTCTCTTGACCCGCCCATTTGAAACTCCTCAGATGCTATATGGTTGCGATCCCCGAGGCTTGCTTGTGGCTTTGCTGGAGTCACATGAGGACAATGGTGGAAGGGAGGGTGAAGCCACATCCACCTCATTGGATCTACCCTAGGGCAGAGCTGCAGCTGGCATCCTTTCCTCTCATCCTGGCCCAGCCAGACTGCTTCAGGGCCGCCGAGCCTTATAGAAATCTGTCTTAACCTCCAACCCCAGAGGCCAGAGGAAAGGGCGGCTCTCTGGGGCCTGTGCACTGGAGAGGAGCATTAGTGTTGATGGGTTCCTTTTATTTGTGCTGTATCACAGAGGCTATTTGAACACTGCCCATTTAGGCCTGCAACAGTGCTGGTTTATGGTTATATCCAAGAAAAATACGCACCCTGATAGATGTAGGTGTCTAATCCACCCATTGGCGAGAGCTTAGAAAAATATTTACCTTTTAACATCTGTGCTGCATTTTCCACTGCGCAAACACACATCTGCTTGATGGAATGTCTAAGGAGTTTAGATGGGTTTAAAGCAAGTTTTCTTAGTAACCATATAGCTCTGTCTTGACATGGGCAGTCCTGGATTCATGGTTGGGAGGTTTTTCTCAGATCAACTCGTTGTTTGAAACAAATAGCTCTTGAGTTTAAAAAAGGAAAAGCTTGAGGCAATCCTAGTAATTGGATCTTTAATAACCCTTCACCTCTTAGCAAGCTATTTGGTGCAAACAGTTTGAGAATTTTCAGCCTGATTCCTCCACCAGTGGGTTTCAGGCTGGGGGTAGGAGGGGTGTGTGACAAACCTCACGCACATGAAGGAAGGCTTTCACAGTAGTATTAAGGTTTGAAAATGGGACTTTGCTCATCGCTCCTTCCCCAGGCTCAACCTGGAGGAGCACGGACCTGGATAAGAATGTTCTGTCCTTTCAGATGGCAGAGCTGGGCCAAGGACATCAGGAACTGATTCTTCTCATACCTCGAAGGGTGGCAGGTTGGGTTCCCAGAGGTATGGGCCAAAGGGCAAGCTTGCCTGCACCTTCCCCCACCTTCTGGACAAGGACACCTTTGCTGCACAGTGTCCAGAATGTGAAGCTGGGCAAGTAGAGGCTACTCCATGCGACTGGCCACTAACTGACTGCGTCTGCCTTGATCTCATCTTCTGCCATCACGGCGACACTGGACCACACATCTTCCCTTGGTAATCTCTCTGACCTGCCCAGTCTTTGAGAAAACACTTAAAAAATTAATTTTATTTATGTTTTAAAATGTTTGTTTATTTGGCGGTGTCAGGTCTTAGTTGTGGCTTGGTTGTCAGGTGGAATGTGGGATCTTAGTTCCTCGAGCAGGGTTCAAACTTGCATCCCTTGCATTGGAAGGCAGATTCTTAACCAATGGACCACCAGGGAAGGCCCCTTTTATTTCTTTCTATTTTTGGTTGTGCTGGGTCTTTGTTGCTGAGTGGGCTTTTTTCTAGTTATAGTGAGTGCGGGCTCGCTACAAGAGTAGGGGGTTACTCTCTAGGGATAGGCAGGTATCCCTTTGAGGTGCCTTCTCTTGTTGCAGAGCACAGGCTCTAGGGCACAGGGGCTTCAGTAGTTGAGGCACTTGGGCTCAGTAATTGAAGCTCCCAGGCTCTGGAGCACAGGCTTGATAGTTGTGGTGCACCGGCTGAGCTGCTCCATGGCATGTGGAATCTTCCCGGACCAGGGATCGAACCCACGTCCCCTGCATTGGCTGGCGGATTCTTTACCACTGAGCACCTCAGGAAGCCTCAGCAAACACTTTTAAAGCTACATCTTATGCAAGCCAATTCAGGAACAGACGTTTCAGCCCTGCTTTTTCCTTTTCAGCAGTTTCCTTGACTAGAGTAAGGCCCATAAAGAATAGTATTATACATGCACAAGCATATCCAATATTGAAACTATTTTCCTTAACACTGAACATTCCTATTTCTATTCTCAGCCAAGTTCAATCAATAAATATTTACTCGATTCCTACTGTGTGCCAAGCGCAGGGCATATCCACAAAGGGGAAAGAAATTTCTAGTTCTCAGTGAAGCACGCGAGGGCCCTCAACCATGCGTTTTGCCGTAACACCCTCCATCCCTCTGTGCAGAGAGGGATTGTGGGATTGGTGACAGCTGCCTGATCTCCCCTCTCAAAACGATGCTGCCATGCTGTAGAGCTCCATCTTGCTGTTTTTCAATATAAAGAATATACTGATGAAAAGCACATGTGGGCAGCTTTATCTAGAAAATTCTCTGGGGTGGCCATAACCTGTGCTGGGGGTGATGCTTGAAATAAGGCGGCCTGTGAGCTTAAGGGGAGGGCAGCTTTAATTCTACTCGCCTGGGTCAGAGGGTGGACAGATCGCTCTGGGCTGCTGCTCCCCGCCGTCCTTCCTGCCTGCTTTCACCTCTCTCTCCTTTTTTGTTCCTCCTCAGCCTCCCCCCACCACCCCCCTTCACTCTCTTGGCTGCCCCGGCAAGCTCTAAGTGCTAGGCCACTGAAGGACAGCATGGCATGAGTGTGTGGGGCTGGGAGGGGAGGGAGAGAAAGCAGACAGCGGTGCCAAATTAGCTTCTATTCCATTCCGACGCCGTGTCCTATTAAAATACGTTACCTCTTCGGCTGCTTGCTGGTCCCGCAAGGCAATCACATTCCTAATGAGTTTGTTAAAAAAGCCATTCAGTTCATCTCGGTTCTTATTGGGCAAAATCCGGGCCAGTGGGACCATTATGGATGGAAATGATACTTGAAAGAGAAAAACAAAAGTGGCATTGAAAAGAGGGTGAGAATAAACCAGGGCTATTAGATGTCTGTTGCCAGGAAGCAAGCCCCGGCCTTGAATTAGTCTTTTGAAGGCCTGTCTTCCCCCTCTGAATCGCCGCTGCTCAGAGCGGGGTTCTCCCTCTGGACTCCTCACCCTTCCTTGCACGAAGTAAGCGCTCGATAAACGTCTATACGATGGAAGTGGGGCTTCAATTGAGGGTCCACTTCCATCTGGCCCTCAAGCAGCCAGTCTCATGTTTATAAGTTAATTTCCCTAGTCCTAGATAGGAGGGTCCAAGATTTCTGTATTTCATCAGGAAAGAAGAGATTGCAGGCCATATTTCAAGTCTTAGCAAGCGGTGGAAACCGATCTCCTTTTTTAACTTTCTGGTCATTTGCATTTTTTGTTTTTTCCTTTGGATCATGTTCCCCAGAGCTGCCACTTATTCCCTCCTGGATGATAGCCTGGACCACGGGGCCAAGCCTGTCCCTGGGGAGTGCGGCTCAGTTCAGATTCTCAGCATTCACGGTGGGTCTCCCGTGCACAGGCACACGTGGGAGCTGGGGGAGAGGACCCTTCTGATCCATGCATGTCTCAGCAGGCTCTGCCCATCTTTGAGAGCAGGGGCCTGCACCAAAATGACACAGCAGGGAGGGAGAGCTTGGAGGGGCAGCCACCATGGGAAGTGGACCCACGTGCCCTGCAGTGCACAGGATGACCTGTGGTTGATGGCAAGGGGAACCAGTTCCCCTGGGGTATAGAGGGTGAGGGGCGACCCTCTGTGCTTTGACTGCCATAGTGACGATTGCTATACAGTGTCAGTGCAGAGCATGGAGGTGACAGGGGCTTCCACAGAAATTGACTTGGAAATGGGAATGAAACTGACCAAGGAAGGAAATAGAATTTACCAGCCCAGCAGAATGGTTTGGAATTATGGCAATACTCAATAACCATAGTAACAACACTGCAGTGCTTCCATAAAAGCAAGAAGACACCAGAATTGGTCACCTCTAAAATAGAAATGAGATCAATGGACTGGTCTCCCCACCACTGGGTAATCTGCTAGTCACCCATCACATGGTTTCCAGTTCACTATGTGCTAGCCTTCAAGCAGAGTAGTGTTCTAAAGAGGGCTTTGCTGGAGGGGAGGAATATGTCCTAGAAAATGAAAGGTTTTAGGTTCCCATCTTGACTCTGCCTTTCCAGCCTCAGTTTTCTCATCTGTGAAGTGGGGAGGAGAATGCCTTCCTCACGCGGTGGAAACAAGCACTAGCAAAGGCAATGCAGCCGGCCTCAGCCCTGTGCACCGCGGCTGTGCTCACTGCGGCCGATGAGCTGAGCCAGGCCTGACTGTGTGGGCAAGTGGCCCCAGGCTGGTGCCGAGGAGCCTGGGCATCTCCAGGGAGACCAGGGCTCTGCAGGGCAGACTCCACAGGGTGACTCTGAGAGATGCCCCGAGTGTCCTTTTCCTGGTGGCAGGGGTGGAGTCCCGAAGCTACCCAAGGCCACTGGGGTACCACGGGGTCTGCCCAACTTGCCCAGTTTAGCCCGGTTGGCAGGAGCTGCACTTACAGAGTAAAACCAGGAGAGGTTTGGGGATGGAGGATGCAAAGAAGCGCCTGCAGTGCTCCACGAAGGGGTGCTCAGGAGCCTCCTGGGAGTTCACTTCGGTGCCAAAGGCAACACTGGCCACCACATCTGTGGTGTAGCAGCAGTAGGTCCTGCAGGGGGGGAACCATTTGTGTTTAGGAAGGAGGTGGCCACTGGCCTCCCCATCCACCTCCTCCCGGAGTACACGACTCCACCATTTACCTGCTCAAAGCGGGGCTCCAGCAGACCTGGAGTGGGGTGGTAGGAGAGGAACCCTCCCCTCTACTACGTTGGGGTGAGATCCTGGGAGGACGACAGCAGAATTCAAGGGGAGTGTGTGTGTGAGTTCAGTCACTTCAGTCCTGTTCAACTCTGCAACCCCATGGACTATAGCCCGCCAGGCTCCTCTGTCCAGGGGATTCTCCAGGCAAGGATACTGGAGTGGGCAGCCATTCCCTTCTCCAGGGGATCTTCCCTACCCAGGGATCAAACCCGGGTCTCCTGTGGTTTCTGCACTGCAGACAAATTCTTTATCCACTGAGCCACTTGGGAAGCCCATTCAAGGGGAGACATAAATACGTAACAGGGAGCCAATCTAGACAAAGATGGGGTCATCCCGACAAAGTCAAATACCAAGAAATACACTTTCCTTTTTCCTCCCCGTGAAGGAGGGAAAACACTTGACCCAGAGTCTCTGTGCTTTACTCCAAAGTTGTGCGGAGCCCTTCCAAGGCCAGGGATTGATGTAGATAGAGCAAGTTGTGATTGATGAAATTATTAATAGCAAGCTGATTGTTTAGTTTTATTAACTCTGTCTCCCTCTTCCTCCTAATGGTTTTACAGTTTTCATTGGAGCAACAAATAAAAAAACCAGGGCCCTTTTACACTCAAATAAACATAAGACAAACTTTGGGAGCAGTTTCATGAACATATGTATATTATTACAGGAAACACACATTGCACTTTAGAAACAAACAGAAGGAAAAGTGTCTGGCAGTAGCTCCAGAAAAATTAACCTCTTAGGCTCTAGGAAACCTGCCCCTCGAATGGCCATTTTAAGCTCTAAGAGAATAATCTTTTTTTGTTTTCTTTGTAGGGGTAGTTAAGTTGCTTCTAAAAAGGCTAACAGCTGGGAATTCATATCCTTTACTAATGAAAGGGTCTATTTTTGTGGCTTGACGTAGGTATACACTTAGTTCCTCTTCTTCATAAATTCTATAACCACTTATCATTAAGGACTACATGACATCTTCAGATGACGTGTTTTATTTTGGCCTCTTTTACTGAGAACATCTCTACAATTGATTACATATTTCCCGGTGATAGCAAAAAAACAACGTGACTGCTGAATGTGATTTCATCTGATCCTAAACATTGACGATGTAAAGGTTTTAAGAGTTATTAATTTTGCTTTTATGGCTGCTGGGCCAACTGAGCAACTGAGTAACCAACTCAATGAGTTGGGTGAAGCCATACCCTCACCCAGCTCATGCATGTCATGACCAGAGAGAATGTGGAGGAGAGAATTTTGTAAACAATATGGTAGAATGTAAATGCTGGTGATGATTATGTTATGATTTTATTAACATTGATAACGAGAGCAAGTTGGCTTCTGGCTGATCTGCTATTTGACTCTTAATCTGATATAAACCATAATTTAGCAGAGGTCAATTAGGCAAAAAGCCAGACAATCAGTCGTTTAAACTGAGCCTCCACCACTAAGTCATGGCTTCCAGGCTGGGGGCAGGGGGGCCCACAGTTTTTCTTGAATTAAAACTGCATGGACTGTGTCCTTCCAGACCCTGTCCTTTCTGCCCAGACATATCTTGCCCCCTACTGGGGCTACAGAGGTTGGAGGGCACGTCCCCTCACAAAGCACGCCCTCTCGGGGTTCCCTGCACAAGTCACAGCCCCCGGGGCTTCATTTGTATTTGCTTCACATTTTCCATGGGTCTCATTTCTTCTTCTTAGTCTACCCACACTTTTTGGAGCTTGTGAGCATTTCCATAGTTTCTTGGTCCCAAGATAATTGTTCAGCAATTATGTACAGTTACAAGAAGCAGCAGTTCAAAAATACGATTTCTCATCATTTATAATATAGCCATGCGGTGCCCTTACCTCTGGATGTCAAAAGCCTCCCCAGATTGTGCGTGACGCTCTAGGTGAGCCAGAAGCACATCGCAGGCCCGGCTGATTAAAGGAGTCATCTGAGAACAGATAACAAAGCTGCAATTAGGACACCACGCAGAGAGCACACCTAAATTAGCAGCAAATGAAGAGGTTACGTATGGTGCTTCCTGCGAAAATGGTTATCAT
>NW_011494924.1:3960504-3962570 GCF_000754665.1 Bison bison bison | reverse complement strand
GTGACTTTCGGGTACCTGAGAATAAGATCTAAAATTCACAAACATTGTAAAATACAATCGCTGTAAATGCCTATTTTAGCTCAAACAATCTTTTTTTTTTTTTTTTGAAAGCAAAAAGAAGAAAGGATTTAGAGTAAATACTGTGAAATAATTATAAAAATGATCATTACATGCTTAGAAATGAGAATCAGCACTGAGTTTTCTGACATTTGGTTAGCATTAGAGAGTAAACAGATCACAATCTGTATGTACTAACTCGGGAATTAGCCCAAATCCATGTTTGCTTGATTCCAATTATACTTTAGATCTTCCACTAGAACGTAGAGTCTCAGTACTGAGAGGAACCTAAGGTTCATCCCTTTCTACTGCTTATTCAATACAAAGATCATTTTTAGAGCACGTGGATGGATGGTTATTCATTTCTGCTTAAGCTGTTTAAAACTTCGAATATAGGGAAGCCTTGATTTCAAGAGGCCTTTGATATCCAGGACTACTGCTGAACTTCTTTTTTGTTTTTTGTTTGTTTGGCTGTGCTGGGTCTTTGTTGCGGTGAACAGGCTTTCTCTAGTTGCAGCACACAGGCTTGGTTGCCTTGCAGCATGTGGGGTCTTGGTTCCCTGACTAGGAATCCAACCCACGTCCCCTCTATTGGAAGGCGGATTCTCAGCTGCTGGACCGCCAGGGAAGTCCCCTGAATTTCTTTTTTGAATATGAAAATATCTGTCTTATGGAAAATACCTAACATATGCACAGAAAGAATGGTAGGGATTATGAACATTCATGTAACCATGATCTGGCTTCAACAAATTTAGTTCTCATTTTGGCCACCCGCCACGTTGACCCTAAAAGTCTGACTGCAGTGAGTGGAATTCTTTGTGGAACCCAATGGGCACTCACATGACCTTTTATTTTCCCCTGTATTTTTGAAAAGCCAAGTTGGAAACATCAGGGGGAATCCTTTGAACCAGGTCACAATCAGGACTGACACCATAGCTAAAGCAACATGCTGTGATCTAGTGTTTTGAATATTTCTTGTGGAAAACTTCCTTTGAAATGTTGCTTATGTTTAGATTTTACTTTTTTGACACTAAAATATCAGTTTCTGAGATCAGGGGAGATTTTTGTCTGTTTGTTCATTTTTGTATCCTCAGCACTTAGAACAGCACTTGGTACATAGTAATTCATTGAATGAATGAATTTTAATAATTACATAAGACCACTGTTCAGTTAAGGCTTGAGGGGCTGGGAAAGGTTATAAAATGTTAATCTGTTTGTTAGAAGGTATCTTGTATTGAGGCAGACTCTGACTCCCTCTGACACCCCCTGGCTGGTTTCATTTCTTTCTTCTTCCATGTGCGTGTGTGCATAGTCGTGTCTGACTCTTTGTGACCCCATGGGCTGTAGCCCATCTTAAGGAGACGGAATACCAGACCACATGACCTGCCTCCTGAGAAACCTGTATGCAGGTCAAGAAGCAACAGTTAGAACTGGACACGGAACAACACACTAGTTCCAAATCAGGAAAGGAGTACGTCAAGGCTGTATATTGTCACCCTGCTTATTTAACTTATATGCAGAGTACATCATGAGAAATGCTGCGCTGGATGAAGCACAAACTGGAATCAAGATTGCCGGGAGAAATATCAATAACCTCAGATACGCAGATGACACCACCCTTAAGGCAGAAAGCAAAGAGGAACCAAAGAGCCTCTTGATGAAAGTGAAGGAGGATAGTGAAAAGGTTGGCTTAAAACTCAACATCCAGAAAACTAAGATCATGGCATCCAGTCCCATCACTTCATGGCAGATAGATGGGGAAACAATGGAAACAGTGAGAGACTTTATTTTCTTGGGCTCCAAAATCACTGCAGATGATGACCACAGCCATGAAATTAAGACGCTTGTTCCTTGGAAGAAAAGTTATGACCACGTTAGACAGCATATTACAAACCAGAGACATTACTTTGCCAACAAAGGTCGATCTAGTCAAAGTTATGGTTTTTCCAGTAGTCATGTGTGGAAGTGAGAGTTGGACCACAAAGAAAGCTGAGCACTGAAGAACTGAT
>NW_011494924.1:3950591-3960404 GCF_000754665.1 Bison bison bison | reverse complement strand
TTTTGAACTGTGGTGTTGGAGAAGACTCTTGAGAGTCCCTTGGACAGCAAGGAGATCCAACCAGTCCATCCTAAAGGAGATCAGTCCTGAATATTCATTGGAAGGACTGAGGCTGAAGCTGAAACTCCAATACTTTGGCCACCTGAGTAAAGAACTAACTCATTGGAAAAGACCTTGATGCTGGGAAAGGTTGAGGGAAGGAGGAAAAGGGGACAACAGAGGATGAGATGGCTGGATGACATCACTGACTTAATGGACAAGAGCTTGAGCAAACTCCAGGAGTTGGCGACAGACAGGGAAGCCTGGCATGCTGCAGTCCAAGGGGTCACAAAGAGTTAGACATGACTGAGTGACTGAACTTGAACTTGGACTGTAGCCCATCAGGCTCCTCTGTCCATGGGATTTTCCCGGCAAGATTACTGGAGTGGGTTGCCATTTCCTCCTCAGGAGGATTGTCCCCACCCAGGGATTGATCCTGCGTCTCCTGCATTGGCAGGTGGATTCTTTACCACTGAGCCACCTGGGTGCTTCAGATACCTGGACAGCAAGTTTTGCCCCTCACCCCTCAGCATCTGCTGGACTGTCATTCCCTAGCCCTTCAGCTACTCTGGGCACCACATAGTTTGCCTACACTCTCCACTCTTACTTCTCTCTCTCTCTCTTTTAATCAGCATCACTCCTGAAAGGCAGTCCCATAAATGGAGCAGCATCTCAGGTGCAGTCCTATAAGTCACAAAGAGATCACTTCCCTGCATGTCAGTTGCAAAGCCAGGTATGTGTTGACTTTTTGAGAAGACACATAACACAGGCAAATACTGAGGTTCAGGTCAACGAAAACCACAAGTTTTCTTTCCGTGAGTCATCATCAGGTGCAGTCGGTTTTTTGACGCTTGAGTGTCCATTCATTAGAAAGGCTTTACATTTACCTAACGTGTACCTCTGTAGGAAGTTGTCCTACCATCTGTTCTGAGCAGAGCCATTTCTTCCCTGCCCTGAGACAGTCAGGTGATTGGAGAGGCCTGGCAGGGGGGACCAGCCTGGGCTGCTGCTGCCCAAGGTTGGAGGGGCACACGGTCTTGTTGGACCCCTCCCTCCTGTAACTTCCTCCAAGCCAGCCCTACGTGGTCTGGGGTGTAATGAAAGTGCTGTGTCCCCAGGGGCCCCGCTGCTGGCAGTGGGGGATGGTCAGAGAAGCAGAAGGGCACCTCTGTTGAGTGAGAGTGAGCGAGCTGGTCTGAGCTCAGGATTGCATGGGTTCCTCAGTGCAGGAACCTGTGGGCAGCCGGGCAGCAGGTCAAGGAGCAGATATTTAAAGCACAACCCACCTACACACCCAGTGGAGAGATGGCAGAGTATCTGAGACCCTTCCCATGTTCCCTACTGCAAAGACTCTTGGAGGGAGCATTTGTAGAGGAAAGCTAGGGAAGAATTTTCTGCTCATCAAGCCATAAGGGCTTAGAGTGCTGGTTAATTGTACTAGGCGTGGGTGGACCAAGGGGGTACTCATGCATTCAAAACTCATCTCCTGTATCCTTGGCTGTTCCTTCTTTGTTCCATTTGAAGGCTGGTCAGTGTGCCTTGTAAGCCTTTGGTTTGTCACTGTATACACAGGATCAGACACAGAGCTATGGCCCTCTACTTTCAGCAGCCATGGAATTGGTCCGTGTCACTGTTTCCAGCTCTTTGGCCAGCTGTGCATGAACCTAAATAAAGGTCCTATCAGACTTTGTCAAGTGATTTGCCAAAACAGAAATGTAATTTATCTCAACTGTCTATCCTGAAGTCCACTAAACAAAAGGAAAAAAAAAAGTGAGAAAGAAAGAAAGGGAGAAAAGAAATGAGGGTGACTATCCTGAATTGCTATCTTGGGATTTATGAGTGGACTCTTATGACTACTGCATTCTTTTCTAAATTTTCACAAACCATCAATTTAATAATCCATTAGTACAAAAGTATGGGCCAAGGGGTCACTTCTAATAGCCTCTAGGCTGTAACTTTCAGTAAATCTCAGACTCACTTAAAGTTGGAGAACTCAATACTGTCTAAGCCACGTTCCTATGACTGGCTCACTGACCACCTTTCCTTCCATTATTTTTAATAAAATTAGTAGTTCAAGTGAACTGTGCTTTAATATAATTTCATATGCCAAAATATCTCTTCGATTTATTTCAGAGGAATAATAACATGGTAAAAAGAAAAATGCCATTTGAAAGGAAGTCTCTTTAGATATCAAGCTAGAAGCTTTCTTAATGCAACAAAACTGGGATGCAACATGAAATTTGATTTACACGCAACTCTTCAGAAGCATGTCCTGTGTATAAAGAAGGGTCTCCCCTTATTGACCCCAATCGTATGCCTGGACAGCACAAAATGGGGGCTGGACTGGCTGCCCACCCTCGGTTCTTCTGTGTGCTCATGATTAGAATGCTTTGTTGTCAGCTGGTGTGATTGTAATTTCTACCATACTCTGCCTGCTGTCTGTCGAACTGAATGGATAATGACATTTTTATTTAGGTTAATGTGATATGAGATGGGGCATGTAATACGAAAAATGTTTTAAAAAACAGTGCGGAGAAAATATTATAAGACAGTGGAGCATAATCTGTCTGTTTGCCAATAGCCACCATTTCAGGTTTTCTTCCTTGTACCCAAGCAGTTACGGAATATTTACTCTTACACGAGTTGCATACAAACAAAAGCTCTCTTTGCTGGGCTTGCAATCATCTTTATACAATCCACAAACCCCACAGTTCTTTCCCTAGATTTGCAGACAAGCAGGCCTAGGTGGCTTGTGCAAACACACAGGCACAGATGAACATACAATGCTATCATCTCACAGATCTGAACAAAAGACTCTCATTTGGTTGTTCTGTTTCATCTTCTTCGTAGGATAATGAATGCTTCCTATTTTTGTTTATCCCACATTTCTTCATAAAGCATACATGTTACATTTACAATCAGATAAAATATTAATGTTATTAATTTTTAAAAGAATGATTTGGGGGAAGGGTTATCGTCCAGCAGCCAAGCCTGGGGAAAAATTTCCCATTCTGCTTCTCTCACCTCTCACATTGGCTATCTTTATTATAAGGTGATGCTGAGTGTATGGCTGCTTAGCTTAGTAGGCATCAAGGGCAAAGCACCATCGTCAGTCTGGGAAGGAAATTCCACAAAGAAGGAAGTCCTTGCTCATCTGGAGTTTACAGCATTATTCAATTGCCCAGTTAAAAACAAATGGTATCTTTATGGACTGAGTCTGAGGAATTGTGATTCAAGGTGTAGACAGAGCACAACAGAGTTAATTCCAAGAGGTAGAGAGGCCTTCTTGAGGCTAAGACTCTGAAGTTGTTAAATACACTTGACCTGGGGAGTGAAAACACTCAAAACCAATGAATAGGTTTCCTCTCCTTGGCCCTTTCTAATTGTGTGACCTTGGGCAAATCATTTAACCTCAGTCAGTCTATTTATTCATCGGCAGAATGGGAATAATGATATTTCTGTTGAAAACTTGTATCAAAGATTAAGAACAAAATGTGTAAAAGGTTTAGTATGCAGTGCGTACCCCGAGTGTCTTCCTCTGGAACAGTCCCACGCTCCCAGACTGTTTGGATGCCTGGCATCTCTTATTCCTCCCAGCAAAGTCCTTTTGGAGTCACCTGTTCTTTCCTCACCATGTTAACATCACTTCCATTCTGGCATCTGTTTCTTCGTTTTTATTGCCCCAGTGATCACTCTGATTCAGGCTTTGCTACTCATCACTTGGAATAGAGCTGACATCTGCTTCTTGAAAACAAAGACTGTATCTTAAGCATCTTTATATTAATAGTCCTAATGCCTTGTATTGGAGGAGGGTGTGGCAACCCACTCCAGTATTCTTGCCTGGAGAATCCTATGGACAGAGGAGCCTGGCGGGCTACAGTCCACGGGGTCGCAGAGAGTCGGACACGACTGAGCGACTAAGCATGCAATGCCTTGTATAGTGCCTGGCATATAGGTATACTAAGAAAGCAATTTTTGAAAATGCCTCGTGTCTTTTCACTTTCCAATCTATCCTATATTCAGTCACCAGCTGGGTCTTCTGAAAATACTTGTCATCTGAGCAACATATTGCTAAGATTCTATGGAGATTCCCATTGATTGAAGGGCATAGAACAAGTTTCCTATTTTCCAAAGCCTGCTAAGAACTGAACACAGGCAATGACCATGTGAATAAGCTTGGAAACAGATTTCCTCCCGGTCCAGACTTCAGATGAGATCACAGCCCAGGCCAACACCTTGACTACTTGACCTTGATGCAGAGGTACCACCCTAAGCCATGCAGATTCTTGACTCACAGAATCAATGAGCTACTAAACGGTTGTTTTAAACTAAGTTCGGGGGTAATCTGTTACACAGCAAGAGATAACGAACACACTTTCAGTGTCACCCTCTTCTGGCAACTGGTGTATGTTGTCACGTATGATTGAAGGTTTTAGTGTTTGCTCTGTTAGAAAGGAGCACAGGGCAACATGTTCAGTGGCTTCTCTAGAACATGATGCCAGTGTTCCTTAAGGGCTTTAACACAGAAGCCATGTAAGAAACATTAATAGATTGAAGTGTTCTTTCTGTTGTGGCAAGGATGTAGTGCAGTTTGCTGGGAGCCAGCCCTGAATGAAAGACCTGAGACCCATGCTGGTTCTCTTACTGTGGACAAGTCCTGTGACTCTCTCTGCAGTTGAGTCCTCACTCCCAAGTGAGGAGCTAATTGCAATAAGCTACAAAGTCCCTTTCCATGGACATTCTAAGATTCCAAGGTCACTAAACAGCAGCTGAGACAGTTGCCTGGGGACCATGGAAAGAGCAGGCAGCTCCCTAGTGGGGCCCAACAAAGCCTCCAACAACAAGATCCTGAAGAAGGCCTTTTGATATCTCTTTGGTGCATTGACTTCAGAATTACATAAAGATCTAAAAGGAAGAAACTGGTTATATTTATGCTCAATAATTCAATGAAAGTGAGAGAATTCTAGACCAAGGACTCCTGGCTTGTTGCCTTTTTCTCCAGAGTCAGCATCCACATTCCTTTTGCTCCTCTGTTAATTAACTTCTAGGTTATCATTTTGCTCAGTGTAGCTATGATGCCATGAACTTGAAAAGCAAACAAACACACGCCATGAAGCCTGCGGAGCTCCTGGAAGTTTGGCAAATGGAGTAGGTCTGAGTGCTAAGGAAGACACAATTCCTGAGCAGGGGAAGGGAAGGAGAGGGTCCCTCCTGTGTCAACTGAGATGTCCCCCACATAGATGGTGTGTAGGCTAGGGGACACATGTGTCCACCCACGAAGAGGGACAGAGAGAAGAGCCTGAGCAGAGGACACCCCTCAGATTAAACACAGTCCCGGGAGTCCCTTGCCTGGGGACCACAGCAGAGTGGAGACTCTATAGACTGTGGCCTTGCGGTTCCCCTCCTCCACCCCAGGGTCCAGGGTGGCATCTTGGAGGTTAAACAGCTGAAGAGGAAGCCCCTTTTCCTCACTCCCCTGCTTTCAATGATTTAATAGCTCCTCACTCTGCAGTGAAGTTCACACCAAGCCTTGCCCTGGTACAGAACAGCATGCCTCACCCCTCCTTCCAGTCTCCCCTCACTAATCCCTTACGCGTACTTTGTGTTCCAGCCCATTTGTACTCCTCCAGTCCCTGAAGACACCCTGTACTTTCTGTCTAGATGTCTTTGTTCCTGCCTCTCATTCCGCCTGCCATGCACCTTCTCCTTCAGTCAAAACTCAGTAAGAGCATCAAGGCTCAGTTACAATGCTGCTCACTCCCAGCGCTCCTAAAGCGGCTTCCAGTGCTCAAGAGAAGACGTGTGCTCTGTCACAATCTGTAACAATGTAGGAATTTCTGCACCTCCTATATGATAAACCCCTTAGGGGCAGGAGCTGATATGTATTGGTTGAATTGTATGAATTCAATGTTTCCTTCTCTGTGGCATTCTTAGACCCGTTTGTAATGCTGTTTGGGAACAGATGTCAGAAGGGGGATTTCCTGAATAAATAAGAGTCAGCTAAGAGGGAAGGGAGATGGTATTTAAACATATTGTTGGATAATGGAAAAAGTAATATGTTAAGAGTACTGTAAACTGGTGACTAACATGTAAAATTAACAGCAGTTAATGAAACTTATGGCCTCCTTCTGCCACCCAGATTATTAAAAACGTCCATGACTTATGTATGCAAAATTTCCTGCTGATAAATATTAGCTCTAGCCATCTAGGTGAATAATCAAGTGTCATTTCTAACAAGTCAGTGGCTCCTGTCAAGAGTTGTGACCAATTAGGACTCACCCTGATGAGGAGGTGGCTGCTGATGTTGCCAAGCAACAGGCAAGCTGGGAGGCATATTTAGATGCTCTTTTAGATTTAACCAGCGGCAAGTCGGAGCGCCATGATGATGCCGGCAAGGGAAAACCAAATTAGAACCCAGAATGGGGTGTCCGTGATGAGGAGTGTGTTTTCTTTTGAATGCAAATGGAAAAGGAACATGTTTAACCAGAATTTAAACAGTCCATCATTATACTGATTTTAATTAGGAGATTAGGTGTCAGCGGAATAAACTGTGTGGCAAGATAATGGTCTCTTGCTGCTAGATAAATACCTAGACCTTCTGGAAAATGGGCAGTTGGTCAGGCAGGGACCATGTATTTTTGGACTCTGAAGAATTTATTACCCCAGCCACACTTGGTTATAATGACTTTCATGTTTATTGTCTGGAAGGATTAAGAAATAAAAGCAAATATTAAAAATAGGCTTCTTGAGGCTGATGCAGCCCAGAGAAAGCTGCCTGCTCCAACCCCACAGGAAGGCTGTGTTCTCTTCTAGAAGCTCTTGTGTGTTATTGTCTGAAGCGTTTACTGTGAAAATTTACAGGCCAAACGAAACTGCGACGATGACTGGAATTCTGCAAAGACGTTTGCTCTGAAACGGTCGGAGCTACGCATTTACTCATAAGCTGGTGGTATCAACTTAAATTTTTTTAAATTGTAGTCATTCCCGAATCATATGTCTTCTCCAAGGCAGGAAAGGCCCAGAGGGAATAATAACCGCATCTGTCTCCGCCTTCAAGATTCATGCATTATTGACGGTGCCTTCCTGACAGGGAACATCTGGATGAAAGTGAACAATTAGGCATCGAGCTAGATTCGCAGCCACTTCCCTGTAGGTCTAACTTTTCTTTAACCGAGTCCTCCATGTGCAGACACATGATTGGCTCTTACTCCTGAGTGACACACCCAGCTTCAGGCTTCCTTGTATGGAGCTGCCAGGTCTCTTTCTATCTGCTCTGTGGGCCACCATGGGCTTAGTTATCTGGGTGATGAGCAAATACCTATGTCTTCTATTAGGCTTTAAGGACAGATGAGATTCAAGCTGCCATACTGGGTTGGATCCACGGTCCATCTAATTTGGAGCTTGGCTTCTGCTAAAGGTGCTTGGTCATGGAGTTCCTGGTAGAATCTACTTCCAAAGGCACAGTGCTCAATGCCTCATTTCTTTCCATAGTCAACTCTGATGTTAACTCCTTCTGTTTCCATGTATTAGAAACTTATTTGAACCCAGAATAAACAAAATTAAACATATTTCTTTACTGCAGTTTTTCCCCTAAGTCTTTAATATGCATAGTGAATCCCTATGCATAGAGAAATCTGGTTTGCAATATTTTGCTGAATTAGATGACCATGGGGCCTTCCCAGTCCTCAATGATTTCAAATCCTTCTCCTTGGTAGTAATTCATAGCTTGAAGTTCTTCATCATATAAGTACCATTTAAATGCTTGTGTCCTAAATGTACTGTTTTATTCTTGCTTACACTGAAGGTTATCTGTCGCTTTCATGCTGACTTACACAATCTTAGAAGAGTCTTAGAAACTTATCCCAAATGATTTAATATTTTTCACATCAGAAGAATTTGGAGAAATATACAAATGCATAAATTTCATGGTGTTCTCCCTCTCAGATGAGTTATAAAATTTGAAAATAAAATTAGCACTAACCTGGGTCCCCAATGAATCCTATTATTTATATATTTCCCTCAGAGGAGGATTAATTTATTCCCAGTTTTGTTCCTTGAAATTAAATCTATTTACTTCCTGACCCATAATAAATTTTTACACAATCCCAGGGTTACTTATTAATAGTCTTTGGAAAGAATCTAGCAAAGAGTCTGTAAAAATTCACATAAATCTACTCATTGCACCCTTTAAAAAATAATCTTTTAGGGTGAAAATCTGGCAGGCTAATCAGACAATATTTTCTCTAATTAAAAAAAACTGTTGTTTTCCCAGTAACACTCAGCCATCTTTTAATACAAACCCCAATAACTTGTCTGTCACTGGAGCATGATTGCAATGGTGTCTTCTGAAACCAGGGATGCATCAATCAAATTTTCACTCCTTCTCTGTCTATATTATCCCTGGTAAGACGTAAACCAAAACCCAATTTTATTTTAAATAAAACTAAGGATTCATGAAAGAATGCTGATTTTAAAGGAACTTTCAAGCCTTGTTGGCCATGGCAGCCTAATATGCAACAAATAAAGATGGTGCCATCCAAAGCTTTTTGAATATTAATGACACAGACCCAGGAAGTGAAGGACTTAGGCTGCCCGGGGATGAAGGGAAAAGCCTCAGAATTCAAGGGAAAACAACTCTCTATTTCAGGAATAAACACTGAAGTGGGGCTTCCCTGGCAGTCCAGTAGTTAAGACTCCGCACTCCCGATGCAGGGGGCGTGGGTTCAATCCCTGGTCAAGGAACTAAGACCCTGTTTGTTGCACAGTGCAGCAAAATAATGATAATAATAAACTCTGAGGTTTGATAATAAAAGTTCAAAAGCAACTTACAAATTCAGAAAGGACTGGGGATTATATTGATATTTCAAAGCTATTTCTGGGAAAACTGAGTCAGGTACCCTTGTCTGAGTGGACTCATGGCTCCTTGTGGGTTCCCGAGCTTCTCTCTTCCATCTCCTCCACCCCAGGCCCTCAGTGAGCCTCCTTCCCCTCTCTGTGTCTCTGTGATCTGCTTTCTCTATTTCTGCATGCGTAGGCCTGAGACCCTCTAAAGAGAGAGCCAAAAATTGGCTGCATCCTCTTATATAATTGTTCTTTGATGAAACTTTCTCTTTCATTTCCTTTTTATCCTAGTTGTAAAATATCCTTAGGTAGAAAGCTTCCTAGTTCTATGATTCCCCATCCATCCATCCATCCAGCAAATCATTATTGTGTACCCATCTTGTGCTTCATGCTATACAATGAACAATAAAGGAGAAAAATAAGTAAAATAAATGGAATGTTAGCTGGTGATAGTACTACAGAGAGAAATAAAACTGGGAAGGGAGTGGGGGGTTCTGGGGCCCAGCCCTTGCAAGCCTGGGGAGACTGCAGGTTGAGAAGGTCAGACAAGGGACCAAGAGGAAGGTTGGAACCACCAGTGCATTCCACTTTGGCTTTAACCAGAATCCTGCCAGGGGACTTGTAAAGCATATAGATTCCCAGTCACCCTAGAAGTCCTTATTCTGCAGGTCCTGGGGTGTGCTGTGCTGTGCTAAGACGCTCAGTCATGTCCTACTCTTTGCAACCCCATGGACTGTAGCCCACCAGGCTCCTCTGTCCATGGGATTCTCCAAGCAAGAATACTGGAGACAGTTGCCATTTCCTACTCCAGGGGATATTCCTGATCCAGGGATCAAACACGAGTCTCTTGCGTCTCCTGCATTGGCAGGCGGGTTCTTTACTACTCACTAGCACCATCTGGGAAGCCCATAAGTTTTTATTTCTTTATTTATT
>NW_011494924.1:3942365-3950491 GCF_000754665.1 Bison bison bison | reverse complement strand
TTTATTTATTTGACTGCACTGAGTCTTCATTGCCAGTGTAGGACCTCTTTAGTTGCAGCATATAAAATCTAGTTCCCTGACCAGGGATTGAACCTGGGCCTGCTGCCCTGGGAGCATAGAGTCTTAGCCACTGGACCCGCAGAGAAGTCCTTGGAATTAGCTGTTTTAAACAAGGATATTAGGTAATTTTCATACAGCTCCTGGTCACACAGGGCTTGAGAACCAGTGTCTAGAAAGCAAAAGCCAATGAGAGGTTAAAGTCCAGGGGAGCATCCAGAAACCTTGAGGGTCACGGAAGCTGGGAAAGGAGGCAGTCAGGACACTGATATCTGGCGGCCAGCTCTCTCTTTTTCTCTCCTTCACCTAACTTCCATAGGATAGAAGAGCCTCCATCTGTCTACACCTTGGTGTAGAGTAACACTCCTTATTCAGAGCTCCAAACTCTTCTCTTCATATGCAGAGAGAGCTGCTTTGGGAATTAGGAAAACTTTACTCCCTACAAAGCTCCCAGCTCCAAGAATGCACCTGCCACCTACTTCTGAAGCAAAGATTCAGTGGGGGAGAGAAAATCCAGGACACAGTTTATGGAGCATGAAGCACGCAGACATTGGTTTAACATTCGAAAAATATTACCTTTGTCACGTGCTTATTAGTCCTCGTGTTTCTTTCTGTTTAAGCAGCATTTAACACCTTTGGCTGCTGCTTCCTCCTCGAAAAACATTTTCCCATCCACACTCTCCTAGACTTCGATGTCAAGCTGTTCTTCCCAAGTCATCTTTGCATTAACAGATCTCTCCTCTGCCCCTCACTTATTTATGGTTCTCCCTGCGACTCTCTTCTCATTCTCTGTACACATGGGGTGACCTCACCCATGTCTGGGTTTTCTGTCTTTTTTTTAAACTTTCTTTTCTTTTTAAAAATTGAAATATAGTTGATGTACAATATTATGTTAGCTTCAGGTGTACTACATGCTGATGTGACTTTCACATTCATTATGAAATGATGACTATCCTACGTCTAGTAACCATCTGTCCTCATATGAAGTTATTACAGTATTATTGATCTTATTCCTTACACTGTATATTTATATCCCCGTGGCCCATCTTTCCTACCTTTCTCTCCTGAGCTCAAGATGTGCTGCCAACTTCTGCCTTAGATGTCACCCAGAAACCTTAAAGTCACCAGGTCTAAACTCTCCACAGGTGAGGACAAAGGTGACTCCCTCTGCCCGGAAACAGCATCCTTTCGATTGAAACCCAGGAACCTAAACGGAACTGTATTGTGAAAGATGATTTCCAATGGAGCTTTAAGTTTACTTGTAGATTATGTTAAACAATGAGATAGATCTGAAGCAAAATCTAGGGAATCTATGAAATTTCTTCCCCCTCTCTCTTTCCTCCACTCTCCTCACCCTCCCTCTTATTTCTTACCAGCCCCTTTCTCCTAGACATCTTAGTGCTACGAACCTCTTAGAGGAACTCTGTTTTCTGCAGCTAATTCAGGCACTAAGAATTTGATTTCTGAACCAAAAGGAGAAAATGCATTGGATCCCAGGAGCACTAAATTTGTTTGGGCAATGACACTGTATCAGTTTCTAGAGTGCACCCTGTAAAATGTTAAAGAAATCGAGACCCTGATAAGGGTCTTATCGTTTCTTTTATATGGACCATTTTTAAAACTTCTTTATTGAATTTGTTACAATATTGCTTCTGTTTTATGTTTTGGTTTTTTTGGCCCCAAGGCATATGAGATCTGAGCTCCCCAACCAGGGATGAACCCACACCCCCTGCAAATTGGAAGTCGAAGGCTTAGCCACTGGACCACCAAAGAAGCCCCTCTTTTTTCTTTTGTTCCTTCAAAGAAACAGGGCACAAAACTGTCAAAAATAAACAAAATCTTTTTTTCTTACTTAGAAAAAAATCAGATACCCTTCATCAATTTCTTTTTTTTTTAAGGAATGATGAGATTCTTTCTGCATCTACAGTCATTGTTGACTCACAAATAAGGAAGTGTGACGTCACAACCTGTTTGAGCTCCTGATGTGAGCCCATGGTTTACCTAACTCTGCTCCTCCCTCCCCTCCTTCTGGTTAACTCAACATTGTGACCGTGTGTAAGAAAGGTGATCCAGATAATGCTTTACAGCTTTTTAAAGAAGCAGGCCCTTCCTTCAAACTAATTCTCACATGAATCCTCAGTCTATATAACACAGCTGACTGTGGAGCAGGGCTCTGGGCTCCACCTGTAGAAGGACAATCCCCTTCTCATATTTCCTTGTGGGGAATTTCTCTACCAGCGGTGGTTCCCAATTCCAGCTTTACATCAGAATTGCCTGGGGAGCTGTAAAGTCCCCTCAAAACCAGGCTGCATTCCAAACCAAACCAATTTCGTCTCCATGTGGGGCCCAGACAGCAATAGCTTGCAGAGTTCCCCAGGTGACATGACTGCATACCCACTCCAGCTCTACACGCCCTCCCATATCAGGCCCTGGCGCGGAAAGGAGGCACTGAGCATGCGCGGGCCTGCTCCTGAGGGACAGGGTCCACGCCCTTCTGCCGGGCTAGGCTGTTGGTGCCCCCTCACAGTGAAGCATTAGCAAGCCCACACTCCCTGAAGGCAGAGTTCATTTCTCAAACAGCTTTACCAGAGAGAAAGGAGATTTCTCTCTGAAACAAGCGGGAACCCTTAGTGTTGTCTGGCACGTGTAAGCTTTGAAGCGAAAGTTAAAGTGTTAGTTGCTCTGATGGTGTCCAACTCTTTGCGACCCTATGGACTATAGCCTGCCAGTCTCCTCTGCCCATGGACTTCTCCAGGCAAGATACTGGAGTGGGTTGCCATATCTTTCTCCAGGGGATGTGAGCTTCCATTGGTGTTCAGTTGCTCAGTTGTGTCTGACTAATTGTGACCCGGTGGCCTGCAACATGCCAGGCTTCCCTGTCCTTCACCATCTCCTGGAGCTTGCTCAAATTCATGTCCATTGAGTCAGTGATGCCGTCCAATCATCTCATCCTCTGTCATCCCCTTCTCTTCCTGCCTTCAATCTTTCTCAGCATCTGGGTCTTTTCCAATAAATCAGCCCTTCATATCAGGTGGCCAAAGTGCTGGAGCTTCAGCTTCAGCATCAGTCCTTCCAATGAATATTCAGAGTTGATTCCTTTAGGATTGACTGGTTTGATCTCCTTCAAGGGATACTCAAGAGTCTTCTCCAACACCACTGTTTGAAAGCATCAATTCTTCACTGATTAACCTTTTTTATGGTCCAACTCTCACATCCATACAAGACTACTGGAAAAACCATAGCAGCCCCTTAGCCATTTCTCTTCAGAAGGGCTCAAGGACTCAGTCCTGAGCTGTTGCAGAATTCAGAATAGACATCAAAGTCAGACCAGCAGTTGAGGTGCCTTCAGTGAGGATCAAGTGAGAGTACTTGGCCTGGAAGCAGGACAAACAGTAGGTTTTATTTGTACAACTGGTAGGGAAGGGTGGATCCCTGGTTGGGGGAAGGAGGGAGCCCCGGGTTTAATAGCATCTTGTAAATGAGACTCTTCCCTCTGACTTGGCCATGAAGATTAGCCTGGGTGTGCCTGGCTGCCTGGAGGTCTGCCAAGGCCATTCTCATACCCCTTCCTAATAATCCCTGGCCATTTCTTCCCTATTTCAGACTTGACTCAAAGCTCTCCTTTGTTTCAGGATGTTCTCTAGTTCCTTACTATATAAAGACTGAAGACAGGAGAAGGGGACAACAGAGGATGAGATGGTTGGATGACATCATCGACTCAAAGGACATGAGTTTGAGCTAACTCTGGGAGATGGTGAAGGACGGGGAACCCTGGTGAGCTGCAGTGAGTGGGGTTGCAAAGAGATGGACATGACTGAGAGACTGAACAACAACATGTAAAGTGTGGTTCGCTGTTCAGAAGCATCTACATCACCGGGGAGCTTGTTAGAGATGCAGAATCTCAGGGTTCACCCCAGACCTACTGAATCAGAATCTGCATTTTAACAAGATCTCCAGGTGATCTGTTATACAGGAAAGTCTGGGGAGAGCCCCTCCAGTTTTCTCCTGGGTGCCCTCAAAGTGCCCTGGCCAGAGCTTGGGACTCAGCAGGAGAGCCCTGTGTGCATGCTGACTCACTACAGATTCATGGCAACTGGGGCTGTGATAGGTTGGAGAAAGGGAGGACTCTCCAGGACAGTTTCATGAGCTTTCTGGATAACAGGATTGAAGGGCACAGCAGGCAGGACATTGGACAAGTGACACAAAGTGAACCCCCTCTCCTCACAATCTGTAGAGAGGAAACCTGCTCCTTACAGAAGATACTCTGCATTTCTTGTGTCTTACCTCACTCAGTTTTTCAGGACTGAAAGCCACAGTCAGGACACTTCTGACCTCTTCCCATCTTTCGTCACGTAAGAACAGGACACTGTCGGCCACTGGTTTGGGCTCCAAACCCGTTGCCTTTTGGAAAGAGACAAGCAGAGAGTTAGGACTCCAGGATGCCCAAGCCAGCTCGGTGGTCACAGAGTCCACAATAAACACTCTGGTTAAAGTCACCCATGACCAACATTTAGATTTCTCCTGCAAGAGTATGAGGAATATAAAGTCTCATGGACAGTGATCTCAAGATCCATGGCTGAGGCCCCCTGGGAGCAGACAGGGAGGCTCCTCTGAGCAGACGGGGAGGCTCCTCTGGCCCCGTTCTACCTCGTTACTCTGTGGTCATCACCCTAGACAACTCAGTGGCTTCTGTGTGTTCTGTAGCCCCTTCCTGAGTGAACACTCCCTGAAGACCCAGCAGCAGGCTTCTTGGAGGTGGGCTGGTCTTTCCCGGGATTGAGTGTCATGTCTGAACTATGTGGCAAGGGGTTTTGTGTGGCTAGATTGGTTAGGTTGGGCCAGATGTCTGGGTCCTTGGTATGTGGGTGGGAGAGGGGAAGGGAAGAAAGAGAGTCCTTAAGAAGCATGTGTCAATGGAGCTGCTTCCAAGAGAGGGCCTGTCACCATGCTTGTGTGTGCTTTCCCTCATTCATTCATTCATTGTTCTCACTCAGCAAATGTTTGTTGAATGTCTATGTGAGAAGTTGCCTCTACAGTGCTAAATAAGGAAGACATTGCATTGACTCTCACCAAGTTGGTAGTCTAGTGGGGAAGCAGACGGCTCCTAAACCAACAGATAGCTATCATTATAGTTCAAGGGAAAGGATATGTTATGAAGGGGGTGATGTCCTTAGTTGCTCAGTCGTGTCCAACTCTTTGTGACCCCATGGACTGTAGCCCACCAGGCTCCTCTGTCCATGGGGTTTCTCCAGGAGAATTCTGGAGTGGGTTGCCTTGCCCTCTTCCAGGGGATCTTTCCAACCCAGGTCTCCCATATTGCTGGTGGATTCTTTACCATCTGTTCACCAGGGAAGCCTGAGAATACTGGAGTCGGTAGCCTATCCCTTCTCCAGGGATCTTCCTGACCCAGGAATCGAACCAGGGTCTCCTGCATTGCAGGTGGATTCTTTACCAACTGAGCTACCAGGGAAGCCCCTTATCAAGGGAATGGAGTGGGGGCAGCAAGGTGAGAAAATGATAGGGGGTTAAATGGCCAGGAAGGCTTCTCTGAGGAGGAGATAGTCCTGCTGAATCTGGAAGCATGCCAAGAATGAGGTCTTCTCATCCCTTTAAAAAAAAAAAATTAATATATATATATATATAATTTATTTGGCTGTGTCCAGTCTTAGTTGCAGTGCATGAATTCTCTAGTTGTTGTGTGCTGGCTTAGATGCTCCATAGCATGTGGGATCCTAGTTCCCCAATCAGGGATCGAACCCATATCCCTTGCATTGCACAGTGGATTCTTAACCACTGGACCACCAGGGAAATCCCTTCTCATCATCCCTTCTTCCCACGCCATTTTCTTCCTTCCTAAAACCAGCCACTCTGACCAAGTGGTCAAAACTAGGGGGCCTCCACAGCTGTTAAGAGCACCCCTAGCCCTAGGGCTGCAGGGTGAGGGGAAGTAGGGGGACCGGAGGACCAAGCTTTCTTCAGAACCACACATGTGATGTACGGTTTTGCTATTTCTTTTCACTATTTTAATTATAGTTGAAACGTGAAGCCAGCCACCATAACTCAAAAGCCTTGTAAGAACTCCTATTTAGAAGAAAATTATAATTTTCTGATAAAATATGAACACTCAAAATAAGCTATAAAACATAACTGCAAAGTATCTGGAGGAACTTAATTATATGTTATTAAATAGAACCAAGTTGCTGGGATATTTTTCTGCAGAGGAATACCTCTCTATATTTAGAATAAAATTCTTTAGGAGTACCGTGGTCACTATACAGAATTGTGGTTTTATGGAATTTTTAGAACATAACCCATTTGTTTAGGTTCCAGAGTCAAAGGAGAAAATTGTACATTATGTGTATTTATATGTTGGCAAATGCCAGTCCTGTGCTATGCTACATGTGATACAGCATTTCACTTCGAGGAAAGTTGGGTGGTGGTTTATGGGGTTCTGATGAAACAGGGTAAATTGGAGATGAGCCAAGGCTGATTGGATTTCATGTCTGTCCTTCAGACCTAAGGATTGTCTCCATGAAAATTTTTATCTTGCGCTTAGAGGGGAAATCCAGTCCCCATGCAATATGTCAGCATTGGTCTCCCTTATCCGCCTGCCACGACAATACTGTCCCCTGGGCCTACAGTTTCTATTAGAATTCTTCCTTCATTGATGGAGGATTTCAGGGGCATTGGTTAGAGTAATGGTTTCATTTCTAGATATGATATGGAAGAGGGAAACAGCCAATTGGTCATTCCAGAAGAGTGGTCGGATGGTGAGGGGACAAGCTGACAGATCTAGGAATGAATAGCTGGAAAGCTTGGGAGATCAGATCATGGCCCTTAATCTGTGCTCAAAAGCTATTTCTTGAATGTATATTACATGGAAGAGGAAACTTGGCTTGTTTTTTGACCCTGGGTGATAGAATTGGGGTCAATAGTGGGAGCTGTGGGGAAAATTCCAGCTCATCTAAAGAACTTCCCAACAAAGTCAGAAGGTTCGAAGATAAAAATAACCTGCCTTGAGTGGTGAGCCCTGTTACTGGAGACTGTATCCTACTTCTTGGAAATTCTGCATGGGAGGTTTGAGTGGCCAGGGTGGAGCGGGGAGTATAAATGACTTTTAAGAACTCTCTCAGCCCTGAGGACTTAACCTCCAGATGACCACACCAGATATATATATAGTTTAAAGGTATACATGTATCCATTCTTCCCCAAACTCCCCTCCTATCCAGGCTGCCACATGACCTTGAGCAGAGTTCCTGGTGCTATACAGTAGGTCCTTGTTGGTTATCCATTTAAAATATGGGCTTCCCTGCTGGCTCAGACAGTAAAGAGTCTGCCTGCAATGCAGGCAGATCCCTGGGTCAGGAAGATCCCCTGGAGGAGGAAATGGCAACCCACTCTAGTATTCTTGCCTGGAAAATCCCATGGATGGAGGATCCTGACAGGCTACAGTCCACAGGGTCACACCGGGTAGAGGGGGTTGTCTAAATGACTTTTAAGAACTTTCTCAACCTCAAGGACTTAACCTCCTGATGACCACACCAAATATAGTTTAAACATATACATGTGTCCATTCTCTCCCAAACTCCCCTCCCATCAGGCTGCCACATGACATTGAGCAGAGTTCCAGGTGCTATCCAGTAGGTCCTTGTTGCTTATCCATCTAAAATATAGCAGTGTGTACACGACCTACCCAAACTCCCTAACTATCCCCCTTCCTCCCATCCTTTCCCCCTGGGAACCATAAGTTCCTTCTCTAAACCACTTCAGCTATTTTAAAATTAGTTTGTTTCAAAGTGCAAGTTGCTCAGTTGCGTCTGACTCTGCAACCCCATGGACTATAGCCCACCAGGCTCCTCTGTCCATGGGATTCTCCGGACAAGAATACTGGAGTGAGTAGCCATTCGCTTCTCCAAGGGATCTTCCCCACCCAGGGATAGAACCTGGCTCTCCTTCACTGCAGGCAGATTCTTTACTGTCTGAGCCACCAGGGAAGCCAGTTTGCTTGTTTACACACACACACACACATATAATACATGTATTTTTTAGTTGTGGCAAAATACACATAA
>NW_011494924.1:3914108-3942265 GCF_000754665.1 Bison bison bison | reverse complement strand
TGGTTCAGTGGTATTAAAGACATTCACATTGTTGTGGAACCATCGCCCCATCCATCCCCAGAACTTCATCCTGCATAACTGAAACTCCACACCCGTGTCACAAATAACTCCCCATCCATCCCCCTCCCCCAGCCCTGTCTACACATAATCACTGATTAGATGTACTGAGCGAGGCCTTTGAAAGGCACAGGGGGCTTGCCCTGCAGGAATGAGACTGGTAAAACTGATGGGGCCAGACCGTGAGTGCTGAGGCAGGAAGGGGAGACCCAGCTGAAGAAGGGAGGTCCAAGGGAACCAGGCTCCACTCAGACTCTGGTCAGGGGCTTCCAGACTGCAGGCCATAACCGGTCATGAATGAATGTTGTGGATGGCAACCAGCATTGAAAAGAAAAGAGAGAGAAACAAGGAATGGGGCAGAGTAGAAAATATTGGAGGGACATTTTGTGAAGCGAGGGGAAGTGTTTTGTTGCCGAATTTTTGTTCAAGATCGGGATATTTATGGGTGTGTCTGCGAGAATGTTGGAGAGAGTATGTGAGTGTGTGTATGTGAGAGAGAAAGCGTTCAGTGTTGTGTCCTGACGTGAAATACATTTCTTACTGGAGGTCACAGTCAGAAACGTTAGAAAACCCTACTCTAACCCCGAACCTGAGAGACATCCTCACCCTCAGCTGAAATCGTGTTGGTCACCACGCTGCCAAGCTGCGCACATTTATTGAGAACCTACTATTAATATGTGCCAGTGCCGTGGTGGCTCTGAAACTATTGAGTCAAAGAATGGAACCCTTGTCCTCAAAGAGCTCACAGCTGATTTGGATATGGAGAAGGGGTGGTTTATAACCAATACTGTGCATCTCATAAGAGTCAAAGTGCTTTTCACATTATTTCATTAGTTTGGGGATAATAGTTAGGAAACTGTCCTGACAAGCAGCATGGTTCAGCAGTGGCCTCATGGCTCCCTTGCTAAATTTCCCTCAGACAGTTGAAGGTGTCTGTCTTTTCAATTAAGATCTTTAAAAAAAAAAATGTTGTGGCTGCTCTGGGTCTCCACTGGGCATGTGGGCTTTCTCTAGCTGTGGAGATGGGCTCCAAAGCACGTGGGCTCAGTAGTTGTGGTGCTCGGGCTTAGTTGCCCCTCGGCATGTGGAATCCTAGTTCCCTGACCGGGGATCAAACCTGGGTTTCCTGCTTTGGAAGGCAGATTCTTAATCAATGGACCACCAAGGAAGTTCCTCAGTTAAGACTCTAAAATAGAGTCTAACTCAGACCAGCTAAGCATAAACTTCAAACACTGAAGAATCAAACAATCCTGAGGAGCAGATTATTCAAGCCGATTCCTCTGCATTCTGTGCTCACATGAAGTGAAGAAGCATGCATTGGGTGATTTATCACGGGCCAAACCAGTGTTTCTCCACTGGCCCAGTGGAGCCACATAAGAACTACCAGATCTTCCCAGAGTGCTGCAAAATGCATGCAATGCACATTTGCTGTAAATGGGCACGTGTGTTACCATGAAAAAGGCATAATGGGATATAAAGCCATAGCCAAAAATAGTTTTCTTATGTCCTGGAATATGCCAGAGAGTTGACGAAAGGCCTGTATCAGCTCTGTGATATCCTGGCAGGGCAGTCCACAGTTCTCACATGACCACACGGAGCTGCAGGCAGCAGGTAAACAGAGCAAGGTGATTTAAAGACTCAAGAGATGCTGTCCTACTTCAGTGGTCAGGCTGAGAGTGTTGCTGATTTGCTTGGTGTTAAGTATGTCAAGGAGGCTGCAGAAATATTGCTATCAGAAAGGATGCCATGATCGCAGAAAGGCCAGGTCTGTGGTTATAGTCTTCCTCACACAACCTCGCACAGATAAGGATGCAGAGGGTTACTGCCCATCTTTCTCCTACCCCCAGGGGTGTGAAACACCATGCCCTGCCCCTCAGTCTATTACAGTCAATGAAAACCCTAGGATTCTGTCACCTGGGGAACCCACAATCCTAGGCGTGAGAACATACACTATTTTCAACATATGACTACTGCTATCTGGCTGTACAAAGACTGAGCAACTGAGCCAACTGAGCAGGTGTTTATTTTGGTGTTTTGAAGTATTTAAAGTGTTGCATCTCCACAAGACAATTTTTGTCCCTTCACTCTTTGCCAGTAGAAGATGGTCATGAACATCACACCGTCTTCCTTCTCTCGGCTTCAGACTATGACCAGACCAAAAGCATGGCCTCCAAGTAAGGGATGTGGCATGTCCAGGGCTCAAGGGGACCCAGGACATTTTATTTAAGGTTCAGGGGACAAGTGGGGCTTACCCCAACTTGGGCTCCGTCTGCCAACTCAGCACCAGCCAATGAAAGGTGAGAGGGTGGGGAGTCTTCTAATTTGAACAAAGACAAGAACTGGGTTATGGCAGCCCTGCCTAGGAAAGTTCAGGAACACAACCACTGAGAGACCAGAATTACTTCTATGGCTTATTTCCTGATCTCTTCCCAGAATTCTAGCTATTAATCTCCTAGTTTACACATTTTTAAATTTTTCGGTTGCTCTGGGTCTTCGATGCACAGGCTTAAGTTGCCCCACAGCATGTGGGATCTCAGTTCCCTGACCAGGGACTGAACCCATGTCCCCTGCATTGGAAGGTGGGTTCTTAACCACTGGACCACCAGGGAAGTCCCTACACATTTGTTTTTACTTCTGCCACCACAAAAGTCAGAGAGGGAAGATATGAATCTAAGATTTTACTTATTTCTCTTTTAAAAATTTAAAGATGGCTTCCTAGTGAACCAAAGGTTTAGTAAGACAGAAATATAAAATTATTTTCAACAAGATTTTGAAGTTTAGAAAAGCTCTGCAAGGCACTGTTAGAACAGCTGAGGGTTCAGTCAATACCTCTTGGCACTGCTACTACGTTACTGAGGCTTCACGGAACACCCGGGGCCCTGCAAGATGTTTGAGATCATCAAGTGCAATTCCCCAGCTTTGGCTTTTTTAGAAATGGGAAAAGCTGGTGAGAGGAGAGACCTGCAGGTTGCAGGCATCCCACTGTGGCCACTCCCATGGGGGCTTCCTGTGGGTGGGGCAGCCCGGGAGGAGACGCGCTTGGCTCAGGATGCAGGGTTTCCTGTGCACGGTAGGATGTTTCACATAAAACAATAAGACCTGGGACTTCCTGGTGGTCCAGTGGTTAAGAATCCACCTTCCAATGCTGGGGACTCAGGTTCGATCCCTGGTGAGGAACGAAGATGCCACATGCCAAGGGGCAACTAAGCCCATGGACCACAAGTACTGAGATTGTGCCCTGAAATGAAAGATCCCTCATGACACAACTAAGACCCAACACAGTCAAATAAATAAATATTAAAACAAACCAAAAAACCCAATGAGAGGAGGGAGGTGGGAGGAAGGCTCAAGAGGGAGGGGACATATGTACACCTATGGCTGATTCATGTTGATGTTGACAGAAACCAATACAATTGGTTGGTTGTAAAGCAATTATCCTTCAATTAAAAATAAATAAATTCAATTATATATTAAAAACCCAATGAGAACTGCCTCAAAACGGACAGGGGCCAGGCAAATTAGGTCACACACCTGTGCTTCTGGTTCTATGCAGTCTGTTTAGGCTTTAAGCAAGAATGGTCCCCAGAGCTATGGATCCATCATGTGAACTGACACTTCTTGAGAAATGCAAAGCTGAAAAAAGTAGTCAATGTTTGACTTGGTGATGAGAGCTTCCCTGTTATGGACCAAAACCATCCTCACAACTTAAATCTTCCTGCACCCACTTGAAAACCAGAATGTTTTCTCTGACTCAATGTTTTATTTAAAAAAAAGAGGCCCAGAAACTCTAGATGAGTGAAGATTCCAAAGCTGTCAGCAGAGAGGTGCTGGCTGCAGGTGGAGGGGGCATGTTTGGGTCTAGCTGGCCGAGGCTCTTTCGTCCTCAGTGAGTGGCAGCAGGCTGGTCCCTGGGGGCCCAGCTCAGGTGGCCTGACCCACCTGGAGTGCTGGGTGGAGTTTGCCTCGCTCTTGAGCTCTGCAACCAGCCACACGCTCCTGCTCCTGGTATGGGGCCTGACTACAGATGCAGTGGGTTATAAAGGTCTGCAGTGATGCATTTGCCTCAGAACTTTGGCACTCTTTGCTGGTGCCAGGGGCTTTGTGGCTTCACACGAACTCATTCTAAGATTCCAGTGTCCTTGCAGTGAGATGGCAAAGGTAGTCTTGAAGGGGCTGCCTCCGGGGAATCAGGCCCGGGGGTTTATGTGCGTGCTAAGTACTGAGTCACTCAGTGGTGTCCGAATCTTTGTGAACCTATGGACCATAGTCCAACAGGCTCCTTTGTCCACGGGATTTCCCAGGCAAGTATACTGGGGTGGGTTGCCATGCCCTCCTCCAGGGGATCTTCCCGACCCAGGGATCAAACCCACATCTCTTTTGTCTCCTGCATTGGTAGGTGGGTTCTTTACCCTAGTGCCATCTCAGAAGCAGGTTTTATGGTCCTGGATAAAACCACTCACCAACTCCATCATGTAGTTTTACATGTGAGTTAACAGTGTGGCTGGACCTGTGTCTGGATGGTTGACCCCAAGTTGCCTGGGAGGACCTGAGGGTTGGCACCCCCACCCCACACACGTGTGACCACCACCACCTTCCAGTCCACTCCACAAACACGTAACAAAACTGGGCAATGGGCACGCCTGCTGCCTGACCCGCTTGCCAGGTCAGACCAGAACTCAAGAGCTCCAGGTGGTAGCTTTAGTGGTTAAGCTCCCCTAGTCTGAATCTGCATCCAGGTAGACCAACCTCATGTGGGCCAAAGACCCCCCACCCCTTCCTCTTATCACCCTTCCCACAGCTTCCCAACCCTGAGCCTTCCTGACAAGCCAGGAATGAAATGGTCTACTACTGGTAAGACCATTTCTGCTGAGTCACATGGACCCAGCTCCAGTTTCTGCAGATTAAAAAAAAAAAAAGAAAAGAGCTGCCCCCTGGCTTCACCAAGTACCTGATAGCCACAAGGAGCTAAGTAAAAATATCTGCATAAAAATAACCAAGACCGGAAGTGCTGGGAAAACTGAGGTTCTGTATATGTTAAAGAGAATGATTGGGGTTTAACGATAAAGTGTGGTTGCACCCAACCGGAAGCAACTTGAGGAAGTGCTGAAAGCGTAAGAGAGGCCCAAGGGGTCCATTTGGAAAACAGGAGAGAGCAGTTGCATTCCACTGAGTGCCTTGAAAATGTGAATTGGAAAACTCGAAATACTAGCTGCCAACCTGGGTCCAACCCATAGAGTTTGTTCAGCCCCGTGTTCTTAAGCTGGAAAAAAACGTATCATTAAACAGTTTTTTAATTCAAATATATGCTCAGTACTGACTTATGTCAGGGAGTTCCCCATGGTGGCACCCCACCTCCAGCCAAATGTGTCCTATTTAGTCCCTCATGGGATGCCTACAGCCGACATCCAAGTTCAAAGGTGAACCCATCCCCGCCACTCTCCACCAGGCTGTCATGCGTACACATAAGTCAAGCCTGGATTGTGAGCAGAGACGGGTTCTCAGAGTTGGAACATAAAACCATGCATTATGTAAGTTCCTTTTCACTTAATGCATCAAACTAATATGCGGAGGTCTTTTCTGTATCACGAGGGACCATTTGGTAGAGGCTTGCACAGAGTAAGCATTTAGTGTTTACTGAATGAATGTGTAATAAAGCTGAATCACTAAACACTCAAGTGAACATGGCTTATTAGAGGGGAGGCGGCATGGTGTCAGGAAGAAGAAATCACGCCTTACTAATCTCCTTGAGTTCTTTGAGCAGATACATAAGCATATGGATAAGAGGTAACCGCAGAGCCCAATTTAATTTGACTTTCAAAACCTATGAGAAAATCCCACTCTAAAGATGGTCTTCTAGAAATTGAGTCACTAAGGATTGTTTTTATCATGAATATGGGATTGGCTTAAAGACCATAAACTAAGCTGAAGATAAGTAGGTATATTCCCAGATGGAAAACTATAAACATTGGGATTTCCTAGAGATCTAATCCTTGATGGATCTTCTCACATGTTTGTGAATGACTTACAAGAGGAAGAGTATATATTGAATCTCCAAGTACTACCTCAATCATCTGGGGAGAATGTTAAGTTGATGGAGAGTCAATTCAGTTTGAACAAGGGTATATTGGATACTGAGGAGTCATTATGTGGTTGGGCCCTGGGGTATAAAAAAGAAGGATAAGCTTAAAGTTAATCAAGTTAGGGTGAAAGTCATGCATTCATTTACAGCAAATAGTCAAAGGCACAGTGGGAGTGACTGTGAAAATAATGGGAGTGACGTGGTTCAGGGGTGCCCAACCTCTGGGATCTAATGCCTGATGATCTGAGGTGGAGCTGATGTAATAATAATAGAAATAAAGTGCACAATAAGTGTGATGTGCTTGAATCATTCTGAAACTATTCCCCACACCAAGCCTGTTGAAAAAATTATCCTTCATGAAACCAGCCCCCAGTGCCAAAAAGGTTGGGTACCACTGATGCAGATGATCAATGCTGTTAGAGTTAAGAGAGGGGGAATAGTAAATGAGAGTTGAAGTAGGGAAGGTTTTATGGGGGAGAAAGAATTTGAGGAGAGCCTGGAAGAATACCAAGGGTTGGGACAGGGGTAGGAAAGGTGGGGGACTCTCTTGTTAATAGCAATTGGACATGATGCTCTGGGACTGGAAGGTGAGTGTGTTTGGGGCAAGTAACCAATTACTGCGTGAAGCCTTGACAATCCAGAAACATCACCTAGGTAGCTGTTAACAATAGTGACAGTAGGAAAAGCCCTGGACTTCGATTGGGAGACGGCACATGGGTTCTATTAGTCTTCCTCCTATAACCTGGGTCTTATTTCTTTGTCAGTAAAATACAGATGATAACTGTACCAGTCTCATAAGTTTCTGTGAAATTTAATGCGAAGAAACACTGGACAGCTCAACCAGTACAGAACGCAGGTGGGCACTGCTAATTTCTTTAAGAAGACAGTCTCAGCCACTTCACCTCTGATAAGCCTTTCCCTTTTCCCATTCTGGGTGGAGCAGTGTTTTCCATGCTCACCATTCTATATTATCCTGGTTTCCTTCCTCTCTGCCTCTGTCATTAGACTATGAGCTCCTCGAGGACAATACTGAGTTTTCTATCTCTTTCTAATCGGTACCTAGGCAGTGCCTGGTGTATATCACAAGTGTGCAAAGGTTGGTAAAATAACCAACAAAAGAGTGAATATATTCCTATAAGAATGTATAGGAATGAATACATTCCTATAAGTGAATACTATTCCTATAAGGATGGAAGATGAGTTTAATTTGACAAAAAAAAAAAAAAGATTGGCACATAGAGATTCTCTAAATTCTCACAAGCAACTGTTTATTCATTCACTTTAGACTATTTTCTGAAAATCAGCATGAAGGCTGTTGATAAGAATCCTTATCTCCTCGTTTTTTGAAAATATGGACAGCCCTGACCTGTGCCATTTTCTGTCATCTCTTCCATTCTTTGGGCTTTCTCATCAAAGACAAAGAGTAGGATATGTACTTTGCAAAAAAAAAAAAAAAAAAGATGGAATATATACCTCCTTTAGTGGGTTAGAGACTTGTTACTTGGGGATGAATTTCCCTCATCATGTTACTTGTCTTCCTTTTCCAATCTTAAGACATTGATACTCTCTGGGAAAGATGTAAGCACAGGAGTCTTGAAACGTTACTTTCCCTCTGATATTTATTAACCTTCCTTGGTCTTCCTCAAACGCTTGACCTATGCTCTCTGGATTCCTCTAGCTTTGAACACAGCTTTAAAAACCCTCCCGGTTTCAGCATTTTTATCAGCTACCACTTCTCTCGAGCTTTTGCTTTCTTGAAGCATTTTTTAAATGTAAACGCTCTTCTTTTGCAACAGTCCATCTCTTTTGAAAACTCGAATTCACTGGGGAGCTCAGTTTTGAGTTGAACTGATCTAAACCCTGTAAGAGGCCCAATCACGTCCCTGTTAGATGTGACGTGTGGTCCTTGCATCTTAGAAGGATTCCCCCTCCATCCATATGCAGAAAGAAAATTACATACCATTCTGTTGGTAAAGTTACTGAACTTCTCAACCAACACCTGCTCAATCATGTCTGGCTCAGAGATAACAATAAACATCAGACGACCAAGATAGTACCTGGGAGGAAGAAGAGAATTGCTTTAAAATGTTTAACTTAAAATTACTTTAAAATGATAAATGTTGTATTTATCTGCTCTCTTCTCCTTTCCATAAAGAATTCTCAGTGGCTTAGAATCAGGGATCAAGGATAAATAGGGAGTAAAGGTGTGGAGAAGATGAGGAAATGCATGTGCTAAGCATGAGGAACAGCAGAGCTCTGATGACCTAACACCAAACTTCATTCCACAAACATTTATGGAATCCCACCTGGTACCAGTCCCTGGAGACTCTGGGATGAATAAGAGACAGTGTTTAGCCCCAGGAAACTCACCCCCTTGATGGGAAAGACAGATCTGTAAGTTTAAACACAATAATAAAGAATTTATAGGATCCAGTAGTAAGCCCAAGAAGGAAAATGGTACAGGTCAGTGTTGTCCCTATTTTCCAAAATTGGGGAGACAAGCATTCTAGCAAGAGAAGATCAGCGACTTGTATATACTGATCCTTGGGAAAAAGCCTAAAGTGTATTGGCAAACCTTTGTGAGAATCCAGGGACGATGAAGCCTGCTGGGGAAAGACTGAACAGCTGGGTCTATATACCTCCACGTGAAGGCGCTTAAGAGATGCTATGACGCTGACGAAGACACAGAGGGACTCCCCTAGTGGTCCAGTGGTTACGGCTTAGCCTTCCAATGCAGGGGATATGAGTTCAATCCCTTGTTGGGGAGGCTAAGACCACACAAGCCTGGGGGCTAAAACCCCAAAACATCAAACAGAAGCAATATTGTAACAAATTCAATAAAGATTTTGAAAATGATCCACATCAAAAAAATCTTAGAAAAAAAAAAGAAATGGAGGAAAGTCAGGCAGTCAGCAGTGGTGAATGCCAACGGGAAGCTGTTTAAGGACATACTGTTGTTTATTTATTAAATAGATCTTGCTATTTATTGAAGTTCAGGGGGGCATAAAAGCATCCAAGACCCCGTCATAGCCGTCAAGGGTCTCAGAGCCTGGTGGCAGTAGCAATTAAGTAATCACCATGCACTGTGACATCTGGCAAGCTTGGGTGACATTGGGCACAGCCCAATGAAAGCCTGGAGAAGAGAGAATGAAGCCTTCCTAGAGGTGGTACTTCCTAAAGTGAGTTTCAAAGGAAGGGCAAGAATTAGTCCAGATAGGTGGGTGGCAAAGGGGAGTGAGGGTGTGGCAAGCAGAGGAATCAGTTCGACAATTGCCCAGGGATAAGCATGCCTGGAGGAGCTATGAGCACTTGACTGCTGCTGCTGCTGCTAAGTCACTTCAGTCGTGTCTGACTCTGTGCGACCCCATAGACGGCAGCCCATCAGGCTTCCCGTCCCTGGGATTCTCCAGGCAAGAACACTGGAGTGGGTTGCCATTTCCTTCTCCAATGCATGAAAGTGAAAAGTGAAAGTGAAGTCACTCAGTCGTGTCCGACTCTAGTGACCCCATGGACTGCAGCCTACCAGGCTCCTCCTGTATAAAGCCAACCAGAGTGATGACAGGTAGCCCCACTGCATAATGCCATGTTTTCAGTGTATAGGATTATTCTTCAGGATGTTATTTGATCACTGGCACATCCAGTTCAGAGCAGTAAAGAGCACAGCAGTTCAAGTCACATGGCATGAAAGCTTCAAAGTTTGCTCTGATTTCTTAGTTACTTAGAGCTTTTCATAAGCTAAAAGTGTCCTTAATGTTTTAACTCTTCCCCTTCTTACTAACTAGGGAAAAAATAATATTTGTCTAGCACATGTCAGGCACTCAGAAATATTCATCTGAGTGATCATATTTCCCAAACTGTTAGAGAAATCTTTGGGACACAAGAATTCAACAGATGTGGTAGAAGAAAAAATATTCACTAGTTTTTTTTTTTATTATTGATTTTAGCCAAGAAGACCAGAAATAATCCAATAAAACCATGAACCAATGCTTTTATAAACTTTATGAGGCATGTCATAGAATTTTTTTGAGAATCTGGTAAAAACTGTGGACATTTCCCTAAGACATTTCCCATTCACAGCATTTTAAAATGAAATTTGAGGGATTCTTTGACACCTGAAATGAAAAAAGCCAATCTAGGAAGGTTACATATTATATGATTTCATTTGTATGTTTTTGAAACAGCAGTGAGATTAGTTGTTTCTAAAGGAAAAGAGATGAGTAGATTCTAAACTCTAGGGATGCGGGGGTTGTGATGGGGTTGTATGACTGTAAAAGGCAGCACAGGAGAGTCTTGTGGTGACTGGTTTTGTATCTTAATGTACAGTAGTGATTACACAAACCTACACATCTGATAAAACTTCAGAGGATTCTACATACACACACACACACACACACACACACGAAGGCTTGAAAGTCTGATAAAATTTGAATAAGTGTTATGGATCATGCTGTATGTGCTCAGTTGCTTCAGTTGTGTCCAACTCTGCGATCCTATGGACTGTAGCCTGCCAGCCTCCCTCATCCTTGGGATTCTCCAGGCAAGGATACTGGAGTGGGTTACCATGCCCTCCTCCAGGGAATCTTCCCGACCCAGGGATTGAACCTGCGTCTCTTGCATTGCAGGCTGATTCTTTACCCACTGAGCCACCTGGGAAGCCCATTATGGAGTGTATCAATGTTAATTTCCTGGTTTTGATAATGTACTGTAGTTATGCAAGAGGTAACCATTGGAGGAAACAGGGTCAAGGGTATACAGGATCTTTTTGTACATTTCTTTTTGTAACTTCCTGTAAATCTATAATTATCTCAAAAAAAAATCAAATGTTCAAAAGTCACTTGGGCACTTAAACTATAGCCACAGCTCTGCTCCTCCCCAGAGCAGATCTAGTAGGCTGGGAGGCACCCAGAAATCTGCATCTGAACAGGCTCTTTGGATTCCGATGTAAAAGACTACTCCCACAATTCAAGAAATGCTATTCTAGGGCAATGGTTTCAGCCTCAAGGACTGGTCAAAGCACTGGCCAAGCATTCAAAAAGTAGTGATGCCTGACCTCTTGACCAGAATCTCTGGGATGGGACCCAGTCCCTTCTAACTTTAATAAGCTCTCCAGTAACCAGTACTGACAATTGATTGACAGTAACCAGACTGGGGGACCCACAAGCCCCATGTTAAAAACCCTGCTTTTTTTTTTTTTAATTTTTTAATTGAAGGATAATTGCTTTACAGAATTTTGTTGTTTTCTGTCAAACCTGAACATAAATCAGCCATAGGTATACACTGCTTTAGATTTAACTAAAGCTCACGCTGTGATTCTCATTTCCCTAAACTCTTAGTTCTAAAAGGAAAGCATTTACATTGAGATGCACATGTATTTTGGTAACGATTCATTTGTATTGATTTAGTTATTACCAAAATAATTTTACATCAGTCAGTTCAGTTGCTCAGTCGTGTCTGACTGCCACCCCATGGACTGCAGCATGCCAGGCTTCCCTGTCCATCACCAACTCCTGGAGCCTACTCAAACTTATGTCCATATAATCTGAATTTTCAAAGAAAAAAAACCCAAAATAATACTTCTACATTCAAATGAAAGTTGTCCTTCCAAGTGAGCACCTTGGGAGCCTTTGAGCTTTTTTCTAGTAATGTTGCTAATGCTAAAAACAATTTTGTCACCATTTCTTTAGAATTGCTTCAGAGCTGGTTTATGAACCTCGTGAGAAAACTGGCCCCATTTTACATGTAAATTGTGTAATCTTATGGATTTATATTTATACTAACACTCATCTGTAGCTTGAGGAGCTCCTGGAAAGATCTTGATCAGAGAAACATTTAAGGGAAGCTTGTTTTTCCTTTTGGATGTCTGGGTGGCTGACCTGTTTTTGTCTGCCCAGCCCTCCTTTAGGAAGCACCCTCCCCCATTCCACCAGTTCTGGAGGAGCTGTCGATGACAGAGCCTGCCCTTCTGGTCACGGGGGTGGACTCACCATCAGGCATGGCTGATTATGGTATCTCATCTCCTTGACAACAGTGACTGGTCCACAGGGTGGGTGCATGACTGAGTCAGGACCAGTCAGAATCCTTCACTGGGTGTATGTGTAAGTGTATACTTGGAGGCTGCTTGAGAAAAGCTCTGCTTTTCTCCTGAACATGCTTAAGTAGGAATATATGAACCCAGAACAGTCAGTGGCCATCTTTGTACCACATGCTGGCACAAACTCCAGGTCAAGGTATGCTTCCTGCAGTGTTCCTTGCATCTTTCAAGCTTAAATTAGCTTGCACTTTTAAGTGTGTTTGAGCTGGGTTTCTATCATTTGTAATCCAGAAGTCCTAAATATTGCAAGGTATTCCTTTTCCTTTTCAATCTTGTGAATACCTAATGCCATTCTGCCTCTCAAAACATACTTTCCCAAGAGGCTCTGATCTCGGAGGCTTCCCCGGTGGTCCAGCAGTTAAGAATCTGCCTTCCGATGCAGGGGACATGGGTTTGATTCTTGGTAAGGAAACTAAGATCCCACATACTTTGGGGCAACTAAGCCATGAACTGCAACTACTGAGCCCCCGTGCTCTGGTCCGCGTGCCTCAGTGAAGATCCTGCATGTCACAACTGCTGCTGCTGCTAAGTCGCTTCAGTCGTGTCCGACTCTGTGCAACCCCATAGATGGCAGCCCACCAGGCTCTCCCATCCCTGGGATTCTCCAGGCAAGAACACTGGAGTGGGTTGCCATTTCCTTCTCCAATGCATGAAAGTGAAAAATGAAAGTGAAGTCACTCAGTCATGTCTGACTCTTCACAACCCCATGGGCTGCAGCCTACCAGGCTCCTCTGTCCATGGGATTCTCCAGGCAAGAGTACTGGAGCGGGGTGCCATTGTCACAACTAAGACCCAACAAAGACAAATAGATAAATAAATAAATAAAAGAGGGTCTGATTTCAGTTTTGTACACTGGTATGAATGTATGGCCACATGTTACTGCCTCCTGAGGTGGGGTGAAAGTCATATCTGACTCTCTGTGACCTCTTGGACTATAGCCCACCAGGCTCCTCTGTCCATGGGATTCTCCAGGCAAGGATACTGGAGTGGGTAGCCAGTCCCTTCTCCAGGGATCTTCCCAATCTAGGGATCGAACCTGGGTGTCCTGCATTGCAGGCAGATTCTTTACCATCTGAGCCAACAAGAAGCCCTGAGGGGGTGGAATACTGCAAAGCCTCGTGCCCTAGGGCCATGAGTCAGGATCCAGGATCACCCAGCTCTGCTGCTTACGCATACAAGCCTTATAGGTGGACTCCGGAAATTCTGCATTTCAGCTTCCTTGCCCCTGAAACGTGGGAGTAAAACCACACAATCTCAGCAGTTTACTCTGCTTTAAATCCTGTAGTTCTTATGAGTTAAAAAGGAAGTTAAATAATGGTCTTTGAATTTTAAGTCTACTTTCTATAGGGCATAGAGATCAAACCAGTCAGTCCTAAAGGAAATCAACCCTGAATATTCATTGGAAGGACTGATGCTGAGGCTGACGCTCCAATCCTTTGGCCACCTGATGTGAAGAGCCAACTCATTGGAAAAGATCCTGATGCTGGGAAGGATTGAAGGCAGGAGGAGAAGGGGATGACAGAATGAGATGGTTGGATGGCATCACTGATTCAATGGAAATTAGTTTGAGCAAACTCCAGCAGATGGTAAAAGACAGGGAAGCCTGACATGCTAAAGTTCATGAGGCTGTGAAGGGTCGGACATGACCTAGCAATTGAACAACTATAGGGCTTGAAAACACATCCTCTTAACAGTGGAATCAGTGAAGTATTTGAATGACTTGAAGACCCTTCTCAGAATCTTTGATAAGCACAATTGTCAGTGTTTATTGAGTGCTTACTACTACCAGCCATGTTCTGAGTGCACTGCCTGTAGGATTTAATTTAATCCTCATAGGAAATGGATGGGGTAGTTACTATACCCACTTGTCAGAATAGAAAACTGGCAAGAGATGTTAAGAGATGTTAGCGATGTTAAGTAATTGCCCAAGATAGGGATTTGATCCCAATCTGACGGCTCCAGAGCCGTCATGATGATGACGACGATGATGATGATGTCAAGACGATGGCCATGACCTCGCCATTGTCTATACCAGTGACACTTCTTCCCCAGGCCGAGCAGGTGTGTGAACAGCCAGACTTCTAGCTGTGCAGACTGTGTCTTTTAAAGGTGGAAAGTCAGAGCAGCTTCTTGTTTAATGGCCCAGAAACAACCCTCCACCCCAGCCCAAGGTAACTTCTTGCTCCCTTCTAATTGAAATGTATGGATCATCACTTTAGGGGGCAAAAAATTCTTAGCCAGTTACTCATTTATACTTATTTAGGCATATAAGAATGTTCTTACTCAACTCTGAAGCACCTGGTGGAAAAGAAAATTTAGGCAAATCAGTGAAGTATTGTGCAGACAAAAATAATACTTGTTTGACTTGTTTAACTAGTTGTTTTCTTATTTTTTTTTAAAAAACTGACCAGTTGGTTCAATCAAAATCGTTCACAATTGTCTTCTGGGAATAGAGGCCTGGTGGAGTGCTGCTTTTAGCCTGTGGGCTGCCTGGCTCTGTTCTAGAAGGCCTGCCCCTGCTAGGGTGGCTGAGCTATAAAGGGTGGTTGATCTGGAGGTACCTACAAGCATCAGTATGAAAAGATGTCTAAGTCAACAGCTGAATGGCAAAGCACATTAGGAAATAATACATACAGTTGTGGAAATAAATAATAGTCCATTTGATGGTTAGCTCGTTCAACAAGCACGTATTGAGCACAAACTGTCAGGCACCAGGCTCACGTATGTTAACAGTATTCCTGAAAAAACTCTGGAGGAAGATGCATTAGCTAACGGTGCGTATCATGGGGACTTTTACTTTTCACATTGTGTGTCTTTAATAGGGGCTTCTCAGGTAGTGCAGTGATAAAGAATCTGCTGGCCAATGCAGGAAACATAGGATCAGTCCCTGAGTCAGGAAGATCCCCTGGAGGAGGGCATGGCAACCCACTCCAGTTTTCTTAGCTGGAGGATCCCATGGACAGAGGAGCCTGGTGGGCTACAGTCCGTGGGGTCACAAAAAGAGTCTGACGTGACTTAGCGACTGAATAACAAACAAATCTCTTCAATGTTCCACTAGTTTTCAGTGAGTGCTTTTGTAATAAGAAAAAAAAAAAAGAGGTTTGTCTTGTCAAGAGCTGAGGAGGGCGTTGGCAGTGGTGCAGCTGTCAGAACTCAGGTTCAAGGCCATGTCCTTGTGATTTAACAGCTGTGTCACCTTGAGCAAACCACAACCTTCCTGAGCCAATTTCCTGGATAAAGAGGCTGTTATGAGGGTCAGATGAGAAACAAGAGAATGCTTTGTCTGTAGTAAGGTTTTAGGCAAATGATGGCCATGATAACCTCTCAATCAGGTGTGAAGGCCCCTGCTCATGGGGGGTGGGTTGGGTGATTGCTGGTGTCACTTTGTAGGGAGTGAAGAAGCTGGGTGAGAAGTGTCCCCGGGAGGTCAGGTGACATGCCACTCCCTTCCCTTGCTTTAGCACAAAGAACCTGAATGTGCTTCCGGAGACTTCAGGTTTCCAGGTAGAGACTGAAGAACTGATGGGGGCCTCTTTTGTTGGTGTTCAGTCGCTCAGTCGTGTCCAACTCTCTGTGACCCCATGGACGGCAGCCTGCCCGGCTTCCCTGTCCTTCACCATCTCCCTGAGTTTGCTCAAACTCATGTCCCCTTGAATCAGTGATGCCATCCAACCATCTTATCCTCTGTCGTCCCCTCTCCTCAGGCCCTCAATCTTTCCCAGCATCAGGGTCTTTTCCAAAGATGCAGGCCTGTAGCATCTGACGACTGCTAAACAGTGAGCATCAGATGACTCCTTGCCTCGGTGTCAGGGCCACGTCCCAGCAGGTTGAGGAGGCTAATAGGGTAACTGTCGTCCTGGCCTTCAGTCTGACCTCTGACCCGGACTGTGGATGAGAAGGTGGTGGGCAGCTCAGTGGGGAAGGGTGGGCGTTGAGTGCTAGAGATCCCACGTGAGTGATCAGTCTCTAAAATGTTCCAAGGGAGCTAAGTAGGCATCCAAGGCTGGGAGTGGGCCCCGGGCGGGCTGGGCGGCCCACAGTCCTGCAGAGAAACCATGGCCTCACAGTCCTGCGGCTCCTTCCCAGCTTGGCTCAGCAGAGCATCCTGCCCTTTCTCATTAGCAACCTGAATCTGTCATTAGAACAAGGCAGGCTTGAGTTAGCAGAGAGGCGGAGCCCACTCAAGTTGCTGGGGACGCTTTTCTTGAGGAGCCAGTGACAGACATAGGTCCCTGGAGTCGGAAGCTGCTTTCTTCTGGCTACTTCCTACCGCTCAGATCAGGGTATGCGTTACCTGCCCAGGGAAGCCTTGGGGTGCTGGTGCCCAGGGGCGGACCCTGACCTCACAGAGCCCCTCGGAGCCACAAGGACTGAGTCAGCCTTTTCCCTCTCTGCAATACTTGGAGCCGGATCGGCTCTCCTCTCCTGCCCTCAGATGCTGGTGGACTCTCTGGTTCTTCACTTCCCAGCTGGACATTGGACCTTGCACTCAGATGTATGCCTCCACCCCTCTGACTTTCTTCCTGACCAGCTACTTATCTGCACATGGGCCCTGATTCTGTTTATCCACCAGGGCTTTGTAAAAGGCAAGTCTGGGGATTTGCCTGGTGGTCCAGGGGTTAAGACTGTGTTTCCACTGCAGGGGACTTGGGTTCGATCCCCAGTCAGGGAACTTAAAATGCTGTGTGCCTCTTGCGGTCAAAAAAAAAAAAAAAAGCCAATCTGATTGTAGCTCCTTCAGTGGTTCGTCTCCACGAAAGACTTTGGGAGTCCTGAGCGCATTGTGCAAACATCCTTCACAGCCCGGCCCCTGCCTTGCTTCTGGCCTCATCCCTCCCTATTGCCCACCACTCAAGAGCCAGCACCAATGATCAACCTTTCTTCCTGACACGCTCCATCACCTCTCACATCCATGGGGGCTTTTGCACATGCTGGTCCCCTGCCTCCCGGGATCAGTCTTCTCTTTCTATCTTGCCAGGTTAACTTCTAGCAGTACTCCACTAACTGTAGCTCTTTTCTTGGCTACATTTTTACTTGGTTGTGAGTGGTTTAAATGCAAGGATCTGGTCTTTTTCTAACATTGAGGTCTAACATTTGTATTACAGGGTTGAATGTATTATAGGAGTTCTGTAATGTTAGTGGAGCAGGCTGTATCTAGGCCCAACCTCTTAAGCCCCCAAGCCCAGGCCCATCTCTCTCACTAGGACACTGAAGTAGCTCCCTATACGGATTGCTGGTCCCAGACCAACAGCCCCATCAAGGCTAAGTCTACCTTTGTGAAACAGAAACTGACCATGCTATCCCACTACCAGCAAACCTCTTATGACTTTCCAATGTTTGAAGCAAAAAAGTCCAAGCTTCTTAACTGCAATTAGGAACCCTGTAGGAACTCTCTCCTTGTCCCACTCCTCTTCCACCAAGGAGAGTAAAAAAGCTGGCTTCAAACTCAGCATTAAAAAAATGAAGATCATGGCATCCTGTCCCTTCACTGCATGGCAAACAGAAGGAGAAAAAGTGGAAACAGTGACAGATTTTATTTTCTTGGGCTCAAAAATCACTATGGATGGTGACTGAAGCCATGAAATTAATAGATGCTTGCTCTTTGGGAGGAAAGCTATGACAAACTTAGACAGTGTATTAAAAAGCAGAGACATCACTGTGCCAACAAAGGTCTGTATAGTCAAAGCTATGGTTTTTCCAGCAGTCATGTATGGATGTGAGAGTTGGACCATAAAGAAAGCTGAGCACCAAAGAATTGATTTTCAAACTGTGGTGCTAGAGAAGACTCTTGAGACCCCCTTGAACAGCAAAGAGATCAAACCAGTCAATCCTAAAGGAAATCAACCCTGAATATTCATTGGAAGGACTCATGCTGAAGCTGAAACTCCAATACTTTGGCCACCTGATTCAAAGAGCTGACATTGGAAAAGACCCTGATGCTGGGAAAGATAGAGGGCAGAAGGAGAAGGGGATGGCAGAGGATGAGATGGTTGGATGGCTTTATTGACTCAATGGACATGAGTTTGAGCAAACTCCAGGAGATAGTGAAGGACAGGGAAGCCTGGCGTGCTGAGGTCCACGGGGTCGCAAAGAGTGGGACACAACTGAGTGACTGAACAGCAACAACAACACATGTTCTAACAACTAAGCAAACATTTGAAAAAAAGAATGCACATATTGCCCTGAAAGTAGTTCTCATCATGACCCACAGATGTCGCTGTGTTCACCATGAACATTGAAGATATCCCAGGAAGCCCCTGTGAATTATCTATGGCACCTTTGGGTGCCTTAGCGCACAGTTTGGGAACTGTAACCATACATTGCTGCTATGAAACTGTTATTTGCGGTTCCCTTTGTTTGCACTGCTTCTCTATGTTTCCATTCCTTTGCACATGATTGTTGCTCTGAAGCCCTGATCTGCATCTTATCTGAAAAACCTTTCTGACCGTCAGGTCACCTGTCGCTTCTTCTGTGGAGTCTTCTCGGACCCTTCATTTCCCATAGTTTCCATGGCATCTTGTCCATTCATCTATTGATTTGCATCTCACTGTTTTATTTCTTGGGCTTCCTTGACAGTCTCCTCACTACTCTGTGAGTTCTTTGAGGACAAAGCCCTGTCTTGTTTGTCTTTCATCCCCGAGAAGCTGGCAGAGCACCTCGTACCAACAGGTAACTGGGAAGACGATTCTGTGGCTGCCTTTCTAGTTCTAAGAAATCACTTCTTATTCTCCCGGGTTCTCAGTTCCTGCTACTGGCAGATTGAAGCCAAACTTGAACCCGTTTCTCTTTACTGGCCTTTATCTTGCATTCTCGAAGTCACTGGTCCCCATCCCTCTGAAATGTGTGGCTTACTTTGTCTTTCTCTTCTACCGCTTGGCAGGGCCATCACCTTTGTGTCCACCCTACTGGCTTCTTCACCTGAGTGCTAATATTTGTGGTCATCCCAGGTCTGGCTGTGTGTGGGGTCACCGTGGTGAGCCAGGCTCCTGTTGCAAGCCAACGGCTCTCTCAGAGATCTCGTTTGAATCAGGGATTTCCTGATGTGTTGGCACCAAGATCTTGCTCCAACAGAGAGTGAGGTCAGCAGAGAGCCTTCCGCGTCCCTTCAGGGTCACCTAACAGCAACTGGCCGCCCTTTCTGTGTCTCCATCTCTAGCCATCAGCTACCCCTCCTCCCACCATCCCACCCTAAGGTCCTTCTCTGACTGTTCTCACTGGGTAGACCATTGTTCTTTTCTCCTCCTCATCTCTCCATTATTCCAGACTGTACTTGACTACTGCCTCCTCCTGGAAGCCTTCTCTGCTTTCACTGGCCCATGATTCTACCCAATTCCTGGCTTCAGGTTGTCTGTTCAATGTGGCATATTCAATCCCTCGTTACCCAGCATTCTTGCATGACTTAGCCCAGGTCTGTGTTTCTCTTCTAAATTAGGTGCCAGATTTTCTTCAGGAAAAGAGATATGAGTGATACTTTGGGAAGAAGAGTGGAGCAGTTTCTCCCACCACCATCAGCCCAGGGATAGACACTCCACGGAAACCAAACTATCTGTTGAGTGGACAATGTCTGGGGCAGGGCCAAGAGGGAGCTAGTCCTTCAGATGCGGGGGTACCGTCTTGTCAGTCTTTGTGCCATCTGAAGTCACAGACACAGACGGAAGTGAGTGTGGGAAAGCTCAGAAAGAGGGGAGGAACGGAGAGCCCTCCCCAAACGAGTGATGATCTGATGGTAGAGAGCGCCTTGCATTTGGAATGAGAACTGGGGCCAGTTCCTTGAGTCTTGGGGGTCACAGTCTATTCACCTGGCAGAGATATCGGGTGGAAAAGCAGGTCTCATTACTCTTCGTTAGGGACCTTCTACCGCTGTGAACATGCTTGCGTGGTCCCTGTGTGGGTTTCTAAGTAGTGAGAACAGAGGCTTAATAAGGAATCAGATCTGAGTTCACATAAGTGGGCCTGGAAGACAAAGGGCCCTTCTAGTTCTTGGTGAATTGTGGCTGCGTCAAGCTCTAGTCAAGCTTTCTCCCAAACAGAGCTTGGCTAAAGGAGGGAATTGGGCAGCAATGGGGGAAAATTATCTGAAGCAAACCTATAATGATAAACCTCTCTACTCTATTGGATACACCCGCCCATTTAATTTATTCAGTTAATAAAACTTATTCCCCAGAGGGGGACAGGCAGAGGTAAGCTACAAACCAATCTGCCCGTGTGAGCATGAATATATATGTATATCTCATAACAATAAAAATAGAGTAATTAAGAGATGTATTGAAGTGTACAGAAATCCTGAAGGACACTGAAGTTTCCAATTCGAGTTACTGTCCTTGGTGCAAATTTAATTCACTAGGGAACAGATAAATAAAAAGGAAGAAAAAACAAATTCAGAACAGATGTTAGGCAAGCAATTTTTTTCACAGTAAGAATCATAAACATGAAGAAGAGCCTATAAGGCAAAGTTGTTGATGCAAACAGCGTCAAGCTACTAAATAAATAGTTAGATGGCACCGCAGGGACAAAGAAACATTAAAATAGTCATTTGGCTGTCCCAGAATATTTGCGCCCACACAGTTATGCCCAAGTGTGTAGATTTGCAGGCATCAGAAGGAAGTGTGTGTGTGTGTGTGTGTGTGTGCGCGCGCATATGCCTACTATTACATAGAATATGTGCAGGACATATATTTGTGTGAGAGTATGTAGCAAAACCTCCTCTCCCTCAATGATGTGTGAACTCAGAATATGAATTGAGGGGCTTGGCAAGAGCTAGAATGAGCCCTGAAAAGACAGTGTGGCCTGGAACTCCATGCCACCCGAGGAATGTGCTGTCTTGGGCTAGGTATTATTAGAAAGCCCAGATGTGGAACTGTCAAGAAAGGAGAATTTAATGGCCAAAGAATTTTAGACACAGCTGGGGAAAAATAAGAGGTGGGGCAGTGAAGGGATGGAAATTAAAGCACAGATCATAGTATTTCAGGAACAGAAGGAAGCTTAACAATGATCATTCTAGCCAAACACCCCTATTTCATAGCTAGGAAAACAGAGGTCACCAGAGGTGAGATGATTGTGTGGGCAGCACTTGAACACAGGCCATTGCCCTGGAGCAGCCCCTGTGCAGCAGGAGGCATGAAAGGCCAGAGAATATCCACATGCAGAAGTGGGGAAATTCACCCCAGAGTTAGCTAGGGCTCCTGCAGTGGGCACCCCTCTGGGATGGCAGGTGGCTGCAAGAGGACCTTTGAAAGCCCACCCTGAGGGGCTGAGGCATCATGATCAGGATCCCTACTCCCTGCAGGGGTGGGGGCCATGCTGGTGGAGACCACTAACAGTTCCTTTGGTTTCACATCAGCCTGGGAGGCAGGCAGGCGCTCGGGTACCTGTTAAAAGTGAGGATGATGGTGAATCACTCATTCTAGTCCCACAGCTGGGAAGAGCTGAGCTCAGACCAGACCCAGCTCTGCTTCCCAATCCAGTGCTCTTTCTGTCACCTTAGGCAGACCCCTAAGAGTAGGGCTAGAGAAAAGGTTTCCCTGGGGAGAGAAACCAATGGTCTGAGAGCAGAGCCCAGCCCAGTGGAGTGCATCGTAAGAGTCTGCCCTTCACCTTATCTATGGGTCCCAAGATGGTCTGATGTGGGATTAAATCAATTCTATATTTTATGGGCTAATTCCTGGATGGATGGCTCATAAGTCACAGATGGGGAAAGATTACAGATGCTGCCACCCAAATGCTTGACTTTAGGATGAAAGACTTCCCCCAAGTCCTTTCATTATGTTCCAGGGAAATAATACTAATTACCAAAATCACCAAAACCTAAGACCTTCCCGTTTGAGGTTTTATTGGGGACAACTTTGTCCTGAAAGGCGCATATTCAATGGAGATTCCTTTGGTTATTCAGTAAATAGTTCCTGAGCACTTTTTGTGCAGTCTAGGCCCTGGGAGTATCCAAGCAAACAAGAGACAGAGTTCCTGTCCTCATGAACCTTATACTCCAGCAGGACAGTAAACAATGGCACGCCTTGCTGTTAGGGCCATCATCCTAAGGCAGGAGTGCGCGGAGTGTCCAAGGAGCAACCAAGGGGACAGGGGAACGGAAATGGCTTTGGATTAACAAGGGCTTCCCAGTTGGCTCAGTGGTAAAGAATCTGCCCGCCAATGCAGGAGACAGAGGTTCAATCCCTGGGTCAGGAAGATCCCCTGGAAGAGGAAATGGCAACCCACTCCACTATTCTTGCCTGGAGAATTCCATGGACAGAGGAGCCTGGCAGGCTACAGTCCATAGGGTTGCAAATAGTTGGACATAACTGAGCACTCATGTGCATAACAAGGAGAACCTGCCCTCCCCCGTGCTTACCTCTTACTAACCACATGTCATTCTTGTCTTAAAGTCACTGATGTTTCCAAATATTGGACTGGCCAAAAAGTCCTTCAAGTCCAAAACAGACCTTTTGGTCACCCCAATAAATTGAAGCTAATGCAATTAGGTCAGGTAAACTTGAAGTGTTCTTGGGATAGTCACATGAGATACTGTATTGAAAGGCCAAGACCCAGACAGAGGACTGGAAAACGGTCATGGATTAATAACATTTTACTACATGTGGCCCCAGGGAACAAAGATCTCTCTTTCTTACGGTCTTAAAAGCAGGCCATACAGCCCATAGAATGCATGCACAGGCCCAGAAAGGGCCCAGAAAAGGATGTCCACTGCAGCAGTTGAATGACAGGCAGCAGTTGGAGGTAACAGACTTGATGGGTGCACAGCGTCATGATGGAGCTTCAAAGTGTAGTGTGAAGTAAAGAAACTAAAGGATAAATGAGTGATATGACACAACCATTGGCATGAGCTGAAGCGTCCCTTGGACAGAAAGTAGATCAAACCAGACTATCCCAAAGGAAATCAACCCTGGAAATTCATTGAAAGGACTGATGCTGAAGCTCCAATACTTTGGCCACCTGATGCAAAGGGTCAACTCACTGGAAAAGCCCCTATTGCTGGGAAAGATTGAGGGCAGGAAGAGAAGCGGATGACAGAGGATGAGATGGTTGGCTGGCATCACTGGCTCAATGGACATGAGTTTGAGCAAGTTCTGGGAGATGGTGAAGGACAGGGAAGCCTGATGTGTTGCAGTCTATGGGGTTGCAAAGAGTCGGACATGACTGAGCGACTGAATAACAACAAAGAAAACACATGTGAACAACAATACCTAGTTTGCAAGAACTTGCAACACCCACCCCCCTCCCAAAACACACATTAAGCACAATGGAATGGTTGTCTTTTGGGAACAGGAAGGGACCAGAGAGAAAGGTGTGGGAATAAAAGGGAATCAAACATGCAAAATATGAGGCTGTGTCCCCAGTTCTCCATAGCGCCACAGAATAAACACACTCCCTCCCACACCACCTCCAAAGGGAGGTGATTAATAATTACTGGCGGTAACGCTGATAATTTGCAATGGTGAAGTAAACTCTTCTTATCAATGCCTGTTTTTCATGTGGAATTCTTTAGGAGTAAAATGCTGCTGCTTATTAGATCAGCGTTTCCTTTCAGTGCCTGTTCTCCATATTCTAGTCCCAAGAGACATTCCAGAAAGGGGGGAAAAAAAGTTCTGTGGTCAAATAAACACTGCATACTAAATTTCCCTCTTGGAGATGTTCCAAGCATATTATTAAGTGAACAGTTCTGAGAGACCTGTGTTCCATGGATTAATCCAGTGTTTCCAGCCATTGGCCGAGGGGAACTCCCCACTTTAGTTCCACGTAACAATTATCTTTGTCAATGGAAATGGTCCAGAGGCTGCACTGTGGGAAATGCCACTGGAGGATAAGAGGCGGGAGATTCCAGATTCCAAGTGTAGCCTGCGGCTCCCCCACCCCCTACTCTATCCCAGCGTGGCCGGGCAATCCTTCCAGGGCTCTGTTCACAAGCCACCTTGGACCCAAAGTCTCAGTCATAGTTACAACTGATGGTGGCGAGGATGGTGCTGTCTTCCCCTCTGCTGTGTTCCATCTCCTCATTATGTAGGGAATGATCGTTTTCTCTCTAGAAGTCAAAGCCAACATCAGTGATTAATGTTGCCTAGTCCCTTATTCCTTGTAACTAACTAGTAGTTCAATTCTGCTGTCCTTTATGAAAGTCGACCTCTCTTTTCCTCATGTTTCTGTTGTTCCAAATCACTGTTATCACTCACCTGGGTTGTTAGGATGGTTGTCTGCTTGTCTTTTATAAATTCCATCCTCCCTCTTCATCCCTGGTGGCTCAGATGATAAAGAATCTGCCTGCAAGGCAGGAGACCCAGGTTTGATCCCTGGGTTGGAAAGATCCCCTGGAGGAGGGCATGGCAACCCACGCCAGTATTCTTGCCTGGAGAATCCCATGGACAGAGGAGCCTGGTGGGCCACAGCCCATGCGGTCGCAAAGGGTTGGACACGACTGAGCGACTCACACACACACACACACACACACACACACACACACACACACCCTTCATTCCTCACCTTGCCCTTCTCCATTCTGTGCATCTGTACAATAACCTACTTCAAATAACCCACTTTTTTAGCACCATTCCTTAGATCCATCTCCCCTCCTGCCACTGCAGAGAGGTTGTCCTCTCCAGTGTCCAAACCATCACATTTTCTTAGCACACCTTTGTCCTCTATAGTCTCCCTTTCAACATCTCAGCTAAAATCTCTAAACTTCCTTCCAAGCCTATGTGCCTGAGCCCACAGGCCACCTGTCAGCTCTCCCTTACCTGGGTAGCTACAGAGCTAGTTAATCTCTCAATGAAAGCACACGCTGTGCTCTGGGGAGGACCCAGGGGAGTTCAGTGCGTCTCCTCCAGCAAACGGCCACAAAGCTGGAACACGGGCCTCGAAAAATAGCTAAAAGACTGTGTGAAAGAAGCACAGAGGGAGAAAACTCAGAGGCTACAAATGACAGGGACCTGATCTTGACAAATTGCTGCAGGTAGGAAACCTGGAGATGGAAGGTGCTGGGGAGAGAAGAGTAGGCCTTGGGAACGAGAAAGAGTTCCAGACAGAGAAGGTCATGTTTAAATGAGACCCAAAGGCCACAGTGACTTGGTGGGAAAGAGGAAACTTGGAGGGGGCTGAAAACAGAACTGAAGAGCAAACACATAAATTGTAAAAGGCTTGGCAGAGAGGAGTGAGATAAGGCGAGAAGGGGCTCTGGGTAAGGACTACCGGGAATTTATTAAAACGAACTGAATTTATGGTGCCGTACAAGCATCTGTTGATAACGGGGCAAGTCTGGTAAAGAATGTGCTCACTGGCTTGTAGTCAACAGGAAGCCGGGGCAAGATGACAAGGGCCAGGCATTCCGATCAGAAATGTGTCATTCAGGCTGGCCAGCAAGGTTCCGGAGCACAGGGAGGGGCTTACATTTCTTCCGGAGGTCACTTTTGAGGTTAGAAGCAAGAAGTGACAGCCACTCAGTCACGGTCAAAAGGAAAAATACAGCATTGCAACTCCAAATGCAGCTGCTCCAGAAAACAGTGGAGCAGTTCTGCAAAAATTAAACATAGGGCTTCTCTGGAGGCTCAGCGGTCAAGAATCCACCTGACAATGCAGGAGACACGAGTTCCATCCTTGATTCAGGAACATCCCACATGCCACGGACCAACTAAACCCGTGCACCACAACTACAGAGCCTGTGCTCTAGAGCCCGGAGAATCGCAATTACTGAGTCCACGTGCTGCAAATACTGAAGCCCACATACCCTAGAGCTTGTGCTTTGCAACAAGAGAAGATCCAGCAATGAGAAGCCCGTGCATCGCAACTAGAGAATAGCATCCGCCACTAGAGAAAAAAAGCCCTCGCAGGAACAGAGACCCAGCACAGCCAAAAAATAAAGCAATCAATTAATTAAAAAAAATATTAAGCCTAGAATTAACATAGGATCCCAGCAATTCCATTTCTGGATGTAGATCTTTAAAAACAAAATGGATAGGAGGTATTGAAAAGAGATTTGTGCACTGGTGTTCATAGCAGTGTTGTTCACAATAGCTCAAGGGTGGAAGACACCCAAGTGTCCATCAGTGAACAGATGGACAGATGAATGGATAAACAGAATGTAGTAAATAAAAAATAGATTGTTATTCAACCCTAGAAGGGAAGAAAATTCTGATACATGCTCCATGGATGAGCCCTGAGGACATTATGCCGAGTGAAATAAGCCAGTCACAAAAGGACAAATACCGTATGATTCCACTCATATCAAGTACCTAGACTAGTCAAGTTCATAGAGACAGGAAGTAGAATGGTGGCTTCTCAGGCTAGGGGAAGGGAGAATGGAGAGTTATTGTTTAATGGGTAGAGAGTTTCCATTTTTCAAGATGAAAAAGAGTTCTGGAAGACTATACTTTCAGGGATCATTTCTATAGTTCGTTACTAGAGAAGTTTCTCTGATCGTGTAGAGCACCCGAAACCACGAGGAAGAGACGCAGCGTTTTCTCCTGAGCATGAAGTTGGCGTTTGGTGCTGCTGGACGCAGCTGCCACCGGCCGTTGATGATCGTTCTTCTCTCCCGTCTGGGAGAGTAAGAGGGAGAAAACGCCATCTGAGTGAAAAAAAAAAAAGAAAAGAAAAAGAGTTCTGGAGAAGAATGGTGGTCACGGTTGCACAACGTGAATGTACTTCATGCCACTGAACTCTATGCTTAAAACTGGCTAGGACTCGGTGGTCCAGTGGTTAAGAATCTGCCTGCCAGTGCAGGGGACCAGAGTTCGATCCTTGATCCAGGAAAATCCCACATGCCACGGGGCAACTATTGACCCTGTGCTCTAGAGCCTATGTGCCACAACTGCCAAACCCACATGCTGGAGCCTGTGCAGGAGAACCCAACCTCTAGCAGAGAAGTCTAAGGTTTGGGGGCATCAGTTAAGAACCTTTGGGCCGGAGTCTTTTGCAAAGATCCAAGGGCCGTGTCACTCATAAGATACAACCTGTGGTCCAGCAGTGAGAAGGGGAAGAGAGCTTGAGGAGTTACAGACAACTTTCAAAGACAAATGGAAGGTCCACTCAAGAACTGCCTCTCTGGTGAGTCCTATGACCCAGGTACTGCATTCACAACAGAGAACACGGAGTGGAACAAACTAGAGAGGGCTTGGAGTCCCTTCTCCCGGAGGTCCTGCTGTGAAGGGCCGTGGTCTCGATTAATACCAGGACGTCCATTTCCCCTGTAGCCTGAGTAGCATCAACAGGTGTTGGTGGATGTTGTACCACAACAGACCACACTTCCCACGTCCACCTACCATGTGGTGACAGGCCATCCACCAGCCGTGTGTTCAGAGCAAAGATTAGTGAGTTCTTCTCTAAGCAGAGGCAAAAATAGAATCATCTGCTCACAGTGCCTCCTTGGTGGTTAATGTGGGGAGCGTGGTAAACATGTCAGAGAGTCAGGCCTTTAAAAACAGGCCAATAAACTGAGAGCCTCAGCCAGAGTGGAAAAGTTGATATAGTGGGCTGCAGAATTCTTGCATCTTGGGGGTGAGATGGGGGAGAAGTTGTTAGGAACATGGTCTTGAGATGTGAAAATGATCAAGGGACTTATGTGAGTAGTTAAGTTTCTATGATCTGCCCCAGGCCTGCAGGCATCATAAAACCTGGCAGTGCCTTGCTGGGAATTACTTCGTGTCCACAGCTGCAGAAATGTCACACAGAAGTCTGACCAGGAAGAATGGGAATGTATAGCAAACAATCCAAACTCTGAAAGATTTAAGGGTCCTGAGGAAGAAAGGAGAACATGTTCCATTTTAAAGATAAACTTTGATTACTCAAACCAGTAGAATTTCAAATGTGTGCAGTATCTGACTTTTTTTGGTTGACAACTTACACTGTGGATCTAGAGTTAATTTGGTTTTGCATTGCCTTTTGCCCTCTGTGAGGAACACACTTTAAGACTGTTTTTTTTTTTTTTTTTTT
>NW_011494924.1:3904080-3914008 GCF_000754665.1 Bison bison bison | reverse complement strand
TTTTTTTTTAATCATTCAAGGGTTCTGAGAACTTATTTGAGAGAAGTTTTTCTGCTTACAAAATAGTGATCAAAGAGGAACTTGAAGCTCCATGGGAACTAGGAAATTAGTTGCTTCTTTGAATTTAGCCACCTGATGCAAAGAACTGACTCATTGGAAAAGACCCTGATGCTGGGAAAGATTGAAGGCAGGAGGAGAAGGGGACGACAGGGGATGAGATGGTTGGATGGCATCACCAACTCTATGGACATGAGTTTGAGTGTGGGAGTTAAGCTGTGGGAGTTGGTGATGGACAGGGAAGCCTGGCATGCTGCAGTCCATGGGGTTGCAAAGAGTCGGACATGACCAAGTGACTGAACTTGAACTTAGCAAAGATGTTTTTTAAATTATGAAATCAAAGAGGGTTTGTCGTTCTTCTCTTTGAATAGAATAGGGAAGATATTTGCATTCTCAGTTAATTAGGGTTAAGAGCCATGAGAACTGGGTGAGTGTGTGCCATTTGGGGAATTATCTACGCAAAAGAGTTGTTGACAGAAGATACAATGCCTAGTGCCGTGTGTTCTCTGGACCTGCTTCCAGATGGGAGAATGTTTTGGCAAATGCCACAGTGATTCATAACTATGTTACATAACTGTATTTTGCATTTTGGGTTGAACAACTTGGATTTGTTGCAGGTACAATACAATTAAGTATGGAATTTATTATTCAAAAATATTAGCTGGAAACAGCTCTTATGTGATTTTCATCTATTTGAAGATGTTCTATTGTTTGGGAACGCATCTTCACAGGACTGTCATTTGAGGAATAAAGAAGTTACTGATGCTGTATTTGATTGTCACCGATGGAGCAGAAGCCCCTTTCCACCTTGAACCTGGTGTATTGGTGGATTTTTGGAAACACACATCAAGGAATGCCAAGCTGAAGGTCCGTGGCTGACTTCCCAGAGGGATGTTCATCTCCCACCCGCAGTCTGGCTGCCCCCAGAGGTGACATGATGGCCGGCATCCTCGGCCTCACTCTGTCCCAGCCAGGATGGACCTTTTGTTGCCAGCTGGTCACAGGGGTTGGGTCTGGTTGCTGAGTCCCAAGCCTCACATCGTGCTGTCAGTCTCAGGACTGAGAATCTGCACAAGATTTATTCCCTGGGCCCCTCCCCATGAGGCCCTGCTTGGACTCCTGCCAGACTCTCTTCTCAGGGCCAAGAATATCCCCTTTTTCCTATTTTGTTTTTAGTCACTCAGTCATGTCCAAATCTATTGCGACCCCATGGACTGTAGCCCTCCAGGCTTCTCTGACCATGAGATTCTCCAGGCAAGAATACTGGAGAGTGTCGCCATTTCCTCCTCCAGGGGATCTTCCCGACTCAGGGATCAAACCTGCATCTCCTGGATTGGCAGGTGGTTTCTTTACACTGAAGCACCTGGGAAGCCCTCCAAACCCCCTCGTTAGGCCCTAATGGCCACTAACAGGCCTTTTTGATTTCTACTTTACTAGACTCCCGGCTACTGCCCAGCCAGCACCTTCTCAATGGGCAGTTTTCTCCTGGACTGTCCAGTGATTACTAGAATGGAGCCGTCAGTTTTTTCCCCTTTAAATGTTATGCTTTGCTCATCAAAAGGAACCTGGTCTCTCAATTCACACAGCCTGGCTGGGTGTCCATGCCCAGACACCCCAGGGGATGAGCAAAAATCTTATGGAGAGATGTTTTACATTGTCAACTAATCATATTATCAACAAATTATGTATATTTTGGTAAGCATTTTAGCTTGAAATATTCTGTGTTAATGCTGGGACTTAATTTTAATTAATTAACTTCAGATTTTAAAGAAGGAAAAGCTATTGGGCAGCCAGGGCTCTGCTCAGGTCCACATTGTTCAGGGGCCCCATCCCTGGAGAAATAGTGTCTCATCTTTGATTCTACTTCAGCTGACAAAATCTCTTTTGTCAGAAATTTCTCAGAATCTTAAACCACACTGGGGCAAAATAAAACCAGGGGCTAATCAAATGTTTCTAATGTAGACGGTTCGAGCTGAGTCATCCCATTTGCAGTCGCCTAGTTTTGAACTAGAAAGGACTGTAGTTATCATCTGGCCCTTTGCTCTTCGAATTGCTTATCTTGACTCACCAGTGATGATGAAACCAATTTTGTGGATCGTGATCAGATTGCATTTGCTTTGTTTTTTCATGAACTAGAGTAGAAGAGAAGAGGAGAATAGACTGGATCAAAGCGGATCTTGCGTAGTAAAAGATATTTAGTAAAACTTTGATTTCAGGTGTATGTGTGTACTGGATCATAATGTAATATACATTATTTACTGAGGCTTATAATTAAACAAAGGGTCAAAGTCCCTGATCTTGTCCCAACCCCCTCATTTCGTACCCGAGAAAACTGAGACTCCGAGAGGGGAAGCCACTGGCCCAAATCCTCAAAGCCAACAAGTAGTCATAGAAAGAGAGTTGGAGCTGAAATGTGAACCTCAATTTTCTATTGTAAGTTGCCATGCTCTATTTGATGTTTTTCTAGCCAAACAAGAGTAATTTATATAGGCTGTTGATGTTTAGAAGTGTGGGTCACAAAGACATGGACATCAGTAGTCACTAAAACTCACAGCAACTGTCACCTATAGGTTGTCATAGAATGAAGATGGGGGAGGGCAAGAAAGCGGTGTGAAGTAAGGGGTAAAAGAGGAGGTCAGAGGTCCAAGAAAGTGGGTAAATTTCAGAAGGGTCTTTGGATGGCTTTTAGGAAGAGGGAACGTCTTAAACTGCACGAAAAAAGAAAGTTCTGTAGTAATCCACCATTTGGGATCACAAGAGACCATGCGAGGGACAGAGAGGGATGAAGAGTCTATTAAAGTTTCATTTGATAAAAATGGGGCTGTAATAGAAATCTCTGTCTTCTTGGTCTAGATTGCCCATTTGTCTGAGAACAGTTGTTCTTTCCATAATCCTCCCGATTGGGCTAGGCATTTAGATCAGTGTGTGTTCTCAGCTGCTCGGTCAATGGACTACAGACCCCATGGACTGTAGCCCACCAGGCTCCTCTGTCCATGGGATTGTCCTGGCAAGAATACTGGAGTGGGCCACCATTTCCTCCTCCAGGGGATCTTCCCAATCCAGGGATCAAATCTGCGTGTCCTGCATTGGCAGGCAGATTCTTTACCACTGAGCCACCTGGGAAGCTCCTTTGGATTGGTGGTAACTGTCAAATATGTTCCTTTTGACAGCTTTCTTGTTGTTCTCAATGACCTCCTGAAAAGAACAGCCAATCTTATCAGGGTATTTGCTTTTATGAAATAATGTGGCCCCCTAAAGTACAGTATCACTTTAATAAACACTCACTTAAACATGTATTCTAAAAGGCAGAGTATCAGGATTGACGTATGTTGACCAGTGAGTATTGATATCTAACTCATTGAATGATTCTCAATGATTGTGGCATAGAGACCATCAGATCTCCTATTAATTTTTTGAAGCTAGTGATTCTTAGCTTTGCTTTCAACACTTTCATAAAAGGCTCAACTTTTACCAAGCTTGGGGACCCAAATATTGCCCCCAGGCTGGCCTTCCGGGCAAATGTGAAGATAATTTAGAATTTCTGTACTTAATTCCATAGTTTCAAGGGTACTGTGTTTTCATTTACATCAGTTCCTCTTAAAACAGAGTCACAGTTTTAGGTCACTTAGTAAGTGAATCTCATTCTGAGGCATGTGCTCCATATTGGCAGCAGAAGCTTTATTTAAGTTGGACTCTGTACATTGTCTGTGAGGCTCTTTTGAATCTGTGGCTCCATTCCTGCCTAAGATTTCTGCCATTCTTCCACATCTATGATTTTATTGAGCTCGGTCCAGTTTAAAAATGAGAACAATCTCCCTATATCCGTTGTCCAGTGTGAGTCTGAATATTTGTATTTTCTTGAACAAATCGGCATAGTTTCCACCCTAACGAATCCTCTCCCTTGTTTTCAAGTCCAGCATATTGAGATGTCTCAGTGTCTTCTAAACAAAGACTGGTCCTGTGGCAGAGGAGTGCACCAAGTCGAGTCCTTAGGAGCCTTTTCGTTCCCAGGATTTGGGGCCCTCTGGAAGGAGGCCAGCAAACCTCCCACATGAGGATGAGAGAGCCAGCTGACTGCCTGGAAGTAAACCATCTCTATGTGGCTCTTCAACCTCATCTAAATAGTACATAAGCACGATGGTGAAGAGCACTTACAGAGAAGTGTTCACACCCTAGTCACTTCCGGAGAACACACTCCCCTTGTGGATGGTGCAATGGAAGCTGAGCTTAAAAATATATCTGTTTTCTTAGCCGATGCCACATTCCGTATATATCCCACAGTTCTCAGCTTCCTCACTCCTGGTGACCAGGTGCTATGAGTTCACGAGTGCCACTAGTTAAATAAAACATGAGCCAAGAACCTCCAGGTGGGAGGCATATGAGACCCCTCTACCTCCCCTGGGCATGAGCTTTGGGTCTAAGTGCCAGGTCCTTTATGTCCAAACGAAAGTTTTCTTTATTTGCTAAATTGATTTGAGTGCAAAGACCCAAGGTTCCCTGGGAGATAGACTGCTTTAGACGCTGATACTTACAAAGATGTTCTTACAACACTCTAGTGCTACTAGGTACAAGAAGGTACTATCTGTACTAAAAGAGGGTATTCAGTGTGGCACTGGCATGAGGTTGGGCAGAGAGATGGAGCAGAGAAGTCAGAAATACATACAGGAACCAAGAGATGATTTTTTTTTAATGACATTTTAAATCAATTGGGAAAGGATGCATCTCCAGAAGGAACACCACCCTACTTCCATTCTTACCCTCAAATAAATTTCTGATGGGTCAAATATCTAAGTTTTTTAATAAAACAAAGTAACACTAGGAAAAAAAGTGGAAGTTAAAAAATATATATATCCTTAGTGAAGAAAGCCTTACTGAACAAGATACAAAATGTAGATACCATTGAAGTAGATTAAATTCAACAATACAAAAACATTTTCTGATTGGAACTATATACTTTTTTATATTAATAAAAAATAACAGCAGATCCATCACTTCCAAGAGAGGTGATATAGGGGAAAGGGGCCTTTGAATAGGAGCCTTCAGGAGCTGCACATGAACTGAAGTTAGGTCGCTGTGTAAGTAAAAGTAATTACTAGTATTGGCACAATAAATCCTTGTCACCCACTGGATTACAAAATTTGCCAGAAACTGAAGGGACATAATCTCTATCCTGTTTATGCATGCTCGGTCACCTCAGCTGTATCCGACTCTTTGCGACCCCATGGACCATAGCCCGTCAGGCTCCTCTGTCCATGGGATTTTCCCAGAAAGAATACTAGAGTGGGCTGCCGTGCCCAATCACAAACATATTATATTGGTACTATTCTTTTAGGGTTTGAGAAGAAATATAGATCCAACTTGGGTTTCAACCTCAGACTAAAGAAGATAACCGGTAATCTTTAATCGAAGATTATCTAAAACAACAAAGCCTTTCTTTCTCCATATTATGTTGCCAAGGGTACATTAGTCCCCCTTTATCTGCAGTTTTGCTTTACCTGTTTTCAGTTACCTGTGGTCAACTATGGTCCAAAAGTATTAAGTGGAAAATTCTGGAAATAAGCAACCCATAAGTGTTAGATTGTTAAGTGTTAGAATGTTCTGTGTGATAAAATCTCATACCATTAAGTTCCATCCCACCCAGGATGTGAATCATCTCTTTGTCCAGCACATCCTGCCCTCCCATTGGTTGCTTAGTAGCCAAATCAGTTTCCAGATCATCTGACTGTCCTGGTAGCCCAAAGCTTGTGTTCAAGTAGCCCTTATTTTACTTAATAAGAGCCCCCAAATACAAGAACAGTGTTCTTGTATTGCAATTCAGATACACTAAAGAGAAGCCATAAAGTACTCCCTTTAAGTGAAAATGTGAAAGTTCTCCTCTTAATAAGGAGAGGAAAAAAAATCATATTCAGCAGCTTCTAAGATCTACAGTAAGAGGAAATCATTTATATGTGAAAGTATGGAGAAGGAAAAAGAAATTTCTGCTAGTTTTCCAGTTGCACCTCAAACTATAAAAGTTACAGCTGCAGTGCATGATAAATGCTTAGTTAAGATGGAAAAGGCACTAAATTTGTACAGTAAGTTATTCTAAGAAAGAGAGGGAAAGAGACCACAGTCACATAGCTTTTATTAAATATATTGTTATAGTGGGCTTCCCCGGTGGCTCAGCTGGTAAAGAATCTGCCTGTAATGCAGGAGACCCAGGTTTGATCCCTGGGTCAGGAAGATCCCCTGGAGAAGGGAATAGCTACTCACTCCAGTGTTCTTGCCTAGGAAATCCCATGGATAGAGAAGCCTGGTGGGCTGTAGTCCATGGGATTGCAGTTAGACACAACTGGGCAACTGACACTCATAATTGTTCTGAAAAGTGAAAGTCGCTCAGTCGTGTCTGACTCTTTGCAACCCTGTGGACTATACAGTTCATGGAATTCTCCAGGCCAGAATACTGGAGTGGTAGCCTTTCCCTTCTCCAGGGGATCTTCCCAACCCAGGGATTGAACCCAGGTCTCTCACATTGCAGGCAGATTCTTTACCAGCTGAGCCACAAGGGAAGACCAAGAATACTGGAGTGGATAACCTATCCCTTCTCCAGGGAGTCTTCCCGATTCAGGAATTGAACCTGCATTGCAGGCGGATTCTTTACCAATTGAGCTATCAGGGAAGCCCATAATTGTTCTAGTTAATTATTATTGTTGTTGATTCTTTTATTATTGTTGCTGTGCCTAATTTATAAATTAAATTTTATCTTTGGTACATATGTATAGGAAAAACACGGTATGTACAGGGTTCAGTGGTTTTAGGTGTCCACTGGGGGTCTTGGAACATACTCCTAGAGGCTACTCTGTGTGCATGTGTGTGTTAAATCGATTCAGTCATGTTATGTTGTGCATAACAGTTGTATAGGTGTGTGTGTCAGCCTTCCTGCTTTACATTCAGGTTCAGAGAAACCAGAGACAATGTGCATAGATTTATTTGCACAAAGCAGTTTGCAAAATTAGACACTTGATGAAGTCATTTTATTCTCAGTGGTGGTGGTGGTGGTGATTGTAACAAACATTGGTGCTCTCAGCCCCTCTTGGCAGAAAGCTTCTCCAGTGATTTACTTTCCTCACAATAGGAAAGGGAAAAGGGTCAGAGGCAGGTTTCCAGTTTGAGGACCCAAACTCTGACTGAGTTGCTATGATGACCACAGGTAATAAGCATAAATACTCATCATGTTTGGTGTTCAGGTACAGAGTAAAGAGATCCTCTCTGCCCACGCTTTCAACGTATACGCTCTGTCATGCATCTCGGTGTGGCATCAACAGCGTGGGGTTTCCCTCATCACATGATGAATCAGTCTATTATTTCAATGTTAACGGGACCAATCTGGGATCAATAACATTTCCTAACGACAGAAGGAATCCAAAAGTTAAGACAATTCAAACCAAATCATTTCCCAAAAGAAGGGGGTCTTTCATTGAACTTGGTCTATTCTTGCCATTCCCAATCAGTGAAACCATTTTGTTCAAATTTTAAAAGTAACAAAATAATTTTTAGGGCTAGAAAGGCCCTTAAATACAGACTAGTTTAACTCTTTCATCTGAAAGGGTGAACATACTGAGTCTCACCCAGTTTACAGAACTCAAACAGGCTTTCCCGGTGGCTCAGTTGGTAAAGAATCTACCTGCAATGCAGGAGACCCTAGTTCAATGCCTGGGTTGGAAAGATCCCCTGCAGAAGGGACAAGCTACTCACTCCAGTATTCTTGGGCTTGCCTGGTGGCTCAGTTGGTAAAGAATCCACTTGCAATGTGGGAGACCTGAGTTCAACCCCTGAGTTGAGAAGATCCCCTTGAGGAGGGCATGGCAATATCCCACTCTAATATCCTTGCCTGGAGAATCCCCATGGACAGAGGAGCCTGTGGGGGTCAGGGCTACAGTCCATGGAGTCGCAAATAGTTAGACATGACTGAGCGACTTTCACTTTCCACAGAGCTCAAACAGGACTTTACCCCACCACTACAGTGCCTCTCAATTTGGCAGTGGACATATTTAAAAAGAAGTCAGCATTTTAAGACTCATCAATTTTTCTAAAGCAGAGAAAGTTGATAGCTTTGTATGAAGAAATTATGCCATCACCTTTCATTTTTTCCGTTTTTATCTAAGATCATACTGCAATTTCTCTCTCTTCAACCTCATTTGAGATTGTTCTCTCTGATTCAAGTTTTCTTGAAATGAAAAGGGTAAATTGTGTAAAGTTAAAGTTGGGGGAGTGGGAAGTTGATTGGCCATCCTGTCGTCAAGGAAATCAATCTGTCTCTCTCTCTGTCTCATGCACACATACACACATCACCATCACCAGCACCACACAATCCACCAATTAATACAGTGCCATTTAAACTCTTCATCTGAGGTTTTAAAATTATTTTAAAGTACTCAAGAGCGCTACTCTGAAAATATGTACAGAACTACTTCAAGGGAGTGATTCCTAGAATCAGACTTAGAGAGGCCTTTTTCTAATTCTGGGGAAACCACCATCCTTCTGAGTCAGTGCTATGTCTCAGAAATGTATGACAGTCTCCAAGGTCAATGTCAAGTCAACAGCAGAATGAGACTGTTGGAAAGACAAGTTCTTCAGTACCTATTATACTCAGTGCAAGAAGCTATGCACTTAAAAAAAATGGGGCAAGTGGTGGGTGGAGACCATGCTAGAAGGGATCACAGAGAGTGAGATGGAATTGCCTGTTATTTAAAGTATGCACCATCTCCTCACTCTTCTTTTAGAGGAGTATATTTCCCTGCTCCACCAGTGTCAAGCTTGGCCAAGTAACTTGCTTTGGCCTAACTGCACACAGAATGTGCTTTCTGCCCAGACTTTTGGTTTCTGCATATAACTTGGTTTGGCTGATAGGATGTTGGCAGAAACTTAAAATGTTCTTACACCATTAGGCTTGCTCTCTTGATACTTTCCCTTCCTGAAACGAGCCTGCCCTGGCCCTCCTGCCTTTCCAAGGAGGATGAGGGAAGCATGGGGCACAGCTGCCCCCGCTGAACCTGCAGAAGCCCCAGGAAGCCCAGCTGAGCTTCCCAGACAGGCGAGCTCAGATCAGCCAACTCAAGCCAACCCATAGGCATACCATCCATAATAATTTGTTCTTTAAGTCACTGCATTTTGGAGTAGTTTCTTATCCATAAATGACAGACTAATCCGAGACCATCGAGTAGAATATCTTCATGTACCACATTTTCAGGGTTACATAGCAAACTAAAGAGTGTTGAGAAGAACTTGGTCAAAACCGTGGGTCTCCTGGCATTTCCACAAAGAGTACATGTCAATCCCTCTTGAAAATCATCACTGAGAGACCAGCATCCCGTGCCCCATGGATAGAAGGGCTCACAAACCAAGTGGACCCCATTAGGATATACAATAGGAACGCCATAGAACTTTGCTGCCCCTAGAAAAGTTATCAGAGACCTAAGAGTCTGGAAAAAAGCTACCTCAAATCATCCAGCCGCTGAGGAAAAGCTGCGAGAGAACAGACTAAAATGATTAGGACTCCAGCCTAGAAGGACATGGGCTGAGAATCAGTATGATTCAAGTCTATTAAATCTTGAATAGGATAAATGGTCTGATCATGGGCTTATTTGTCAGATGCCAGAATTTTTTTTTTAAAAAAAGAGCATACTCTGAAGCATAAAAAGGAAAAATAAAGGGGCTATAGAAGATGGGGGTGAGAGAGGGTGAGATGGTTGGATGGCATCACTGACTCAATGGACATGAGTTTGAGCAAGCTCTGGGAGACAGTGAAGGACAGGGAAGCTTGGCATGCTGCAGTTCATGGGGTCTCAAAGAGTCAGACACGACTTAGTGGCTGAACAGCAAAATATATATA
>NW_011494924.1:3873585-3903980 GCF_000754665.1 Bison bison bison | reverse complement strand
TATATAGTTATGACTGATTTGCAATGATGTACAAAACCAACACAACATTGTAAAAGTGATTACCTTCCAATTAAAATAAATAAAGGAAAAATCTACATAGGATACTGGTATTCAATTTCTTAAGCTTGGTGATAGATACCTGTTCATTTTATTAATATTCTTTAAATTCTACATGTTACATGCTCTTTGGCATATATATTTCACAATTAAAAGAAAACATGTAGAAATTTTTTTAAAAGGGAAAATACAGGAAAAAGAAGGAGAAGGCCTATATTACTGAGAATTAGGGTGAGCATGCGACCAGTCTACCCAGGTCAGTCTTAGTTTCCACTGCTGTCCTGCAGTAAGTATGAATAGCACCCCCAGTTACTTTGAAATGTGTACAGTGTCAGATAATAGATGATATGGCCATACAGCTGATGTATATTTTACCCATAGAGTTGAATAAAATGGGCCCAAATAAGGTTTATAAGGGGCTTCCCTGGTAGCTCAGTGGTAATGAGTGCTAATGCAGGAGATGTGAGTTTGATCCCTGGATCGGGAAGATTCCCTGGAGAAGGAAATGCCAACCCATTCCAGTTTTCTTGCCTGGGAAATCCCATGGACAGAGAAACCTGGTGGGCTACAGTCCATGGGGTCCAAAAGGAGTCGGACACGACTGAGTGACTAAAAAACAACAACAAAAGCTTAGATAAGATCATGGGAGAGACTTGCCAACGGTGGTCAAGGCAAATTAGAGTGAGGTGTGGAGGGCCACTGCCTCCCTTGCAACACACCTTTGGTACAGTCATCACGGATGGTCAAGGCACCCAGCGCCTGAACCAGCTGGTTGGGCTTTAAAGACTGGGAAACGGTGTTTTTCAGGCTAGCACCATGCACCCTGGGCCGCCCTGGGATCTTCTCTAGGAGCCCCATCTGTACAGCTGGGTATACTCTTTGTGGATTCTCAAAAGTGATAAACACAGGCAACATGCCCATTCTCGTCATTCCTTCCATGTCACTTCAACACACACAAATCCAAACACATGGGAGAAGAATGGAGTTTTCGTCTTACCCACTCAGAGGTCCATATTGCTTTCTGAGCTCCATGTGGCTTTCCCAGAAACCCTGCAGAAAACAAGCACTATAGTAAAAATCAGATGAAACAGAATTTCAAATATTTAAACTTCTTCAGGAAAAAAGTCTACAATCATGAGAACACAGTTACATCAACCATAAAAATATAATTGAAGTGGTATTGTTTTCAGAACTGTTTCAGTTCTCAGTACTCCAGTACTTTGGAGTATTAGAATAAACTAGTGGCTTGAAAAAATAATATTGCCAAGAGACAGTCGCTGTCAACTCTGCTTTAATGGACAGATGAGATCATCTGTACTTATACTATTTGTGTATAATTGCTGCTAAAATATTTGAAAACTGTTTGCTTTCTCAACTATGCTAACATTCCCCTCTGCAATTTGGTTTATATTATTATTATTTTTGGCAGAGCCTCTTTTCACAGCCACTATAGACATAAATGTCTGCTGAGTGTACCCAAATTATCACAAACTCTGAATTATGATCCAAGTTAAATTTTAACTAAAATCAACATATTCAAGGCATAAGAACCTTAGAGCTACTTTATATATGAGACACGTTTTGGGGTGGGAAAGGAGGGTTCCAGGATATATACACAGTGTGGAGCAGGGTCAGAAAAATGCTTGACTCACTGTATTGTTCAAATGGGGTCTGTGTGTGGATATACACGGGGGAAAGTATGGGTTAAGGGTTGAAAATGGCTGGATCCATTGTGTTATGGGAAAGAAATAAACATGAAAACATGCTTCAGCTGGGATGGAAGTGGAAGAGAGGAGACCCCTAGACTTGTGCTGTGGGAATGGAGTGGACAGGTAGTCACATAAAGGGTGGGTGAGAGTAGAGAGTTGGGAAGGTAGAAGAGGTGGATGTTCTTAATGAAAATCCATCCTAGGCTCTTTCAATCGAGCTCCACCATCTAGTTGCTGTTCAGTTGCTCAATCTTATCTGACTCTACAATCTCACGGACTGCAGCATGCCAAGCTTCCCTGTCCTTCACTATCTCCCAGAGCTTGCTCAAACTCATGTCCACTGAGTCAGTGATGCCATCCAAACATCTCATCCTCTGTCCCCCGCTTCTCCTCCTGCCCTCAATCTTTCCCAGCATCAGGGTCTTTTCCAATGAGTTGGCCCTTTGCATTAGGTGGCCAAAGTATTAGAGCTTCAGCATCAGTCCTTCCAATGAACATTCAGGGTTGATTTCCTTTAGGATTGACTGATTGGATCTCCTTGCTGTCCAAGGGACTCTTAAGAGTTGTCTCTACCACCACAGTTCAAAAGCATCAATTCTTCAGTGCTCAGCCTTCTTTATGGTCCAACTCTCACATCCATACCTGACTACTGGAAAAACCATAGCTCCCCCTCCATCTAAGCTTGCCATATATTAATACCAAGGGAAGCTCATATGACTATAAAAACAGTCAATGAAATGACTATGTTCTAGCAAGAACTTGGCAGGATTTGCCCATATGAGAATGAGCAGCTAAAAAGGAACATATGTGGAAATTAGCCAAAGGCAGGCACAGTGTGCTCGGCACATCAACAGGGATATGGTTTAACTCAACATGTTGATACAAAGTCTGAATGCAACTGATCATTTCCCCCACAGAAATTTGTGAAATGGATTTGCTTTAATCTCCTATCTGATTTCTTGTTGTGTTTTGACACTTAGAAATGTCTTCACACTTGCTTCACGGAGCTGATGGGGAGCCTTGCTGCGATGCTGTTTGTGGGCTGAAAGTTGTGGCCTGGCCACCCCTGAGCTAGAGAGGAGAGAAGGAAGTGTTAAAAAAAAACAGTGGGAAGAGAGAAACAACAATAAACAGTGGGAAGGGGTGTTGAACCGAGAAAGGGACAGAACGGAAGAGAAGAGAAATTGATGAGAAAGAAAAGGGACAGAAATAGCGTGTGTTCTTTTCTATCTGACGCCAAGGGCCAGCCTTTCCGAGGGCAGGGGTGGGGAAAGCCTAAAGAGATCTTAGAGGGGTGTTATCAGGATTGGCCCCAATTTAGTCCTTCCTGCCTTTGTTTGGCTTAGTGGCTTCACATGTAGGATCTGTAGCCTCCTAATATTGGGTCTGGTGGCAGCACCCCCAACAGGAGTTGGCAGAATAAATCATCTGGCTTCTGAGAAAACCCAACGTGAGAAACAAAAATAACCTGCGAAGATAAAGTCCCAGGACTTTATCTCCAAATGCCCAGAGGGCATTCGAGTCATTCTGGCAAATCAAAGGCACCTCCCTAAACCAGCTGGCCTCCCGACCTTTTATTTTCGTGGACCCCTGGCCATTCTCCCTGTTGTCTGGCTCCAAACTTAAAGACGAGTTGACTCATTCTGCCTTGACTTCTCACCTAAGTCGCCAAAAGAGTTACTAATTTTGCCCCCAAAGTTCTTCTCTTTCACTCTCATCTCCACCCTGGCCAAGCCCTCACTGCTTCACAGCCAGGGCTCAACAACTGTTGGATTCTACAGACCTGCTCTAAATCTTACAGAGAAATCTTCCCCTTTGGTGTCCCCCTCCTACTCACCAGTGTTGGGACACGCACATTCTTCACTTGCCTTTCTGAACTGTCAGTGATCTAAGTAAGTGTTAGCTGCTCAGTCTTTGTGACCCCATGGACTGTAGCCCACCAGGCTCCTCTGTCCATGGGATTCTCCAGCCAAGAATACTGGAGTGGGTTGCCATGCCCTTCTCCAGGGATCTTCCCAACCCAGGGATCGAACCTACATCTCTCACATCTCTGGCATTGGCAGGTGGGTTCTTTACCACTAGCGCCACCTGGGAAACCTGCTTTTCTCTCTTTCTCACAGCAGAGTTCCCTGGTGCTCCCCAGTCTCCGCTTTTTAGTCAAGGCTGCTCCCCAAGCTGTGCCCTGTTTCTCATATGGTGCCATCACACACATCATTGTTCCCATCTGGTGTGGGTCTCCTTGTCTTTGTGTCTATTGCTCCTGAAGACCCCCTCCTCCAGGAAGTCCTCCAGGATGACTCTAGCCCTGACGGATCTCCCCCTCCTCTGAAGGACAAACCACAGCTGCCTTGTCTACCACCCACACTAGCGCTAGGGCATGGGCAACTTTTACTTTCTTCCACATTCCAGGGCCCGGCACACTTAGACACTCATTAAATGGGTTTTTGCATGAATGACAGGATACCAGGACTCTATATGTGTTGATGAGTGATCAGTGATGGATCGTTCTCATCACATAAGAACTGATGCAATTCACACACGCACCTGCCTGAGTGTGGGAGACCTGAATAGAAGCAATGCTTTGTGGGTAAAGCTGCTCTGGGCTCAGAGCATCTTATATCAGAAGACAGTGGAAGGCAACCCTTACCTGGCGGAAAAACGCTAAGTTTCCAATAAAAGGAGAAGGCTTGGGATGTCTGATGCCCAACTTCTCTAGTCTTGAGAACGCTGATGTGGAGTACCTGAGGGAAAAAGCACGTTTTAAAAACTGAGATACAGGTTCACACTTTTGGCCCTATCTGATATCAGAATTGTTGAGCTCTCCAGATGTGAGGGTAGGAGAAGTTTCCAGGTGACAGCATCTTAGGACTGACGAGGTGGAGGCCTAGAGGTGTGCAGGAGGCATGAGCTCGGTAAGTTCCTCCTGATTAACAGGCTAGAGATTCAGACATCCTCAGATGTCTTAGCTGAAAGTCCCCTTAGAGATGACGTAGCCCAAACACCCCTTCCCAACCTACAATTTCTGTCAATAAATAGTATTTAAAACTGCACGTTGGGAAATCTCTGGCAGTTCAGTGGTTACGACTGCACTTTTACTGCCAAGGGTCTGGGTTCAATCCCCGGTCAGGGAACTAAGATTCCACAAGCCACACAGCATGGCCCCACCCCACCTCCAAAAAGCTGCACCTCTGCCCATTTTAGCTCCTCAACCTTTAAATCTACCATCAACAATTCTCTTGCAAGGTGAGGCGAAAAAAGTAACAATGGCAAAAATCAGTTCCCTGCACAAATCTGTGGATTTTCTTGGTCAAATTGACCCCTGCACATAATTTATCCCTCATCACATTCCATGACCTAATAGAGAAAAATAAAAAAACAAGGAAGGAGGGGACACTCTGTGGAACAAGACCTCATCACCAACCACTTGCAAACCCTCTATGTCTTTGTTTTCATGGCCTGAGACCATATGGGAAGCATATTTTTCTAGCCCCAAATCAGGAAACATGGCCCCACAGATGTATGTGCCACCTTCCAGGAGAAAGCAACAGTTTGAGAAGTGCAGTGTTGCTGTCAAAACATTGGAATTACTAGGATATTTCGACAGTTTATGGGAACAGAGGGATAACACAGTGAAAGTCAGAACTAGCTTAGAAAAACCTGGGCATATGGCTGTAATCCCTAATCAGCCAGCCAATTATGTCAAAAGGTCAGTTATTTCAGAAAAATTAATGAATCAAACTGCGTGTTTAGCATTGTACAAAGATCAGCCAAATCTCAATTTTGAAGCAAGGGAAAATATAGAGAATATCCATTCAGTCAGACTTCATAGGAACACTGGAACTTGAAAAATCCTGCAACTCCAAGCCTCACTTATCATTAGAAAGATGGAATGTTTGCTGTAGACTCTGACCTTCCCGTTCTTGCCTACAGTCCAATAAGGAGCAGTTAAGCACATTGTAATGAATACTCAAATATTCAGGGAAAGGACAACAGGTTAACTGTTGATTTGCGTTACTTTGAGCAATGTTGCCTACCTTTAAAGTGGCCACAGGGAGAATCAAGCCAGGGTGAAAAGGGAAGGTGGGTTCTCCTCCCAGTTCTCCAGACCAAGGTTTCCTCTGAGTGGCTGCACTATTGGGTTTGAATGAGTCCCCAGGACATCACACTTAAGTCCACGTTCAAGGGTAATTACAAACCACACTCAAGAGCCTTGTGTGAATTACATGGACTCGTCATGCCCACATTCCTCTTCATTAGTGTGTATGCCAAAGGTTGACAGCAGAGTGTGTAAAAGTATTTCAAGTAGACTGTGATGTTTTAAATAACCCCCTTCACACTTAAGACGAAAGACCAAATGTGACTTACCAGTCTACTCAACACTTTCGTCAACGACCTCAAATCTGGTTTCTGGTTCATTTTTTCATCAATTTTTATGAATTATTTTCTAAAATGTAATCTCTAATGGGTAGAAAGAAATATGTCGATCTTAGGCCACGTAATTACATCTTAATTTTGTAATTAGATGTCTTGATTGTCTAATTAAAGGACAAGAAGTCTGTGCCTAATTACACATGCTAATTATCATGCAAGCCCATGCCCTAATTATGTAACTCCACTTACGAAAATACCGCTTGTGTGTCTCTGCACAAAATTCAGACATTTCCAAACATATGGCATCAGCAGAGAATGTTCTGGACATAACCATAAACTTCACTCTGCAGCCCAGAGTCAAGTATAGAACTGAAGCGTCTTCAGCTAGGAATGGGCCAAATGTTGCCATCAGTAACTAGAGACCTTGCACTAAAATCAACAGTGAGAGATCACTGCCTCCAGACTTCTGAGCAGAATTACAAAGTGCGCTCCATTTGTCTTGCTTGCAATTCCTTCTCTGCACCCATGTTTCACATTCTCCACTCCCAGACTCCCCTATATCAGTCTCAATAGGTTCTTAACCCAGAATCCATGGACTCTAGGAATCATGGGTTGAATTCTGTCACCCCTCCAAAAATCGGTAGAATTTCTGTTCCCAAAATACTATCTTATTTGGAGATAGGGTGGTTGCAAATGTAATTAGTTAAAGATGAGGGACTTCTCAGGGGTGCTAGTGGTAAAGAACCCACCTGCTAGTGCAGACAATGAAAGAGATGCAGATTCAATCCCTGGCTTGGGAAGATCCCCTGGAGAAGGAAATGGCAAGGCACTCCAGCATTCTTGCCTGGAGAACCCCACGGACAGAGGGGCCTGGGGGGCTACAGTCCATGGGGCTGCAGAGTTGGACGTGACTGAAGCAACTTAGGATTGATGACGGTCATACTGAAGTAGAGTGGATCTCTAAGCCATTATGGCTGGTGTCCTTACAGGAGGATGCTCCGTGAAGACATGGAGGCACAGGGAGAATGCCATGTGATAACAAAGGCAGAGATTGGAGTTACGTGGCTGCAAGCCAGGAAATAACAAAGGTTGTCAGCAGATGACTGGAAGCTAGGAAAAAGAAGGATGGATTCTCATCTACAGAGGGAACATAGCTCTGCAAAGAGCCTTGATTTCAGACTTCTGGCTTCCAGAATTGTGAGACAAACTCTGGTGTTTTAAGCCCAGTTTGTGTTATTTTAACATGGCAGCCCTAGGAAACTGGTACACCAGGAATACCCATGAATGAGTTTAGAGTCAATGAAAAAAGATTTTCTGAAAAATTTCCTGTTACCTTAAAAATTATCATTTTGAAAGAAATTTCTTTTTTGTCTCAAATTATACCGTTAAGTCCTGAGTTATTAGTAAAGAACTGGTAGGGACTTCCTGGAGATCCAGTGGTTAAGATTTCGTGTCTCCACTGCATGAGGCTTGTGTTCAATCCTTAGTCTAGGAACTGAGATCCTGCATGCCACATGGTGAAGCCAAAAAAAAAAAAAAAACACAATTCTGGTGCCCCAGGATGCTAGTAAATCAGATAACATTCAGCTATCATGTGGCTGCCGTGTTGCAATATTTAGAACAGCTTCTCTGACGGGAATTAATGCAAGTGTATTCCACAATTATGATCTTGAACATCTATCATTGTTTACATTAAGGATACTTAACTTGGAAAATGACAACGGAAAGTATATGAAGTAGCTTCAAATAGCATTCTTTGGTTTTATGCTTACAACCAAAGTGTCATTTATCCCCAAAGGATTCAAACCCTGCAGGACCAGTGATGCTCCTTCTACTGTCCATTCTCAAAAAACAAACAAAAACAAAAAAACACATGGAACCGCATGGGATTGTTTTCAGCATAAGAAATTCCTCAGTACTTTGTCTTCTGCAAGACAAAGGCCTTTCCTGATGTATTCAACAAGAGTGGTCAACCAGTTGCTTAGCCAAAGAAGCCACTCATAATAAACTGAGGGATATTTTGATAAATTGTGTATTAAACTGATGTATTACAGAGATGACTGAGCTGGTTGAATTGAAGTGAGGGTCATTCAGTCCTGTCTGATTCTTTGCGATCCCATGGACTGTAGCCCGCCAGGCTCCTCTGTCCATGGGATTCTCCGGGAAAGAACACTGGAGTGGGTTGTCATTCCCTTCTCCAGGGGATCTTCCTGATCTAGGGATCGAACCTGGGTCTCCTGCACTGCAAGCGGATTCTTTACCATCTGAACTACTAGGGAAGCAGATTAGAGCCAAAGCAGAAGAGAGTCAAACCGTGGTCTTCTCTACAAGTTTCCCTCACTGTGTATCTTAAGCCACAGCCATAGAGGACTTGGCTTTTCCCTTTTGTGCTTTTGGGAGCCACGACCCTCAGTCCATTCTTTATGTCTTCACGATCCCTATCAAAGAATTTCTACTTAGTGAGCTGCTTTTGGAAATTTCGGAGGCTACTGATATTTTTTGAAATAGTGGAAGATTCCTTTGGCAAATAGCAATTTTCCTGGGATAAAAATCATGGTGTGCCAGGAAGAGACGAAGCCCAAGGGTGCCAGGTAACCCCCTGTCCCACCTCTGGAGAAGAAAAGGCCTTTGTCATGGTTACACTATCCTTGTGACACACACAGCCATTAAAGGCTTAGCCAGCGGTTCCATAAAAGGCTGTGTGGCCACATGGGAAACTTTATTAGATAAGGACTTACATTTTTGGCTCTTCAAAAGATTTTAAGACACAGGAGCAGAAGATGAGATTTGCCAGCTTTCCAGAAAATAAATGAAATGCTTGACAGAAATTTGGGCAAAGGAGCTAGAAATATCAGGGAGAAAGCCTATTCCCATTTTATTAAAATTGTAAATTTTTTCTGAGTATATTTTTATGTATTTGAGATCCTTGTCTCTGTAAATTTTTTCTATTTCTTTACTTTTCTACTTTTTCCATTCAACATAAGAAAGATATCTCCATGTTATAAGTCCTTTATGAATATTATTTTTATGGTTGTATATTCCTCTTATGGACATATCAAAGTTTACTAAACTATCTTTATTGTTAAATATTTAGGATGTTTTCAGCTAATTTAAGTTAGGCCACTACAACTCTATACATCAAACTCTTCCAATATTTTACACATGAAGCTTTTCTGGATCTGAAATCCCTGAGTCACTGGTTTTAAACACTGGCGTGCAATACCAAATTGTTTTCCAGAAAGTTTGTCCCAGTTAGTCTCAGTGTCAGTGTCCATCCATTTCACCAAACACTCTCATTTAATTCTTCCGAGTTTTGTAGACACATCCATGTATCAACATCTCGATGTCTGTACTTTTTTGGAGAGAAAACGTTTTTTGCCATTGCTTTTCCTCCAATTTCGAAAATATTTTCCAACTTTGCAATTCCCCTATCTTTCCCCCTTATTCCCATTACAGTTTATCTAGGGGGCAGATACAGTTTATCTAGGCAGAATTGTGCTACACTGATTGGTTGAAGAATTAGTTGGGAAACGAGCAGTCATCAATAGGTGACTGCAAGCTGATGCCAAGCACATATTTGGGCAGGGAGAGGAGGCCACGCAGATAAATTCTGAACAGCTTTTGTTTAGCAAATAACTAGCTGCAGCCTTGTTAGCTGACTTTGAATTGTTTTCTTCTTCCTTCCCCCATTCTTCCCCTACAACGACACTTAAAGGAACTGTTAGTATACAAATTGCTTCTTCAGTCATGTTTCAGGACAGGAGTTCATTGGAAATAGAATTTCTCTATGAGACTGTCTCAGTTCCTCTTTTAGTGCCTCATTTCTTTTTTCACATCCTCATCTTCACATGTGGTGCCCTCTCTTGAGACCCGTTCCCTTAAGACCTTGCCCTCAGGACTGGAAACCATCCAGTGTGCGTTCACTCATGTGTCAGTCAGTAGCAGTTAGAGAAGCTCATAAGATTATAAACTGCAAAGCAGAATGTTCATTAACTTATAAGAGCAGGTATCCTTTTCCAGGAACAAGATGCTGATGTATCTACTCAGAGTACATCCTTTTCAGGTACTTGAGAAGTCAAATCACTCATCGGAGGGTGATGTGTTAAGGCAGGTTCTACAATAAGAGGTGGCTGATCAGAAAACATGTCAGTGGGACCCTGGGAAAAATAATCCTGCCCCACAGCTGAGTGCCCTTTTATTAAGGATTGGCAAAGAGACCCACCCCTCTCTCCACTGGTTTATAAGGCTGCCTCCATCCCTGTCCGACTCTTTGCGACCAACCTTATGGATTGTAGCTCACCAGGCTCTTCTATCCATGGGATTCTCCAGGCAAGAATACTGGAGGGGGTTGCCAAGCTCTCCACCAGGGGATCTTCCTGACTCAGGGATCAAACCCACGACTCCTATGTCTCCTCCCTTAGCTGGCAATTTCTTTGCTACTAATGCCACCTGGGAAGCCCTGGCTCCACCCTACACCCTAGGAATGTCGGAGCTCTGATCTATTCTGACTGTTTGACTTGTCCCAGTGCCTCATTATTTTAACTATTATAAGTCTGTAACACCTTGTAATATCTTACTTTCTCCCATTAATTTTAGAATTGATTAGTCTAGTTTGATGAAAAATCCTCTTGGAATTTTTATTGGAATTGCATTAAATTTATAAATTAGTACCAATGTTATCACAACCCTGAGTCTTCTCATCTATGTATATATCTCTACATCAACTCATTCTCTGTCCTTTGTAACATTTTGTACTTTTGTGCACAGAGAGTGTTTTGCTATTTACATATATTGGGTTATTTTTACTGCTCATGTGTAAGAGCATCATTTGTCAGTCTTGTAATCAAGATCCTTCTAAAATTTCTTATCAGTTCTTCTGGTTTACATGTGGATTCTCTTTAATTTCTTACACAGACAGTTATATTTTATACAAACAATATCAGTTTGTTCTCTTTTTTCCCTAATCCCTTTATCTCACTTTTCATTTTCTTATCACACTGGCTGAGACCTTAGTACAATGTTTAAAAGATGCCATGAGAGAGAACATCTTTTTCTTGTTCCTGACTCTATAGGAATGTACCTAATGTTTTAAAATTAAGTGTAAGATTTTGCCATAGATTTTTAACAGGCACCCTTTATAAAGGACATTCCTTCCATTCCTAGTTTGCTTGGAAAAGTTTTCCTTGAGGAGTATTGCTATAGGTTTGTCTATCTTTTCAAAGCCCCAACTTTTTGCTTTTGTCACTCATTTCTACATTTCTCTTTTTACTGTTTTTATGTCTGTTTCATAATTTTATGCTCATTTTTTATTATGATCTTCCTACTATTTTCTTTGGGTTTATTCTTAGTTCTTTATTTTTTTTTTTTCTTTTAGCTTCTTAACAACTTGCCTCACTTATTTTCAATATGATTTTATTTCTAATAAATGCATTTAAGAATATAAATCTCCCTCTCCTTACTTGTTTGGCTGCTCCCCATGCATTTTTGAAACGTACCACTTTCATTGTCTGATAGCTGCTTTCCAATAGGAGACTTCTGAATATAAAATAAGCTGTAAGATGTACACAGGCAAAACTCAGTGGGACAGATATCCTGGAGTTGAATTTCCCATTGTTTTTCAATTCTGTTCAGCCCTATCCATGAAATTAAGTAACAGTCATTATAATTTGTTCCCAAAGACTCAGGAAAGGTGACTGTTTACAATCTTCACTCTTCTGGGAAAAAAAATAGAGGACTATTGAACAAATACACAAATATCTGACTGATGTGCAGTTCTTTCTCCAATAATAGAAGAACCACAAAAACATTGCTGCTGTTCAGTCGCTAAGTTGTGTCCGACTCTGTGACCCCATGGATTGCAGCACGCCAGGCTCTCCTGTCTTTCACTGTCTCCCGAAGTTTGCTCATTGCAGTTATTAGTCTGACAACAATTTTGTCACAGCACAAGAAAAATACATTTATATCAACAAAGAGAGGCTGCCCTAGTGGCTCAGATGGTAAAGAATTCACCTTCAATGCAGGAGATCTGGGTTCAATCCCTGGGTTGGGAAGATCCCCTGGAGAAGGGAATGGCAAACCACTCTAGTATTCTTGCCTGGAGCATTCCATGGACAGAGGAGTCTGGCAGGCTACAGTTCATGGGGTTGCCAAGAGTTGGACATGACTGAGTGACTAACACACACACTCATCATTATTATAACTTTTAACCTTCCCTATGTACCAGAGATTATGCCAAGAACTCTCTATATATTCTCTATGAGCCTTCTAACAATTATATAAATGTAGGCATAAATATTCTTCTTATATTACTGATTAAGAAATTAATGCTTAAGGAAATTAATTAGCACCCCCAAGTTGGCAGTGCTGCTAAGAAATTGAGGCAGAGATGAACCCAGGTCTGCCACATTTCAAACAGGTGCCGTGTGAACCCTACTAACCTGTTTCTTCCTGTCCTCTAAGGTAGGGTGTTGTTGACAAACCACTGCATGAGAACAAGCAGAGAATATACTGAGAACAAGGGCAGGTTTCTTAGAAACCAAAGGTATAATTATAACAGATACTAATTAACTGATGACCATAATGAGAGAGAGCACGTCTTTGCCTTTCTAAAGCCAGTGCCTTCACTTCTGCTTTTACTCAGAATTCTCAACTGTTTCTTTTTTCAGTTGCACCTATTTCTCCTTTTCTACTGGATCACTGCTATCAGTATACAGACATATTCTAGTGCCTTCTGTTTTAAAGAAAAGTAAAGCAGACTCCTGTGATTCCAGCCCTTTCCTTATTTTCCCTTATTTTCCTTTTTTTCTTCCCAGTAAAACCTCTTAAAAGCATCATCTAGCCATGTTCTCTTCCTCTTCTATACCCTATTCTCTTTTCCATCTTCCCAACTAGGTTTCTGCACCCACCACTTAAGTGGAAGTGGCCTTGTCAGGGTCACTTGTCACTTGTCCAAGGTTTTGATCTTGTCATTCAAGTAATTTCTAGCTAGTTTTGTTTTTATTTTTTCCACTTGCTCTCAGCAGCATTTTGATACAGATAAACACTTCCTTCTTCCTGAAACATTCTCTTCTCTTGGTTTCCATGACATCACACCTCCTACCTCAGGGGCTGGTCCTCAGAGTCTTTTCTGGCTCCTTTCCTTCAATTAGTCCCATCACTTTCAACACCATCTACATGTCAATAACTTCTATGCTGCTATCTCTAGCCCCATTCTCTCCACTGAACTCATCTCTATCCAGACATCACCTTGGCTGCACTCTTTTGATGTTTATTAGGCATGTTTTAAATTTCATAATTTGCTTGCTTATTCCCTTGTTAGGCTCCCCTTGTAGCTCAATCAGTAAGGAATCCACCTGCAATGCAGGAGACCCAGGTTTGATTCCTGGGTTGGAAAGATCTTGCGGAGAAAGAAATGGCAACCCACTCTAGTATTCTTGCCTGGGAAATCCCATGGACATAGGACACGGGGTACAGTCCGTGGGTTCACAAGAGTCAGACGTGACTTAGCAACTAAACCATCACCATTCCCTTGTTGTTGACATGTAAATTGTTTTCAATTCAATATATTTCAATTCAATACAGAATTCTACAATAAATATCTTTTGCATATGAAGCATTTTACCATACAACTTTTAAAATTGTTAGACTTCAAGTCATTACATGATTGGTCAAAGCTATCATGGCTTTAAAGGTTCTTGAACATACTGAAAACTTCTGTCCCTCAAAATTCTACTGATTTCCAGTCACACAGGTGTGTACAGAAGCATTGAGTTCAAAACCAGGAAACTGTTTGGGGCTCTTAAAGTGGTAATATAGAGAGCTGACTGTGCTCTGGCCGGTCCTGCCTAAACTTGCCTTCTCTGAGCCAGCCTGGTGGATTGGATACTGACCAGTACAGCTGCCCCTGGGTATCAAGACAGTGGGGTCACCCACCGGAGCATTTTGGAAGTTCTAGCCCCGACATTAGGGGAACCTGGAAATGCACTGCTGTCTACCCATCTAGTATCCAAAATACCTGGGTGATCATGGTTTTATTAGGCGTTTTAAACTTATATCTAAATCTGAACTCAATTTTCTCCCTAGGACTCTATCTCCTCTTTCATCTCTATATCACTGTTACAACCACAACCCACCAATTGCTCAAGCCAGAAACCTTTGAGACGTGGTGCGTGCTGACATGCCAAGTCACTTCAGTCGTGTCTGACTCTTTGCAACGCCATGGACTGTAGCCCACCAGGCTCCTCTGTCTATGGGATTCTCCAGGTAAGAATACTGGAGTGGGTTGTAATGCCTTCCTCTAGGGGATTTTGCCAACCCAGGGATCAAAACCTCATCTCTTAGGTCTCCTGCATTGGCAGGTGGGATCTTTCTCACTAGTGGGGTGCCTAATTAATTAAAATATGACAATCTTTCCCAATTGGAGGATTACACATCTCCGCCTTATTTCCATAAGGCTTGATCATGTGGCTTTCTTTGGTCAACCAATCATGAAAAGACACCATGTGTGCTACATCCAAGTGGAAGCTTTGAGAGCCACACTTGATGAGCCTTTTGTCCTTTTCTCTCTGCCCTGAGGCCTGTAGTCTCCCAGATGAGAGCTGTTCCTGAAGCCTGGGTCCTGCAATGGAGACGATGAGGAGTAAAGAAGGCAGCGGTCCATGACAGATGTTTAGCATGACCAAGAAATAAATATTGGAGTATGTAAATCACTGAGATTTGCTGTGGGCATGAAGGGAGTCAGTTGCTACCCAGGCAGAACTTATCTGAAGCTGACTGATTTTAGACATGCTTAATTTTTCTCTTTTATTTTTCAAACGATCTATCAGCAAATAATTTTAGCTCCATCTTCAAATTAGCTCCATCTCCATATCTGCCCACTTCTCTCCATCTATTCTCTTTCTACCCTGGTATAAGCCAGGGTTATTTGCTAGCATCTTGCATATGCGTTTATCCACTGAGCCATCAAATCTGCTCCCAGGAATTTGCTCTACACATATACTTTTACACAAATATGTACAGAGGTATTTATTTTTAACGTGTTTATAACAGCAAAAAATTGGGAACAACCTAACTGCCCATCTGTTTAAATAAATTATGATGCATCCGTTCAATAATATGCTATGCAACGGGGATGGAAAGTCATCAAAATACGCTAGTACATGAAAGTAGTGAGATGCGGAAAATTGAGTGCAGTGTGCTTCCATTTATGTAAAAAAAATGAGAAGGAAAAACCTAATATTATTTATATTAGCTTTCATGTTTATTAAAAATATCTCTATAAGTCTAAATAAGGAGTTAATTGAAGAGGTTACCAGTTGCACAGATGGAAGGAACAGTGGGGATGGCAGTGGGCAGGAAGGAGATGTTTAGTTTGATGTTTTAGTGTGGAAAGTGCAGAAATAGACAAAAGAGTAAAATGAATTCCCATGTACCTACCATTCTAACAATTATCAACTGGTAGCCAATCTTGTCTCAGCTCTACACTCCTACCCACTCATGCCCAGACTTTTTTTGAAGCAAATCTATGACATCACATCATTCCAACTGTAAATACTTCTGTACCCCTTTGCTAAAATATGACTCCAAAAATAACCACAGTATTACTATTAGAATTAAAAATAACAATAGTTCCTTAGTATCTTCAAATAGATAGCCAGTGTTTCGATTCCCCCGGTCGTCCCACAGTTATTTTTTATAGTATGTTTATTGAGTGAGAATCTAAGGTCTGTAGTTTGAATTGGGTCATCTGACTTTAGATTCTCACTCAGTAAACATACTACAAGGAAAAATTGTGAGACAATTGAGGAAATTTAAACATACTGACTAGATACTAGAATTGGGTCAGATGTCTCGTAAGTATCTTTAAGTCTTTAAATCCTCCATCCAATCCCACCCCCCATCCCCATTTTCTGCCTTGCATGTTTTACACAACAAAGCCAGGTGGTGTCTCATAGGGTTTCCCACAGTCTAAATTCTGCCGGTTGCCTCCCATGGTGTAGTTTAACCTGTTCTTCAGTCCTAGTGAAAAGTAAAAGTGTTAGTCACCCAGTCGTGCCTGACTCTTTGCAACCCCGTGGACTACAGCCTGCCAGGTTCCTCTGTCCATGAAATTCTCCAGGCAAGAATACTGGTGTGAGTTGCCATTCCCTTCTCCAGAGGATCTTCCCAACCCTGGGATTGAACCTAGGTCTCCTGCATTGCAGGTGGACTCTTTACCAACTGAGCCACCAGGGAAGCCCCTGTGCTGCTGCTGCTAAGTCGCTTCAGTAGTGTCCGACTCTGTGCGACTCCAGACACGGCAGCCCACCAGGCTCCCCTGTCCCTGGGATTCTCCAGGCAAGAACACTGGAGTGGGTTGCCATTTCCTTCTCCAATGCATGAAAGTGAAAAGTGAAAGTGAAGTTGCTCAGTCCTGTCCGACTCTTAGTGACCCCATGGACTGCAGCCTACCAGGCTCCTCCGCCCATGGGATTTTCCGGGCAAGAGTACTGGAGTGGGCTGCCATTGCCTTCTCCGGGAAGCCCCTGTAGCTGGATCTAAACCCTTGATTCCCGAATCTGTCTGCACCTGGAGAAGCTTGAAAAACTTCTGGTGCCTGTGTCCCATTCACCCCATCCCCACCCTTACCCATACCCCCAGGTAGTAACTTAATTGCCTGGGGTATGACTTGGGCTTTGGAATTTTTATAAGATCCTCAGGTGTTCCCAGTGTTCAGCCACATTTAGGAACCACTGATCCAGAGGCTTTTTCTTCAAGACTACACCCGAGGAGGTTCATAATCTACTTGTCTCTTTTATTATGACCTGAGCAGCTGTGAGGATTATCACCTGAATCCATTCATGCACCAGGGGCTGCAAAGTCGTGTTATTCCTTCTCCATTTACCAGCTGGAATAATTCTGAATTTACCCTCCTCTGCTAGGGACAGGTCACATGAGAAAAGTAGGATCGGTCTTGATTCTCTGCTTTTACTGTTAGCGTTCCAAGTAGTGAGTTGATTCTGTAGCATCTTACATTGGGTACACATGCTATTTTTGTATCATCATGAACTCATGAATTTAAATTTACTTGATGTGTTTTGATCCAGTGCCATGATTCAGCTCCCACACCAACTTCTATTGTGTACAGATGACTGTGTTTTAGAGTATTTTGATGTGTTTTGATCCATTGCCATGATTTTTCTATTCATCAGATTGTCCCATCGTTGGCTAGGGGGAGCACATTTAAGTTTGTTCCTGAGTACTTTTGGGGAGAACAGCCTCCCCACATTCTGAAATGACAAGTTGTTCCAAGTTGTACATTTCTTGCCCTAGACCTGAATCAGCCATTTTCCTGAGAAACCGTGTTTCCTTTCAGCAGAAAACAGTGTCTAGGGGCCATAACAGGAAGAAGACGTCTCACTCTATTTTGGTAATACTTGATGATACTATGTTTGAGATTTCAACCACGTGGATGCCGATTCAAAAACTTAAATAGATTTTAAAATGTGTTAACTGAACCTCTTGTAATTAGAATTATTTTAAATGTATAGTGATACCTTACATAAAGGACCAATGTGATGAATCCTATCAGAAATTAAGGAACTGTTTAATCTTTCTCAACTGCTTTAGTTTCCTGTGGCTGCTAAAACAAGTCACCGCAAGTGTAGTGGTTTAAGATAACACAATTTATCTTGTGGACCTGGGGCCCAAAGTCCAAAATCAGTCTCGCTAGTTTGAAGCTGAGATGTCAGCAGGGCTGGTTCTTTCTGTGGGCTCCTGGAGAGCATCCATTTTTTGCATCCTTAGCTTTCGACCACACCATTCCAGTCTCTGCTCCCAGACACCACATCAACCCCTCTCTGCCTGACTCCTCCTGCCTCCCTCTTATAAGGACCCTTTTGATCACACTGAGGGTCCACCCAGATAATCAGGATACTCTCCTGATCTCAGGACCCTTAAGCACATCCTCAGAGTCCCTTTTGCTGTGTAAAGTGGCATTCACGGGTTCTGAGGATTAGGATGTGGACATCTTTGGAGGACATTATTCAGCTCTCACATCAGTTTCTATTGTGTACAGATGACTGTCTTTTGGAGTGTGCTTGATAATAAGAAGTGTCTGGGGTGGAGGCTGAGGTTCTCAAGGCTTCCTGTTTAGAGAAAACTGATGAGCCAGCTGCTGGGGAAGGGGCGGGGGAGGGGCCGCCCAGAGCTATCACAGCACTCAGCCTCTGTCTCAGGCACCACTAAACCAGGCTTGGGGGCCCTACCACCCAAACAGATAAGAAAAGACTACAGTTTACAAACAATCGTGCCATCCAGTTGTTGGTTACTGTAGTGCATAGAATTAGCCAACTTTTCCAGCTTTCTCTCACCTTGCCAGGGCAGGAGAGTTGAGTCAATGAATCTCAATTGGCATTAAGAGGTTAACCTTCTAAATCAACAACATGTTGACAATTTTTGCCATATCTGCAAATCACCTAGGCTAGCACTTGCTTCCCACTTTCTTTGATATAGACGTAAATAAAAGGTAACTTTATGTCATGACCATAAATGAAAACCATTACCACTTCCTTAAAGAAAAACTAAGAGTAAGAATAAAAACTTTACCATGGGACATTTTAAAGCCCAGGAACTCCCTAAAGTGATCTCGCTGGCCATGGATGGTCCACAAGGATGATGCCGGGAAGATGGGGCTCTCAAGGCTGGTCCAAATGGGCCACATTTTCAAATGCGCCCTGTCTAGGTTGCCTTGCCTCAGCTGACAATCTAACACCACAGCTGGAAAACAATGAAGGCATCTCAGTCCTCTCTCAAAGGACTGAGATGTGGAGAATTCAATCTAATGGATCTTATGTATTTCATTTCTAAGAACTAAAGAGAGTTGGTCTGCTTTTGACACTGGATTTACTCCAAATTGTGATAGCAGTTTACCTTCACAAAGGGGAGGAGTCCTGGAATGACGTCCTTCATCACTGTCGGCTGATGGTAACCAACATGTTACAAGTGACACATTACAAGAATCATCAGGCAGACACACAGTGTCTCCTACAAGCCAGGGATGTGCCAGGGGAAGCTACAGGGAGGCGGTACTTATCGCCTTGTAGACCCAACACGCATTCAGTGGCTAATGACAAGCAGCCAACACAATATTTACGTGATGACCTTTGTAGCAAAGAAGCGTCCCGTGTCAGAGGGTGTGCCAGTTGAGCTGTGTTTTGATCACTTAAGAGCACTTCTTGTGTCCAGCTATTGGATGGGACATATTTGTTGAACTTGAAAAAAAAGGCAAGTGGTCCTTAGGCTTATTATTATTTTCCCCCAAGGCTAGTTTTCCAGAAGCAGGGCCCTCCAAAGCAGACCAGATTCCAAAAATCTATGAAACGGAGGACAGAGGTGCGAAAGCTGGTGCGAGAAAGAACTGTGTCACTCATAGCGGGTGAAGGAGCTGGGAGACGCTGCTGCTTGGAGAGGAGGGTGTCCCAGGGGGCCCCCCACCCTGGGAAGAGCCAGTTCTGGGGGTTCCTATAGAGGAAGCCCTGGGCACTATGCGCTCTGCTTCCCCAGGTGTGCCTTCCGGTGCCCGGCCCCACCCAGCTGACGTCTTCGGGAATTAAGGAAGAAAGTGGAGCCAAGTGGGAGATGGTGGTTAAGCAGGGAGGGGGTCTCAGAGTGAGGCCTCGGTGCAGCCTCCGCCTCTGCCTTCGCACTGCCCCCCACCAGTTCTCCACCACTTCTCATGGAAGAATTCTGAGAGGCGCCTTGCCCTTTCGTGCCAGTGAGAATTAGAGGAGAAGAACGATCGAGGTAGTACCCAAAGTAGTTTCACAATATGAACACGCATGAGACCCATCTTTCTATTTTAAAAATAGGACTGCTGCTGCTAAGTCACTTCAGTCATGTCCGACCTAGTATGACCTCATAGATGGCAGCCCACCAGGCTCCCCTGTCCCTGGGATTCTCCAGGCAAGAACACTGGAGTGGGTTGCCATTTCCTTCTCCGATGCATGAAAGTGAAAAGTGAAAGTGAAGTTGCTTAGTCGTGTCCAACTCTTAGTGACCCCATGGACTACAGCCTACCAGGCTCCTCCATCCATGGGATTTTCCAGGCAAAGTACTGGAGTGGGGTGCCATTGCCTTCTCCAAAAAATAGGACAGAACAATTGAATTGTGTGACAAGGCCAGTGCAGTGGCTGATATTTTATGGAACACTTCTGGATTTTTTTATGTATTGGTTATTTGACTGAATTTAACTAGACTGAGCTCCCCCTGCCCATTCGGAAAAACCAATGACATATACAAATACAGAAAAAGATCTCCCCCTAAACCTCTCTTCTAGCGAGGAGAGGGAAAAAAACAGTCATGACCTAGTGTGTTAAAAGGTATATTTATAGTAAGTATTTCTAAAATAAAATATATTTAAGTGTATTACACTCTACTTGAATTTATAAATTTAATTTTATATGTTTATGTTTTACAGTGAAAACCTGCCTCTTTTATTTAGGCCTTGAATTCCTTATGTGTCAGAGATTGTCCACTCAGATGTAGCATTCTGCAGAAGACCCCGCCACCCTGCTTGCCCCAGGAGCTGGAGAACTTGTGACTTTCGAGGAAAAGAGCAAGCCAAAGAATTTTTTCCCAGCTCCCTTCAAACAAGAAGTTTACTTCTGTGAACGCTTCTGCATTCCCATTGTGCTGAGGCCTACAACTTTGCCCATGAGAATGCAGTTCTCGGATGGGAAGCTTCTGGCTTCCCAAGACTTGAGTGGCCCAAGATAAATTTTCGTGGAGATGGAAAAATTTCTAGGCAGTCTCAGATCAGTGGGAGCACTGCCATGACACAATTGAAAGGACTCTTACTCCTGCTGGACAGGTAAGGGTCCAGGGCACAGCCCAGGTTCATTTCTCTCCCTTCATCTGCCAGTTAGTAGATTGGGCCTCACTGGTAATTGTGCTCTCAAGGTAATGGCTTGTTTAAGTAATTGATGATGTTTTTTGCCTCGCTGGGGAATCTTAGCACATCAAAAGATGTTGAGAAAACCAAGACTCACCTAGAGTCTGAATTAATCACTTTGTCAAGCACAACAAAGGCTGTCTGGCTTTGCTAATAATCCCAAATGGGGTAGCAACCCTCCGTGAAATAAGGAAACGATGGTGTCTTTAATTAATGTTTCAAAGAGCTCAGACTCGCTCTTTTACTCCCTTGATTTTTATGAGAACATGGAGAAATGTGTGCAGAACCAGCATTCTCCAGACTTCTCAAGCGCAGGGAGGGCAGGAGACCTGGCATCATTCGAGTTCATAGAAGAAGATCCGAGGGCTTCAGTGGACCACAAGGTCAGCGTGTGCATCTGTGGCAGGGTCAGAGGAAATCAGTCCCAGGGTTGCCTCCGCGGGCAGTCCCGCAGACCTAGTACTTCCCCTGCCCCAGGCTTGGCCCCTGAACACTGCCCTCCTTTCCCAGCATTGCTGCCTCTGCCTTTCCGGACACTGCCTCCAAACCCAGCTGCCCTCCGGCTGCCTTTCTGATCTACGTCATCTCTCACAAGGCTCTTCACAGGTGGCTGAAGACTCCCAGCCTCTGGACAGACCCTCACTCCCCCAGCCCCCTCCTCCCTTATCCCCCTCCTCCCTCCACCTCCCAGAGCCCCTGGCCGGGTCATATGGGGCAGGTCAGCGCCCTGGGGGTCAACACGTCCAGAATGGGTGGCTGGGCATGGCGGAGTGTCGATGTGAGCCCAGCTGCGTGGTTGTCTTTAAAAGGACTTTGAGAACCTTAAGACTGCTTGGAAAGCCAATGGGGTCTGGAAGTGGCTCAGCTCAGGTCGGTGATGCTAAGAGAGTGTGGGTACCATCCGGAGGGTAAGACATGTCTGACCCCAAGAGACTGTATCCTATGGAAAACCAATAGGGAGGGGTGTGGGGAGGTCTCCCTTGGACTTGGGGAAGCCTGCTAACTGCCTTCGGTATACTTCTATCTTACCTAATAGCTCCCTGTGTCTTCTAAACTGTGCCATTTGGAAAGCATTTTTATTCATTTATTTATACTTTGTTGCTTCACTCTGTCTTCACCACTGTGCAGGGGCTTTCTCTAGTTGCGGCGAGCAGGGCCTACTCTCTAGTTTGTGGCCTGCCAGCTTCTCATCGCCGTGGCTTCTCTGGTTGAGGAGCGTGAGCTCTAGGGTGTAGTCTTCAGTAGTTGCGACACACTGGCTTCGTTGCCCCATGGCATATGGGATCTTCCTGGACCAGGGGTCGAACCCACTTCCTCTGCATTGGCAGGCGATTGTTCACCACAGGACTACCAGGGAAGTCTCTAAACTGTGCCATTTTTGACTCTTGCCGTTAACCCTCATCTGCCCTCAGTCACCATGGACTGTCAATTCTCCCTTCAAACCAGCTCTCTCGAGAACGCTCAGTGAGTTTTCTAACTGGCACTGCCCTGTTTCAGGCCGTCGTTGTCTTTCCCCTGGGCATGGACTCTTCAGCGGAGTCCTGAATTGGCCTCCTAATCTGCTTATTCCCTCATCCACCAATCTGCCGTTCATGCCAATGCCCGAAGAATCCTGCTAACAGGAAAACCTGATCATGTTGTAGATCAGTTGAGAATTCTTCACTGGCTCCCTGTCACTTTTAGACCAACTCTAAATTCTTTTATTTGGAGCATAAGACCTTTTATGATCTCACCCCAGCCTGACTTCTCAGGCTCACTCCAAGTGACCTCTGTCCTCAAGCCATCTTTCATGACTTGGACATTTCTGGTTATAGACATTTCTTTCCAGGCTCTGACCCAGGCTCTAGTCCAGGGCCAGGACTAAGGTGACACAACAGAGGCATTTAGGATACAAAACTAAAGGAGGCGCTCAATCCCAGCGGTGTGCAGATGCTGACCCTGCTCTCACATGGCCCTGAGAGTGAGTGCCTCCTTAAATCTTGTGTCCCCGGTACCTGTTTATCTCACCCTGGTCCCAGCACACTCTTCTCTGCCTGGTATACCGATCTTCTTTCTCCACCTGGCAAGTCCTGAATTCTTCAAGTCTCTGCTTGAGGGCTGCCTCCTCCAGGAGCCCATCCAGATTATCCTGGGCACATGGAGACATTGTCCTTGGCCACTGGCTCCCTTGTGGTAGAGGGATTGTAGACCGAGAGCCAAAGAACTCGGTGTATTGTTTGTAGGAATATAATCCTGCCTAAGGTCATTATTTACTGTACCTGGTTCTGTTTCCATCATGTGGGCTTAGTCATCTGTAGTTAATCCTTTTGTTTTCATGAAGTCCTTGAAGAACCCTTTGCATGTTGTGAAAGAGAGACATCTGCCTTGAGTGAACCCCAACAGACAATGACATTTGAGCCCAGAGAGGGCAGAGGGGGCTACTTTTGCCTCCATATCCTGCATAATAATAGCCTATTAATCACCATAATGAGACTATTTCTAGGGGCCAGGAGCCATTCTAAGTACTTTATACATCAACTCATTTATTCCTCTCCCTACTCTGTGTGGGAGGTGTTATTATGATCATCATTTTGCAGATGGGAAAAGCGAGGCTCAGAGAGATTAAGTCATTCACCCAAGGCTGCACAGCTAGGAAGAAGTGGAGCTGACGTATGAACCCAGGCTGTCTGGCTCTGAGCCTGTGCCCTTAGCTAGCAGCCTCTGTCTCTCATTTTGGATTTGAAGAGCAGCAAATTACCTAGAGCTCAACCTTTCGACAAAACGGGCTGCAGGAAGCTTTGCTCGCTTCTGTAGAGTAAGGACTCTGACTTCCTGGTGAAAAAGCAGATGCTATTCACGGCATCCTGTTATCCCTTGAATTTCAAGTGATTGCCACTGAGTCAGCAGGGCTCCAAGACTTGAGACAAAGGTCAATTCAAAGGGGAGACCTGGCCTGTGCAAAGAATAGAGGAAGTGCTTTTTGATCCATTGGGCTTTCATATTCATGAGTAATCACAGGTGGGATAAGGAGCAGTGGGTACTTGTACTAGGTGTACAGAATGACTCTAAGGTCTTTTATAATGAGCTTAGTAAGCATTCAGAAAACATTTGCCAATTGGATGTGAGGTATGTCTTTATAAACCCAGGCAATATCTTTAACTTTCTATTGTACCATGACCTGCCCAACAGCCTGGAACAGGCCTAGGAAACTTAATTCTGCCTCCCAGCTTGGCGGACAACTTAAAGAGCTAAGGCCATCAAAATAACAAAAGAATATTGTGAGTGTTTCAAAAATATTTATAATCCCATTGCATGTTGTTTGTTACTGGAATCCCCAAATCTTTGTATTGACTTAATTCTGGACAAATTCACTCATTGATCTTTGATCACCTCATCGCTACAGTGATCAACTGAAGGTCCAACTGGGAATTGTGTAACATTATGTCAGAAGGCGATACTCTAGTCTAAGATCACCAAGATCTCATTGCCTTCTGCTCAGTGATGTGGTTGTCTCTTATCTGCCCTGGGCTCTGGACCAGAGGCACAGACCCACAGAACCTGCCTGCTCATCTCCATGTCCAACCCATCTGGATCTGACCTCTTCTCTGCCTCCTATGTTTAGTCTCCCATTACAGTCCCTGGTCTCAGCCCTGGCTCATCCTGGCCATTCTTATCTCAGCACCTGTACTGGTTATCTAGTGCTGTGTAACAAATTAGCCTCAACACCTAAGTGGCTTAAAACAACAGACATTTATCATCTTACACAGTTTCTGGGAACCTGGGAGTGTGTTACCTGAGCAGTTAGGGGTGAGGGTTTTTCATAAGGGTAAGTCAAGCTGTCAGCTGAGACTACAGTGATCTAAAGTTTGCCTGGGCCTAGAGAATCACATTCATGTCCCCTTATGTAGCTGTTGGCAGGCTTCATCTTGTGGGCCTTTCATCAGGCAGCCCAACATGACAGCTGGCTTCCCCCCAAACAAGCAACTCAGGGGAGAGAGAGCGCCCATAATGGAAGCCTCAAACTTTCATAACCTAATTTGATAAAAATACATCCTTCTTCTTGGACTTTTTAGCGGATTACTAAACCTCATGAAGCCTGTAAGCCATTTCCTTCTATGATGAGATGTAGTTGTTCCATTCTTCATTCCATAAAGATACTTTTAGTGTGAACCCTGAGCTAGATGCCATGGTACATCCCCAAAGGAATAGATGTCCACTTGGCTTTTACCAAAATAGTAAAATCAGGAAAACTTCACACTGAAAGTTTGAAAGATGAAAACCAATGGCTAATAGCAGCTAACATTTACTAAACATGTGCTATGGGCCAGGCATTGTACTGAATACTTTATAAACATGGCAGCCTTTAATCTCCCCCAACATTCTTGTTATGTCCATCGTATAGATGGGGAAACTGAGACTTTGAGCTCACTGGTCAGTGGCCAGCCTGCAGCCTAATCCTAGTCTGTCTGACTGAAGGGCCTGAGCCTCTAGCCAGGCCTTTGACTGGTCTGTTCTGGATCAGCAAGGCCAATGAGGGGAAGGAGACCACAGTCATCTCCAAGGGCTACCATAACATCGTACCACAAACTGGGGACTTACAACAACCGACATTTACTCTCTCCCAGTTCTGGAGGTTGGAAGTCTGAAATCAAGAAGTCGGCAGGGCCTTGCCCACCCTGAGGGTCTAAGGGAAGCCCCTCCCCGGCTCTTCCTCACTTCTGGTGGTTGTTAGCAATCCTTGGGGTTGCTGTGCAGACACATCACTCTAGGCTCTGCAAAACATCCTCACGTGTGTCCTCATGTGTCTATATATTCTCATCACCTCCACTCTGCGTGTCTCTGTGTCCAGATCCCCTCGTAACAAGACATCAGTCTTGGATTAGGACTCACTAGCATTCAACTTGATTGACTCTACAAAGACACTGTCTCCAATGAAGGCCTTATTTGGAGGTGCCAAGTGACTGTGAATTTGGGGAGGGTGGGGGAACACTAACGCTACTCAATCCAGTATAAAGACCATCAGAGCTGTCACCAGCCGTGCCAACATGTGGGTAGGAGGATGGGGACAGGTCTTCTCGTCCACCCTGGAGGCAGAAGAGGTGACATGGAAAGAAACTGACCCTCATGAAAGAAAATGCTAATTCAAAAACATTTTTTTCCTGGCTCACTGAATGTTGGGCTTTGGTTTGTTTGTTTGTTTGTTTGTTTTTTTAATGGGGATTTTTGTCTACTGGGGATTTTTTGGTCTTATTATTAGTATGCTAACTAATCTATATTTTAGTTGTTTGAGTCAGCATACCCTTTTTATAGGAAAAAAAGGAAATGAAATTGATGGCTGATTTTGGATCGCAAGAGTACCTCCCTGTTGAGACTTACCAATAACTTCCTAGAGCAGAACGTTCAAAAGAGCCTGTCACAGGCTCTTTTGATCTTTCAGAGCCCAAGTTCAGTTCACCTTGTCTCATAGGCCTTGTGATGCTGAGACACACCCTTTCTCCTTTCAGCCTCTAGCCAGCACCACAGGAAATTTTCTGGAAGGGCAAGTGATTATCCTAAAACATATTTTTTTCTTTAACTCAGTAGGGCCCCAGCATCCATGAGAATATTTATAGTAATTCTGGAGCTGTTTGTTTCCAGCTGTAGCCATGTCTTGGCATAACGTCTTACATAAATGTATTGCCATGTATAAAACAATGCATTTGTCCCAAACAATGGAGCTAACAATCTACAAGAATGTCCCCTGGTTGTTATAGTGAACACAGCAGACTTTCAGCTTTCAGGCTTCCAGAGTACTTCAGAAATGTTCCCCTTCAATCCTGCTTTTTCAAACTCAAGTCGGATCCTCTATGTAGCAGCTACTGTCTTCCCCACCCCATCCCTGAATCAGTATTTACCCTTCTCAGGGTGAGCTGTAGCTCCATGATTGGTCAGTTCCTGATCTCCATCGCTTATTCAGCTAGAAATTCTTGGGTTCACCCCTAGGCTCAGTCAAGGTTTAAGCTGAGCCCCTGCACAGGGCGCACGACCCTGCTTCAGCCCTCCTGGAGCTAGCTCCTCACAGCCAAGACCTACTGTGACTCACCACCTTGGAGTCCTGTCCAACTTCCCATCCATGTCTGTTCTTTTTCCAGAAAACATCATTGTTGTCGTTTACAATAAAAATCCAAACTTCCATTAGCTCTACGTTTTTGTTTTGCTCGCTCTGTTTGTTTTTATCTTTGTCTCTTCTTTTGTTGTGTCTACTCACTTATGTCCTCTTTCTCCTTTGTCAGAGCTCAGAATCCACATGGGTGATCTCTGGGCATGTGGTAGACTGAATCATTCCTCCCAACTCATCACCCCCCCTCCTACCTCTTTATCAAAATTCTATATCATCAGGGAAAATGTTGATTCTCTGAAGTATCAATACCTCCCACTTCAGTGGAGTCTTCTTCCTCACCTCATTCATGTTAGGCTTTCGCATGGGATTTGCTTTAACCAAAAAATATAGGCAGAAGTTACATTCAGCCACTTTAAGGCTGAGCCCTGAAGAGACATTGCTTATTTCCTCTAGCATTTTTTTTTTTTTTTGCCATGTCACATGGGCTTATGGGATCTTAGTTCCCCAGCCAAGGACTGAACCCCTGCAGTGGAAGCACAGAGTCCTAACCACTGGACCACCAGGGAATTTCCTCCTCTTGTGTTTCTTGCATTCCTATGATCTACCAGAAGTAGAACTTTCCTGAAGTATCCTCTTCAGCCTGTGCCCCATTACAAACCCATGTGGAGCAGATATGAACCCCACCCACAACCTGGAACATAGCTCCCCCAGCCAACATCCAGACCATGAGAAAAATTAATGTTGTTGTTTGCGGAAGGGTTTGGGGTGGTTTGTTACACAATGTTATTGCAGCACTAGCTGACTGATAGAGGTGAATTCATGTAACTTCTCTTGACCTTCATTTCCTCATCTGTAAAATGAAGCCACTGGACTATATTCAAGGTGCTCAGGCTTTTCTGCACAACTATACAACTGAGATTCCTATTGTGAACCCAAGAGTAAGGGACTAAGCATATCAGAGTCAAATACTGCAAAGCACTAAAGAAAGACAAGGACAGAAATGTGAATTCTGTTTAGGAACCAAGGAGTTAGTGGTAGCCTTGGAGAGAGTCCTTTCAGTGGACAATGGAGCAGAGGGTAAATGGGAAGTGAGAAAGCGAGGAGTGTGGGGTCTTCTCTGGAAAGAGAAGGGTGGGATAGAGCAGAGGTGAGGGTGGAATACATGGTCCAAGAAGAGGTGGTTGCTGGTTGGCTGGCTTACTTGTATGCTTTAAGATGGGAGAGAATTGAACTTGCAAAAATACGTTTCCAGTGTCATAATAAAGGCAAAATGAAGGCAGGGTCTTGGACCAGAGTGTGCAGAAAACCAGAAGTCTGGTCTATGAGAGAGACTCGAGTGAGAACTTACTAGGATTTATTTGCTATGCATCGTTTACATGTCAAGTTCTCAAACCCAAGGACAAGGTAAGCGTCAACAAGCAAAACAAAGGCCAAATGAAAAATATTGTATTGGTCAAAAGTTCATTTGGGTTTTTCAGTAAAATGTTACAGAAAAGTCCAAATGAACTTTTTTTGGCTAACCCAACAGAATTGTGCTGTTATTGCTCAAATCAGAGGATAAATGTAAATTTTGTCATGGGAAAATTTGAAAATTTTCTGAAAAGCAAATTGAGTTTAAAGCTTCATAGAGCACTTTTCAAGAAACAGATTTTTTTTTTTTTTTAAGTTTAAAAACCTACAAGTGAAAGTGAAAGTGTTAGCCAGGTCAACTCTTTGTGACTTTATAGACTGTAGCCCTCCGGGCTCCTCTGTCCATGGAATTCTCCAGGCAAGAATACTGGAGTGGGTTGCCATTCCCTCCTCCAGGGGATCTTCCCAACCCAGGGATCGAACCCTAGTCTCATACAATGCAGGCAGATTCTTTACCATCTGAGCCACCAGGGAAGCCTACAGCTAAGAGACAAACGGTTGCATCAATAGGCTAATAATAATATATATTGATGTAAAATTTATTAGCGAAGTATTCATACTCCTGTCAAGGATACAGGAAAAGGATGACTGTCTCTGCTTTACCACTGGAAACTGAAGCTCAGAATGGCAGCTGACGTTCCAGATCTTCTTCTTGAGAGAAAGGGCACCCCCTCCTCCTTGGCGACCTTCTTTCCCAATCACTTCTAAGCCTGCTGCATTCTGGCTTCTGTTCTCACCACTCCCAATTCCAACATCACCTAAAACTTCTTAGCTGCTAAATCCAGTAGTTATTTTTTAAACCTCATCTACCTTGCGCAAGATCAGAAGCTCCCTAATGGTATAAGCCCAGAATCATTCAAAATGAGGCCACTTGGTTGAACTTTACTTCTGTTTACTTTTCACTTCAACGCAGTCCTCAAGTTCATATGAGAATTCCAAATGGTGTTTTAAAAAAAATAAATAAAAACCTAGGACCTATGAGATTATTATTGAGTCCAAGCCTGCAGTTAATAATGGGGTGTTTACATGTGTGTTAAGTTGCTTCAGTCGTGTCCAACTCTGTGCAACCCTATACACTGTAGCCCACCAGGCTCCTCTGTCCATGGGATTCTCCAGGCAAGAATACTGGAGTGGGTTGCCATTTCTTCTCCAGGGGATCTTCCCAATCCAGGGATCAAACCCATGTCTCTTAGGTCTCCTGCATTGGCAGGGGGTTCTTTACTGCTAGCACCACCTGGCTAATTCTGGCAGTGAATTCTTTGAAGTATGCAGTTCAGTTCAGTTCAGTTCAGTCGCTCGGTCATGTCCAACTCTTTGTGACCCCATGAATCCCAGCACGCCAGGCCTCCCTGTCCATCACCAACTCCCGGAGTTCACTCAGACTCATGTCCATCAAGTCAGTGATGCCATCCAGCCATCTCATCCTCTGTCATCCCCTTCTCCTCCTGCCCCCAATCCCTCCCAGCATCAGAGTCTTTTCCAATGAGTCAACTCTGTGCATGAGGTGGCCAAAGTACTGGAGTTTCAGCTTTAGCATCATTCCTTCCAAAGAAATCCCAGGGCTGATCTCCTTCAGAATGGACTGGTTGGATCTCCTTGCAGTCCAAGGGACTCTCAAGAGTCTTCTCCAACACCACAGTTCAAAAGCTTCAATTCTTCAGTGCTCAGCTTTCTTCACAGTCCAGCTTTCTCATCCATACATGATCACTGGAAAAACCATAGTCCTGACTAGACAGACCTTTGTTGGCAAAGAAATGTCTCTGCTTTTGAATATGCTATCTAGGTTGGTCATAACTTTCCTTCCAAGGAGTAAGCGTCTTTTAATTTCATGGCTGCAGTC
>NW_011494924.1:3873019-3873422 GCF_000754665.1 Bison bison bison | reverse complement strand
TTTTTTTGTACAGTTCTTCTGTGTATTCTTGCCATCTCTTCTTAATATCTTCTGCTTCTGTTAGGTCCATACCATTTCTGTCCTTTATTGAGCTCATCTTTGCATGAAATGTTCCCTTGGTATCTCCAATTTTCTTGAAGAGATCTCTAGTTTTTCCCATTCTCTTGTTTTCCTCTATTTCTTTGCACTGAGTGCTGAGGTAGGCTTTCTTATCTCTTCTTGCTATTCTCTGGAACTCTGCATTCAGATGCTTATATCTTTCCTCTTCTCCTTTGCTTTTAGCTTCTCTTCTTTTCAGAGCTATTTGTAAGGCCTCCTCAGACAGCCATTTTGGTTGAATGTGGTCCACTGGAGAAGGGAATGGCAAACCACTTCAGTATTCTTGCCTTGAGAACCCCATGAA
>NW_011494924.1:3872585-3872919 GCF_000754665.1 Bison bison bison | reverse complement strand
CTCATCCATACATGATCACTGGAAAAACCATAGTCCTGACTAGACAGACCTTTGTTGGCAAAGAAATGTCTCTGCTTTTGAATATGCTATCTAGGTTGGTCATAACTTTCCTTCCAAGGAGTAAGCGTCTTTTAATTTCATGGCTGCAGTCACCATCTGCAGTTATTTTTGGAGCCCCTAAAAAATAAAGTCTGACACTGTTTCCGCCGTTTCCCCATTTATTTCCCATGAAGTGATGGGACCAGATTCCATGATCTTCGTTTTCTGAATGTTGAGCTTTAAGCCAACTTTTTTTTTTTTAAGCCAACTTTTTCACTCCCCTCTTTCACTTTCA
>NW_011494924.1:3867649-3871708 GCF_000754665.1 Bison bison bison | reverse complement strand
AAGACTCCGAAATGCAGTATTTGGATGCAATCTCAAAAACAACAGAATGATCTCTGTTCGTTTCCAAGGCAAACCATTCAATATCACAGTAATCCAAGTCTATGCCCCAACCAGTAATGCTGAAGAAGCTGAAGTTGAACAGTTCTATGAAGACCTACAAGACCTTTTAGAACTAACACCCAAAAAAGATGTCCTTTTCATTATAGGGGACTGGAATGCAAAAGTAGGAAGTCAAGAAACACCTGGAGTAACAGGCAAATTTGGCCTTGGAATACAGAATGAAGCAGGGCAAAGACTAATAGTTTTGCCAAGAAAATGCACTGGTCATAGCAAACACCCTCTTCCAACAACACAAGAGAAGACTCTACACATGGACATCACCAGATGGTCAACACCGAAATCAGATTGATTATATTCTTTGCAGCCAAAGATGGAGAAGCTCTATACAGTCAGCAAAAAACAAGACCAGGAGCTGACTGTGGCTCAGATCATGAACTCCTTATTGCCAAATTCAGATTTAAATTGAAGACAGTAGGGAAAACCACTAGACATTCAGGTATGACCTAAATCAAATCCCTTATGACTATACAGTGGAAGTGAGAAATAGATTTAAGGGCCTAGATCTGATAGATAGAGTGCCTGATGAACTATGGAATGAGGTTCGTGACATTGTACAGGAGACAGGGATCAAGACCATCCCCATGGAAAAGAAATATGCAGTAGTGCTTTGTAAACACAAACAGCTAATCCACATCTTCCTGTGTTCTGTTCACTAAGTTTGGGGTCATTCATTTAACACATGCTGACTAATATCAACCTTCCCAGTGGTGAAGAATCCACCTGCCAAGCAGGAGATCCAGGTTTGATCCCTGGGTCGGGAAGATTCCCTGGAGGAGGGAATGGCAACCCACTCCAGTATTCTTGCCTGGAGAATTCCAAGGACAGAGGATCCTGGTGGGCTACAGTCCATGGGGTTGCGAAAGAGTTGGACACGACTTAGAAACTAAACAGCAACAATAGCTAACACTTACTGAATGTTAACCGTGCCCAGCACTGCTCCAAGTCTACTCATATAATCCTTTCAACATGCTATGAGGTGAGCACTGTTATTATCCCTGTTTAACAGTGGGGGAATCTGAGGCACAGTCACCTTACCAACTTCCTTAAGATCACAAAACTAACCAAGACGTGAATCCAGGCAATCAAATTTCAAAGCCCAAGCTCTAGGACATTATATACATGGAGGAAAGGCAGCCAAGAGTGAAATATTTTTAGTGTGTTTCTAAAAGCAGTGTTGATGAACTAACATCGGTGAAAGTGCTTGAGAATAGTTTGTTTTCCTAAAGAGGTTCAAAAGTCACCTTTGCAGCAAGATTTTGTTTAGCAATCCTTCATACACTGTACAGAGATGAACTTCAACCCACAGTCCAGTGACACCTGAATTATAGAGATGAAATCCTTCACTGAGATCCAGAGTTCAATGCAGTGAAATTCTGTTATATAACAAGTGAGGGTGGCAGCTTGGTTGCAGTGATATGCATTTAGAAATAAATGGAAATTCTCTATGAGGATATTCATAGCTGCAAAGAACAACATGAATTTGTGTCTATATATGCCAAGCATGTGCCACACAAAATCCTATATACTGTCCCTCTTAATTCAACTATGTCAGCAAATAACTAAGTGTCTATTACCCAAAAGAGATGTACAAGCACAGTGCTGGGCACCTAAGATCCAGTCCTGCTTACCTTCTAACAGGGGAGCCAGGGAAGTGGTTCGAGAGAGAGAAGGCACCAGGTGTGGTGGGGCCAAGATCACAGGGATGCAGGGCTCTCACCAGAATGAAGGAATCAAGAGCATCCCAGGAGAGGGGAGGAAATGAATGGCATACAACATGGTGTGTGGAAGGAACAAAGGGACCAGAGAGCAAAGCGGCAGGTGAGGAGGCAACCAGGTTGGACAGGGCCTCCTGTGCCAGCCAAGGAGACCAATTCTGCAGGCAGGGAGGGCCATGGGAGGGCTTTCTGCCCCAGCGGTGAGAGGCTGGTTGGTCTTTGGGCTGCAGATGTGAAGGACAATTTTGAGGGGCACAAGACAAGAGACAGGGAAACAAAATGGGTGCTTATTTCCAGATGCTCTTGAAATCCACAACTCCAGGAGTAGAAGAGCAGATAGAGGGAAAAGAATGTTTCAAGGACCACTTAGGAAACCGGACTGGGTTGACTATCCAGGTGAGGGAGAGCTGGCCTGGGGCTTTGGGTGGAGAAGATGCCATATTCGGAGAGCCATGGATGGTCAGCCCTCTCTTATCAGTGAAAAATCTGGCAAGGATGGATGTACCCAAGCTCCTCTAGGGGAAAAGTGTACCTGCCCTCAACTAGAAAGGCCTTGCTGACTCACACGGTGCCATATTTCTCCTGAGAACTGCCGAATTACCTCCTTCTATCGTCCCTTATATCTTGAGACGATGCTACCAATTTCAGTTACTCTATGTACAGATAGCACTCAAACCATCAAATGTATAGCTGACTATCCTTCACAATGCTTACAGCCTGGGGTTCCCAGATGCCTATTGATTTGTAGAGATAGGAAGCGGGTACGTGAGATATTTTCAGCATTTCAAAGAGCCTCAATGGAAATTGTGCCTCTATTGACAATCAGATTGTGCAGGTTAACAAAAATGTCAAGTTTCTTTGCTTTGGAGTAGAATTATAACTGGGTATACGAATGCCGGTCTGTCATTGATCACTATTCTCATTGGCAGCGTTTCCATCAGCTTGTCTTCGAGTAATTAAAATGAGAAAATAAATCAATCATTACTTAAATATACATCATTGTTTGGACAATAGAACACGAGACCTATGGGGAAATAATATAAACAAAGACGCTGGTGAAGAGTTTAGATAGCGTTGCTTTGAACTATGGGGATTAGCAGTTAATGAAACAGTGAAGGATGAAGGGCTTGTCCTTTGATGCCTCTGCTGGAGGCTGGACCTCCCCTCCCCCACACTGTGGTCAGGATACCCTGCCCACACAACAGGTATTCTGTGCTCCCCACATACCTCATCTTCTAAATGGCTGGGTCCTGCCTTCCATCCCATCTCCTACTTTTGCATCAGAGCTTTGCTCCTCTATTTCTAATGTGATAATTACTTTATCTGAGTTCGTGGTCAAGTGATCCATAGCCCATCAATGAGGTAGAACCAGCACGCAGCCTGGAAAGCCTTCAGCAGTCGGTGAGTGTATGAACAAAGATGGAATGTACTCTTTCAATGGCCTGGGTGCAAGGCATTCTGCCAGGTGTTGAGGTCATGCTGACACTAGCGTAATCAGAGCACACACAGATGCTCACACACACACACGACAGCGATCATTTAGAAGCCATGCCATGCATATGTACAGTCATTAAAGTTTACTGAGCAGCTACTCTGCACAAGGCACTCATGGGTTTAAGATTCATCCCCTGCCCTCAGGGCCTTGTCAGGCCAGGAAATAGGACACAGGCATGAACGATAGAATAGTAAAGCGAGTGCCAAGACCGCAGTAGAGACAGAAAATGGAATTCAGAGGAAGCCAGGCTCGTTGATGGCTGGCCTGGCTAAGGAGACCTTCAGGAAGGCAATGTTTAGACAAGGTTTTGAGGGATGGGTTGGATTTCCTTTAACAGAGAGGCAAGGGCGTCAGGCAGCGGGGACTGCGATGTGCAGAGTGTGGCGAGAAGGGGCGGATTGTGTGTAGAGGAAGGCGATTCAGGAGCAACTTGGCATACTTCCTGGCTCAGAGGGCAGAGGCAGCTGCAGAGTTTGGTGCCCGGCGCTGGCTCTTGCCGGGAGTCTGGGCAGAGCTTGGGAAGCAGGGTTTTGGTTGAAGCCACTATCGGTAGCAGTTGGCCTTGCCTTCACTCTCTGACACCATTTTCCCAGAAACCTTTGAGCCAAAAAAAGAGAGGACCATCCTTTTTCTGGGGCCATGCTCAGGAACTGCCGTCTGCTGTGGTGAAAGCAAACCCGTCTTCGCAAGACCACCTGGGGCCTTGAGGTGGCTCTGCAGGGTTGCCCA
>NW_011494924.1:3865572-3867218 GCF_000754665.1 Bison bison bison | reverse complement strand
GACCCCATAGATGGCAGCCCACCAGGCACTCCCGTCCCTGGGATTCTCCAGGCAAGAACACTGGAGTGGGTTGCCATTTCCTTCTCCAATGCATGAAAGTGAAAAGTGAAAGCGAAGTTGCTCAGTCGTGTCCGACTCTTAGTGACCCCATTGGACTGCAGCATACCAGGCTCCTCCGTCCATGTGTCTGTTTTTATTCCAGAACCACATGTTTTGACTATTATAGCTCTGTAATATAGTTTGAAATCAGAAATTGTGATGCCTCCAAATTTGTTCTTCTTTCTCAACAGTGACTTTACAATTCAGTTTTTTGTGGATCTATGCAAATTTTAAGATTTTTTTCCTATCTGTGGAAAATGCCATTGGAATTTCGATAGGTATTACATTGACTCCATAGATCACTTTGGGTACTATGAACATTTTGACAATATTAATTCTTCCCACATGGGATTTTTTCCATGTATTTTGTGGCTTTTTCCATTTCTTTCATCAATGGCATATTGATGAAATTTTCAGCGTACAGATCTTTTACTTGCTTGATTAAAGTTATCCTTAAGTATTTCATTCTCTTTGATGCTATTGTCAATGGGATTGATTTCTTTTTCAGAAAGTTTGTTGTTAGTCTGTAGAAATGCAACTGACCTTTTTATGTTGATTTTGTATCCTGCAACTTTAATGAATTCATTCATTAGTTCTAATGGTTTTTGTTGGGGGGGGGGTGAGTCTAGGATATTGCATGTATAAGAGCATATGCTCTGTAAACAGATAGTTTTACTTCTTCCTTTCTAATTTAGATATCAATGTTTTCCTTTTCTTATCTAATTGCTGTGCTAGGACTACTAGCATTATGCTGAATGTCAAAAGTGGGCATTCTTGTTTTGTTCCTGATCTTAGAGAAAAGACTTTCAGCTTCTCATTCTTGAGTATGATGTTAGCTGTGAGTTTGTCCTGAACTATGGCCTTTATTGTGTTGAGGTACTTTCCGTCCTAATTTTTTGAGAGTTTTTAATCATGAAAGGAAGTCAAATTTTGTCAAATGCATTTCCTGCATCTATTGAGATAATTGTAGATTAGCTGTTAATGTGGTGTATCTTCATTCTGTTAATGTGGTGTATCACATTTATTGATTTGCATACATTGAACCAACTTGCGCCCTGGGAGCAGTGGTTTCTTCTCTTTTTTAAATATTTGTTTGACTGTGCCAGGTCTTAGTTGAGGGATGTGGGATCTGTAGCTGCAGCATGTGAAATCTTTAGTTGTGGCACGCAGGATTTTTAGTTGCGGCATGCAAACTCTTAGTTGTGGCATGTGGGATCTGGTTCCTTGATCAGGGATTAAACCTGGGCCCTCTGCACTGGGAGCTCAGAGTCTTAGTACTGAACCACTAGGGAAGTCCCAGTGGTTTCTTTAAAATATGTCTGAAATTAGATGTAGGGGACAGGGGAGCCTGGTGGGCTGCCATCTATGGGGTCACACAGAGTCGGACATGACTGAAGTGACCTAGCAGCAGCAGCAGCAGCTAGAGTTAGAGTTAGAATCTAGTTTTTCTACATGGAAAGCAAGCTCTATGGGAAAGAAACTTCCAGGTACAGACAGGGATGGACCTTATCATTGTCTTAATGATCACTATTCACAATTTAATTTAA
>NW_011494924.1:3863272-3865472 GCF_000754665.1 Bison bison bison | reverse complement strand
GCAGGGGTGGGGTGAGGACTGGGAGACAGCAGGGCTCCAGGGGTCGCCCCTCTCAGCTGATGCGCCTTGTGTCCCCCAGCCCCCGGGACACTGTGCAGCATTACATATTTCTGGTAAGCCAGGGACAAGGTGGCCCTTCCTCGCTGAAGTGCCAGTCATTAGTGCATGATACCTGCCCCCATCCCCGCTCTCCCCAAAGTCTCGCCCTCTTGTGCAGATGTGTGTCCTTTTGGCCAGCAGAAACAAGTCCCTGCCACACGGTTCAGGTTCCCAAAGATGAGGCCCTTGCCTTCAAAGGCAAACGGCAGCCTGTTTGGTTGGTTGGGATCATGATGTTCGGGGGTGAAGGGGAGGGTCCGTGCAGTAGTTTTATTTCTGGAAGAACCACTGCGCTCCCGGGGGGGAGCAGCAAACAGCTCAGTAAGGCACAAACACAAATCGGATGGTCTGCTTTGTTTATAGAGTGAATGAGCTGCTTCTTTCATCTCTGCCCAAAGAGTCAATGCTACCAATTCCAGAAGCCTGAATTCCTTACAAGATAAAACGATGTATGACCATAAGCGCTAAGATGATTGCTGCTGTTGACTTTAAAGTGAAACTAAGCTTGACTAAGAGCAACTCATATGTCCAGTGAGTATGGCCCAACAGAATCCCCTTGCTTCCAGAAATGGCTCATAAACTTCTCGGTAAAGGACAGCAAGCCTTATTATTTTATAATCACATTTTTCTTGGGATTAAAAATAATATTACTCAGTCTAATCGCCTAGTTGCCAAAATTTGGGCTGTTTTTTAAAAAATCAATCCGTTCTCAACAAAGACAATGATTTGTGCCTTGAGGGTGGTCGAAAGACTGCACTCGCACACCGAGGACCGTTTCCAGAGAAAAGTGCTAAGAAGGTGTTTTCTGATACGGCATATCTGCAGTAAGGTTTCAGCCTATCAGGAAAATGCCTTTGAAGGTCACAAAATTCATTTGGCTGTATAAGTTCTGGTGCGTATGCTAAAATAATCAGTCACGTCATGTTATAGTCACACCTCGTCCTCTCGTTCTGGAAAATCAATAAAGCGAGAAGAAGGCTGGGGATATTGTGCACAACTATTTAAAAGAGAGAAAACAAAAAATAATATTCTGTGAAAATGGTCCTCAAGGAAACACAGACCTAGTTTTCATAAGCAGGCTCAATTTTATCTCCAAGCTCATCACTGAATTATTAAACCGAAGTACCCATCATATCCTAGACAAAAGCACAAAAAAATAAGGAAACAGCATGCATCCTTTTCTATGATGCTCTAGGGCACCGGAAATTATCCATGGCCTCTAAAATGTATTTCTAAAATGTGTCCATTATTCACACTCTGAGTGGTCTATTCCACCAAATGTTACAAAGCCTGATGTTGCCCTCACTTCTGACACCTTCCCACCTGAAATGTCCACCCTCCTCTTCTCTGCTAGTCCTTCCCTGCATCTCAAGACCCAGCTAAATACCTTCCTGCTTCCCAAAGCCACCTGTGCCTGGCTGGTGACCCAGAAAGGCTGAAGGAATAAGACAGGAAGATGAGATTCAAGAATCATGCAAGAAGCTACAAGGAGACCCCCAAAAGCTGCCTCCTGAGGGTATTTCCTGGGCCCTGGGACACTCAGCACCATAGGAACTGCCAAGAAGGAAGAGTGGGGTGTCCAGGCAGGAGAGGGAGCAGTCCCTAGCAGACCCCTTGGGTCTTATCCAACTTGTTTTTCACCAGCACCGGTGGCAGCTAGATTCAGCACAGATCAGCCCAAGCAAGACCATCAACAGATGAAGCAGTCATGGAGTAAATCCAGAAGGTGCTGGGTGGCCTTTCGTTTTGTCCATTGTTTCCTTTGCTGTGTAGAAGATTTTAGTTTCATATAGTCCCACTAGCTTATTGGTGATGTTGTTGCCTGTGTTTTTAGTGTCATAGCCAAAAAAATCATTGCCAAGACCAATGTCAAGGGGCTTTTTCTCTATGTTTTCTTCTAGGAGACTTTTAGTTGCAGGTCTTACATTTAAGTTGTTAATCTGATTTGGGTTTATTTTTATTTATGGTTGCTGCTGCTGCTGCTAAGTTGCTTCAGTCATGTCCGATTCTGTGCGACCCCATAGACAGCAGCCCACCAGGCTCCCCTGTCCCTGGGATTTTCCAAGCAAGAACACTGGAGTGGGTTGCCATTTCCTTCTCC
>NW_011494924.1:3862521-3863172 GCF_000754665.1 Bison bison bison | reverse complement strand
CCAGGTACAGACGGGGATGGACCTTATCATTATCTTAATGATCACTATTCACAATTTAATTTAATCTGATGAGTGCAGGCGGCTGCGACCGGCGTGCTAAGCGCGGCGGAGAGGAGCCACCCCACATCTGAGGTCAGGGGCAGAAGCCGGGAGGACCCCAAGCCTGAAGGGCGGCAGCCAAGAGGAGTTACCCCACGTCTGAGGTCAGGGGCAGCAGCCCAGAGTACCATACTGTGACAGCGCAAGAATGGCCGAGAGGAGCTACCCCACGCCCCCACGCCCGAGGCCAGGGGCGGTGGCCGGGAGGACCAAGCCCACGTCCAGGGAGCCGTGGCTGCACGGGCGCAGGAGGGCCTAGAGGAGCTATCCCACGCTGAAGGTCAGGAAGGGCGGTGGTGAGGAGATACCCCTCGTCCAAGGTAAGGAGCAATGGCTGCGCTTTGCTGGAGCAGCCGTGAAGAGATACCCCAAGCCCAAGGTAAGAGAAACCCGAGTAAGACGGTAGGTGTTGCAAGAGGGCATCAGAGGGCAAACACACTGAAACCATACTCACAGAAAACTAGTCAATCTAATCACACTAGGACCACAGCCTAGTCTAACTCAATGAAACTAAGCCATGCCCGTGGGGCAACCCAAGACAGGCAGGTCATG
>NW_011494924.1:3839956-3861566 GCF_000754665.1 Bison bison bison | reverse complement strand
GCTTACTCTTTGGAAAGAAAGTTATGACCAACCTAGATAGCATATTCAAAAGCAGAGACATTACTTTGCCAACAAAGGTCTGTCTAGTCAAGGCTATGGTTTTTCCAGTGGTCATGTATGGATGTGAGAGTTGGACTGTGAAGAAGGCTGAGTGCCAAAGAATTGAAGCTTTTGAACTGTGGTGTTGGAGAAGACTCTTGAGAGTAAATTGGACTCTCAAGGGAGAGTCAAGCAAGGGAATCAAACTAGTCAATCCTAAGGAAATCAGTCCTGAATATTCATTGGAAGGACTGATGCTGAAACTGAAGCTCCAATACTTTGGCCACCTGATGCAAAGAACTCACTCACTGGAAAAGACCCTGATGCTGGGAAATATTGAAGGCGGGAGAAGAAGGGGATGACAAAAGATGAGATGACTGGATGGCATCATCGACTCGATGGACATGAGTTTGAGCAAGCTCCGGGAGTTGGTGATGGACAGGGAAGCCTGGTGTGCTACAGTCCATGGGGTCACAAAGAATCGGACATGACTGAGTGACTGAACTGAACTAAACTGAGAATGAGACTTGGTCAGAACACTAACTTACCCTGTTTCCTATTTTAATGTCCATTTGGTTTATATTTCTGGGTCTCAGGTTCCTCAGACTTAAATGCAGCTTGGCATTAAGAGCCCTTCCACCTTCCCAAGACAACTCTTCTCTCTTTAGCCACTTATCGCAACAACCTCGGTTTACTTTCCTCACTGCTTCATCAGCCAGGAAGTTTCCCGATTATTCTAAATTCTCCTGTGTGTTCTACTCTGCTCTTGGAGAGTACGTCTTGAAACCTCCATGTTCAAAGCATAAGACTGCTTTCCTCTTCATTGCTACAGAGGAGGAATTCCCTACTCTTTTTAGTAAAACCTTTTTTGTTGTTGTTTTCCTCAGTAATTGATATTTGTCTTAAAAATATGAAAGATGCAGAAAGAGTAAAGGAAGAAAAAACCCCACAATCCTATCACTATTCCTCGTAACTCAGTTGGTAAAGAATCTTCCTGCAATGCAGGAGACCCAGGTTTGATTCCTGGAGACCCAGGTTTGATTCCTGGGTGGGAAAGATACCCTGGTGAAGGAAATGGCAACCCACTCCAGTATTCTTGCCTGGAGAATCCTATGTACAGGGGAGCCTGACAGGCTACAGTCCATGGGATCGCAAGAATCATACACGACTTTGCAATTAAACCACAACCATTAATATCTGGGCTATTTCCTTACATTCTTTCTCTCGCTTTCTTTTTTTTTTCCGTGTACAGATGAATTTTTTATTGTGATATAATTCACATGTCATAAAATTCATCCTGTTAAAGTATGTGATTCAGTGGTTTTAGTATATTCACTGAGTTGTGCAACCATCAGCATTATCTAATTTCAGAACATTTTCATCACCCCCAAGAAACTCCACACCTACCAGCGACCACTCCCATCTCCCCTCCTCCAGCTCCTGACAACCACTAATCTAGTTTCTGTCTGTGTGGATCGGGCAAGTATATTTGCATGTTATTAAATAGGGAATCCTTACACTCTTTCTTAGGGCTTCCCTGATAGCTCAGTTGGTAAAGAATCTGCCTGCAATGCAGGAGACCCTGGTTCAATTCCTGGGTTGGGAAGATCCAATGGAGAAGGGATAGGCTACCCACTCCAGTATTCTTGGTCTTCCATTGTGGCTCAGCTGGTAAAGAATCTGCCCACATTTCGGGAGACCTGGGTTCGATCCCTGGGTTGAGAAGATCCATCTCCTGGAGAAGGAAAAGGCTACTCCACTCCAGTATTCTGGCCTGGAGAATTCTATGAACTGTATAGTCCATGGGGTCACAAAGAGTCAGATACGACTGAGTAACTTTCACTTTCACTTCACTTTACACTCTTTCTTAATAAAGAAATCCTCATCTTACCAAAAGCTGCCAGCTCATAGGTGGTCTTCAAAGTTTAATTACATTGTACTTAAGATTGCCTCTGCTGCTACTGCTGCTGCTAAATCTCTTCAGTCGTGTCCAACTCTGTGCGACCCCATAGACGGAAGCCCTCCAGGCTCCCCCGTCCCTGGGATTCTCCAGGCAAGAACACTGGAGTGGGTTGCCATTTCCTTCTCCAAGGCATGAAAGTGAAAAGGGAAAGTGAAGTCCCTCAGTCGTGTCCGACTCCTAGCGACCCCATGGACTGCAGCCTACCAGGCTCCTCCGTCCATGGGATTTGCCAGGCAAGATTGCCTCTAGCACTAACTCACACCACTTACTTCTTGGACATAAATCTCTTCCAAAAGTCAGGATTTCAAACAACTTCATACAGAAAAATGAGATTTTAAGATGTTTTGTGACGTGTTTTGATCACAAGCTTCGTGGGCTTCTTGCTAATGTATCCTACATCCCCAGCTCCAACCCCCAGGGGAGTAGCCCTGAGCCCCTTAGACCCCAGTGCACACTGTTCAGCCTCATAACTATCCATTTTAGTGACTGTCATCAAAAAAATTGTATCAAATACCTTTAGGGGAAAACTATCAAAATATACTATTTTAGTCTCTTTTAAAATGAAATTGATTCTTTTCTATTCTGCTTTCTAAATTCATACATATACTTCATAATGAAATGTTTAAGTACATGCCATAGTCTTGCTCTGCAAGGTGAGTAGAGATCCAAAAACAGCACACCTGTTGGGGTCCAATTAGAGCATGGACCCCAAGCTGGTCCAAACTGAAAAGGCCATAGGAAAAGGATGATGCATGTAGGCAGAAGAATTAAGACTTGTATTGAGCTATGATGTCTAAGGGAAGAGCCAGCAAGAAAATACCAGTGGAGATTAGAGCCAACATTCATTAGGCACCAACTTCATGCATGCACTGTGGAGGAGCGGGGGATAGAGGTGAGAACAACAAGGAAAGGCACAGTGAGTGGGACTGGTCAGTGCTGTGGGCAAGCAGAACCTTCAGTGAGGAGGTGCCGCTGAGCTCCTTGAAGGAAAGAGGAGAGAAAGGGGATTCCAAGCAGGGAGAACAGCAAGAACAGAGGCCTGGATGCGTGGAGCACGTGACCATTCATGGACCTGCCAAGCCCACAGGATGGAGTCAGGGTCTGGGGGATGAAGCTGCTGCAAGAGGAGAACCAAAGCCTACATCCCGAGTGCCTTGTGGACTTCTTCATTTTGCCTGCATTAAACCAAACACTAGAACAGGCAAGTTTTGGACAGGTTTCCAGAACTGCAGTGAGGTACGGGACCTCGCCCCTGATTTGAATGAACCCCCAGGCTGGTGCAGCCGGCAAGAAGTGGCCCTCCTCGCGTTACCTTCCCAGAGTTGAGGCTCTTATTGCACGCTCTCCTGGTCCAGAGGCAGGCGGAACTCTTAACAGGAAAGAGTAAGGAGTTTAAACCTTCAAAACTGCACTCTGCACAAGACCTCCTTGGGGGCAGATGCTGTGAGGGTCTCTCTACCCCCCAGCTCTCCCTGAGTGCCCTTCTCTTTCCCACATGCATCTTGTCGAGAAAATGAAACGGGAGGGAGGCCCTGCCTCATTCAAGCTGATGTCTGTTGCCCAGGAGTCTTGGGGATTCCCTGATAGCTCAGTTGGTAAAGAATCCGCCTGCAGTGCAGGAGACCCCAGTTCGATCCCTGTGTCAGGAAGATCCACTGGCGAGGGGATAGGCTACCCACTCCAGTATTCTTGGGCTTCCCTTGTGGCTCAGCTGAAAGAATCCACCTCAATGCAGAAGACCTGGGTTTGATCCCTGGGTCGGGAAGATCCCCTGGAGAAGGGAAAGGCCACCCACTCCAGTATTCTGGCCTGGAGGACTCCATGGACTGTATAGTCCAAGGGGTTGCACACGACTAAGCAACTTTCACTTCACTTCACTTCTCTCAGGAGTCTTGCCTGGAAAACAAGTGTTGAGAGCTCAAGGATGGTGACCTTGAGCTGATCCAGGATAGACCTAGGATATAAGAACCACATCCACGGCCCCTCAAGGCTCCTCCTCTTCAGCGTCATCCTCCCCAGACAGCCAGCTCAGCCACAACCTTCACATCTCCCCCACCTTGGGCATCTAATCTAGACCTCCTGTTTTCTGACCTTGTACCAGGGCCTCACGCCATGCCTGGAGCACATGAACAAACCGGTAAATATTTTCACAAGAACAAATAGAAGTCTGCTCTGGCTTCCTATTCACCACCTCCGCTTCATGCCTCTCTCTAATCTCAGTGTCTTTGACCCAAGTTATTAGCATGGCCCCGGAACAGATCACAAATGCACAACTGCCTTGCTGAATGGTGTGGTGTTATTAGCTGTGACTCTGATCTACGCTGATTAGAAACACCCAGTTACAGCAGCTTATCACTCAGGACACATGCCCCTTTCCAGGACAAGCACAACATTAATGTATGCAATTCACTCACCCATTCATCAGACATTTATCAGAGCCATACTATATATATCAGGCACTGAGCTGGAAATTAAGACTATAGACATTGAAAAGACCCACTAAGACAGAAACAGAAGTGAAGTGAAGTGTACAATAGAAATACGGACGCTGTGAGACCATGGGGGCCTCAAACAGGACACTCTTTGAGAATTACAGTCAGTGCACAACCGTTGATGAGAAATTAATATTAATAAGCATATTAACGAGAAATTTTAAATATACCTGAAGCACAAAAGACTTATTTCCCTCTGTGTTTAGGTCACATTAAACGATAATGATACGGGCTGATGTCTACTAAGCACCCAGAACATATCAGGCACTGTGCTAAGTCCATCTCTGAGCAGAAACACGCTGAGATGGATGGAAGGATAGAGCAGGGTGGGGGAAGGAGCCTACCACTTGCTCCTGGGTTTGCACGTGGCTGGTTTCAAGGCAAGATAAGCCACACTGAGAAAAGTTCAAAAGATAATTAAACCAGTTAGAAAGCAAAACAGCACTGGGACTGAAGCTGGGTTTCAGAGCCAATTTCCAAGAAGTAATTTCATCATCATAGAACATCAAACGTGAATTCCATTTTCAGCTATGCAAATTCCAAAAGAATAATACCTCACATTTGCATAATGCTTGATGCTTTTCAAAGTGCTTTCCCAGTTATTAATCGAGAGGAGGCTTTATTACTACCAGAAACGTAAATTGAAATTCTGTTCAAACTCAAACTCTCCATTATTTTTTCCACTTTCCCCTCAAAAACCAGAGCTGCCTAAATCCAGGTGCTTTTGATGGAGTGGGTAATTTTAATAACTTTCACTGACAAGGTGAATATGCATAAATGAAGCATATTGTGGGGCCTCACATCCAGTCTCTGGTCAAGTCAGACTTCAGAAAACCTTCTGTTGAATTAACAAGATCACGGGGAGTTGTTTCCAGTTTAAATTTGAGATCCTCCCAGGTCTCAGACTTGGTGGCACTGCACACACTTCATTCATCCCTTTCTATCAAATATTAGAAAATGAGGAAATTAGTTCCACCTCTTTATCTTTAAACCTACAGAAATCCCTTCGCAGTGACTTTCCCATGCACGTCACCAGACCACGTTGCCGGACAGCTCCTTTATCTTTTTTTTTTTTTTTTGTTTTTAACGTCATCAGAACCAAGAGGCTGAATCTGCTGTAAATCCAGCCTGGGGAGATAGGACGGGGATGCAAGGAAATACTTCTGCCCAAACCTTGCCAATCTGTTGCTTTCTCCCTCTCTCTCAAACTTAATTATGTGTAGCGTTCTCAGTCACTGAATCACCAGCCTTTCCTGACACCTCCATCGCATGCATTAGAGCAAAAGATTAACCTGGCTGTTTGCTTTTAATTCTGAAGCTGTGTTAATACTCAACTCCCTGTAGATTAGAGAGGAAGAAAAACACACTCCCAAAGACCCCACCCTGGTTCCAGCATGGCTCTGCGACTGCTATTTCTGACAATGTCACCGTGGTTGGGACATACTGGCTGCACTTACCATTTCAGGAGGGCCAAGAAGACCACGGACAGGGCCACCGTCACCATGGGGCTGCTCACTTCCAGCCTGAAGAGCCCTAAGACTTCCATTGTTCCTCAGAGACCCTAGAGGGGTGATACTGCAGAGGAAAGAGAAAGGCTGATCCCCCAGCTGTTACAGGAACCCACAGTCTGCAGACAGAAGACATAGGCAACCAAGAAAATATCCCAAGATGTGGGTCTCTGAAGTGTGCCCTTTCTCGGAAGTGTCTCCTTATAAAGAGGAAGGAAGAGGAGGGGAAAACAAAGGGTTTCATTGTAAGGCAATGAATCAGCAACTTTATTTTCTTGATGATGGTACCGCCAATAAACATTTACGTTAACTTTCCCGGGAAGAAGCAGCAGCAGACCCGACCCAAGGTCTGCTGGGAAAGACAATGGCTGCAACCGTAGAATTCTATCGTGACAAGTACTCCTTAAAGAAAGAACATGCTTAAAAAAAAATTAATTTGTCATTAAATGCTCATATGGGTCAGGAAACTGAATGCCCCAGAAAAATTCAAGGCCAGACATCAGACTGATGAAAAATGCCAGCTGCATTGAGGACATCCATCCCACTAAGGTCGTTTGGGCTTCCCTAATAGCTCAGTTGGTAAAGAACCCGCCTGCAATGCAGGAGACCCCGGTTCAATTCCTGGGTTGGGAAGATCAGGGATAGGCTACCCACTCCAGTATTCTTGGGCTTCCCCTGTGGCTCAGCTGGTAAAGAATCCACCTGCAATGTGGGAGACCTGGGTTTCATCCCTGGGTTGGGAAGATCCCCTGGAGAAGGGAAAGCTACCCACTCCTGTATTCTGCCCTGGAGTACTCCATGAACTGTAAAGTCCATGGGGTCACAAAGAGTCAGATACAACTGAGCAATTTGTGCTTTCACTTTTCAAGGTCATTTAGTCCGTGGGGTCCCCTGGCCCCTAGGGGTTCAGTGGGGTCCCTACTCAATGCCTAAGGATCTTGCCTCGTGTCAGCCCTCTCATAATGACTTGGAGGATTTCTTAAATGTCTAAAAGCATACCTGTAGGTTTGTGTAAGGGCCCTTTGTTCTATCTCTGAGCTTATCGGACTAAGGTGGACTGGGTCATCTTTTGCTTATTAATCAGCTGGTGACACCTTCAGTAACAGGAAGGGTGTATCAGAGAGGAAACCATTCACTCACCATGACAGTCTTTTGTTCATTCATCATGGGTCGGGGGGCCAGGCTGTATGCTGGGTTTACAATCCTTGGAGGAGAAGCACTGGGCTCTGGAGAATTTTCTCTGGGGACAGATAGACAATAAACAAGTAGATAAATTGCATGTTGAGAACAGCATTGTGAAGGTTGTGAACACAGGTCTGTGACTGGGAATAACTGGGATAACCCATTAGGAGAGTGTAGGGGGAAATCTGGGGAGGACAACTTGAAGCCAAGAGCCTCAGGCGAGGGGGAGACAGGTAAAGCCTTTGGGCCAAAAAGGTGACCAGATAAAGGCTCTCAGGTGGGAGCAAACTCCCCTTGTTGTGGGAACTGGAGAGAGGCCAGCAGGCCAGCTGGAGGAGCAGCTGGGAAAGGAGGAGACTCCGCAGAGGCCAGACAGCTCAGAGCCACGGCAAGCAGCCGGGGCTTCATTTTATGTGCCACTTAGCAGTTTAGTGCGGTCATATTTCTGTTTGTTAGAGTTGTTCTGGCCCTGCATGAAGAATTCATGGAAAGAGAAGCAGGGAGCCGCTTGGAAGATGATTTTGTTCGTCTTGAGATGAGGCTGCTCAAACTAGAGTAGGGATGAGAGGAGGAGAGAAGTAGATGAGTTTGAAATCTATTCTGGGGACAGACTGTGCAGAATTTCCTGGTGGATTGGAGGAAGACAGAAGGGGAGGGAGGCGGCATGTCTGATCCCCATGTTCCTGACTTGAGGGAGCACCCTTCACTGAGATGAAGAAGGCTGGGAAAAGATGGGGTACTGCTGGGATCAAAAGTTGGGTTTTGGTGCTGTTGAGATGCCTGGGAGACACTGGAGTGGAGCTGTCAAGTCAGAGAGGAATCTCGGCTGCAAATACAAATAATAATCCTTAATACTGACAGTACCATTTATGGAGTACTTACTATGTGCTAGATACTAGTCTAAGAACATCCAGGTATATTAGCTCACTTAATCCTCATAAGCTACTCTAGGAGGCAATGCTTATTATTAATCCCACTTTAGAGAAGTAGAAACTGAGGCATGGGAGGTATGACTCCAAAGCCCATACTCTTTATCAAAAGGTGATAGTCAATCATTCAAGGCACCAATATGCAAATGGTAGTTAAATCCAGATGCACTGATGAGCATCAGCCCCAAATAAGAGAGTGACCATGCAAATACCAAGTGGCTTCCTTCCAAGCATCCTCCCTGTTCTCTAACCATTTGACCTGCCTCCCTGTTTTGCATCTCTACTTGGGTGTCCCCCAATGGCTGCACCTATCTGGACCAGTGCCCCATGTTCCAGCCAAGCCCTTTAGGACTTCCTGTCCTCTCTCCATATTCTATGTCTCTCGTCCCATGTGACCAGTACTGTGTGCATCTATGCTCAGTCACTCAGTTGTGTCCGACTCTTTGCAACCCTGTGGACTGTAGCCTGCCAGGCTCCTCTGTCCATAGAATTTTCCAGGCAAGAATATTGGAGTGAGCTGATACATAGGTTTATTTACGTAAGACCTCTTGGAGACTTGAACCTACCGACATGCATGGTGACTCTCCAACAACAGTGGGGTGCAGAGAACGGCATTCCTCAAGTGCATTAGACCACAGAATCCCTCTTAAAGGACATGTATAAACACAACCTGGATGTTGTGCTCTTAGGAATGTGCTTGGAGAAATATTGACCAAGCCTGGCTCTTATTTACGGAGGAAGAAATGGAAATCCAGAAAGAGAAAGTGATGGTACAAAGTCCCACGGCCACCTGGTGACAGAGACCAGGGCGGGCCCTCATCTCTTCTCAGACTCTGCATATAGAAGCCATGCCTCCCATCCTGCTATGGGCCTGTGGGACTGTCACAGGCCCTGTCCTTTCCATGGGGATGGCTTTGATGGACCTGTCACAGGCCCTGCCTGGTTCAAGGAGATGGCTTTGATGTTGGCAGTCAGCTCAGGGATGTCCCGAGGGGTGGTCACCTCCCCTAGAGACACCAGTTCCTCTCATTCATGTGCTGAGTTTATTCGCTCAGTCGTGTCCGACCCTTTGCCACCCCGTGGTCTGCAGCCCGTCAGGCACCTCTGCCCATGGGGATTCTCCATGCAGGAATACTGGAGTGGGTTGCCATGCCCTCCTCCAGGCGATCGTCCCAACCCAGGGATCGAACCCAGGTCTCCCGCATTGCAGGCGGATTCTTTACCATCTGAGCCACGAGGGAAGCCCAACGAATTCCTCAACTAGTATTTCTGGAGCCCTTTGTGTGTGATTTGTGATTTGTGATTTGTGGAAGCTGTAAATGCCGTAGAGAGATAATCACCCCCTTTCAACACTCTCCTGAGATAATACTCAGTGAATTGTGGACAGTAATTAATCCGGATGAAACAGAAGGGTCAAACACGAGAGGTTTTAGGCTTTGCATCAGAAGAGTAACATGATTAAGGATGTATTACAGCTTGGGTATCTGTGATGCAATGCAGAGACATGCTGGTTGAGATTTTTCCAGAATGAGGAGGAGACTGTTCCAGTAATATATACCACCATTAAATATTAGGCCTTTATTCTCTAGATTTTTTATTCTCGCAAAGAGTCAGACACAGCTGAGCAACTGAACTGAACCGATTCTCTAGATGTTTTCTTTTCAATACATATCTATTAAAAACAATCAACTTAGGGCTTACCTGGTAGTCCACTGATTGAGAACCTGCCTTCCGATGCTGGAGACTTGGGTTTGATCCTTGGTCAGGGAGCTAAGATCACACAGGCCTCAGGGCTACTAAGCCTGAGCACTGCAACAAAGACCCAATGCAGCCAAAATAGAAAACGAAAACAACCAATTCTACAGAACTGTATAAAAAATAGTCTATAATCCCAACTCCCAGAGATAAACTCTGTTAACCAATTTGTCTATGTCCCCCACTATCTTTTTCTACACATCTGCAAATATTGCTAAATTTTTAGTTTTTATGAAAACAAGATCATCATATCCATGCCATGTGCAACTGGCCTTTCCCGTTCACCTGTAAAGATCTTTCCACGTTCATACTCAGACATATGGGGCTTCCCTGGTGGCTCAGCGTTAAAGAATCTGCCTTTAATGCAGGAGACTCGAGTTCAATCCCTGGGTCAGGAAGCTCCCCTGGAGGAGGAAATGGCCACCCACCCCAGTATTCTTGCCTGGGAGATCCCATGGACAGAGGAGCCTAGTGGGCTACAGTCTATGGGGTCTCAAAAAGAATCAGACACAACAGCTAAACGACAACAACAGCAGACACGTGCATCATTTGCTTCTTGGAATTCCCCTGGTTGGCTGTGTTGTAGTTCATACAGGTCCATCCTCTGTTAAATGGCATTCAAGCTGTTTTAAGGTTTTTTCAACTACAAATGAGTCTTTGGTGAACATCCTTATACATATCACTGTGAGGATAACCCAAGTGACAGTCTCAGAAGTGGAATTTCAAAAGTGCTAGTAGGTGATACCCTCTAGAGAGGCAGTTGGCTACCTGCGCCCAGCTGTGCATCAACGTGTCCGTTTACCCCGCTCAGTGGGACACCCGTCTGTCTCAACCCACTCCAATTCTAGCTTTTTTGTCTTCTACATCTAGGCAGACGCCTCCCCCAGAGTTGAGTCAACTGTTTTGACTTAAGTCTTGTGTTTCTTTTTAAAGCTCTCATCCATAAATTGTGTGGTATTTCCTCCATGTTCCCTGTGTTTAAAAACTGCCTGTGCGAATGCCTTCCTCCTCTGCCGAAGCTTCCCAGCTGGCCTGCATGAAGCCCAACGTCTCTGACAAGGTTTGAAGCCTCAGAACGTGCTCCCTCTGCCCTACGGGACCCTGAGGGGAAGGACAGCAGGGTGTCCTCGGCATCATAACTGATCAAGTAAGCTGTAACCAGGTCGTACACTGACCTGTAACCTCATTTCAGCCTCATAGCAAACTTGGGCAGTAGGTGAGCAGGGTTTTTCATTCCTGGGTTCCCAGAGGGAAAAACTGGAGCTCAGAAATGTTACAAGACTGTCTGAGATCATGTGCGTGCGTGTTCAGTCACTTCAGTCATGCCCAGCTCTTTGAGACCCTATGGACTATATATAACCCGCCAGGCTCCTCTGTCCATGGGATTCTTCAGGCAAGAATACTGGGGTGGGTAGCCATGCCCTCCTCCAGGGGAGCTTCCTGACCCAGGGATTGAATCCACATCTCCTACATTACAGTAGGATTCTTGACAGCTGAGCCACTGAGGAAATCTGTCTGATATCGTACTTTTCATAAATCCTAGAGGCCAGGCTCAAACCCCAATCTTCTGGCTTTAAACCCAAAGTTTTGTTCCATAAATCTAAAATCACATATTGATTTAAATATTCATAGTTCACCCAGCCAGAGCCTGGTGTGATGCAGTTTATTCTGTGTTTCTGCCCCTGGGGTGCAGAGTTGTCGCAGTTAAAGACAGAGGGAATGCGCCAGCTGTTTTATGTCCACGGAGAAGATGCTGGGACTCTTTGGAAGGCAGAAAACCTCAGCTAGCTCCAATCCAGTCCAGTCTCCTCAACAGCGTCCAGTGTATTACAGACTCCCTGTCCAGCTTCTGAGAACAGGGGTCAGATTTGCAGGTTCCTCTATTTGTCATTCCTTCAATCAGCTCACAAGCATTGGACTGTCCGTATGCACTTGGCACTGGGGGACAGAATCCTTGCATATAAGGCCCCACGTTGCAGATCTTGCCGCCAAGGAGCTCAGATCCCAGGATAGGGAAGCAGACACGTAAACACCTACCTGCCGTCCATGTTCTAGAGACTGTGACATAAAGACAGACAGGGCACACAGGGGAAACAACAGGAGGAAGGAGATTGGTAAAGTCTTTATTTATTTTTTTAAAAAGTTCTGGCCACACTGCACAGCTTGCAGGATCCTAGTTCCTCGACCAGGGATTGAAGTCCTAACCACTAGACCACCAGGGGATTCCTTAGTCAAGGCTTTGAACAAATGATACCTGAGCTTAGACTGGACCGATGGAGTTGGCAGGCGGCACACAGCTAAGGCTTGCCTGAGGGCATCAGATGCTGGGGGTGAGTGGCGGGGGTCAGGTGAGGCAAGACAGTTGGGCCACACCAGAGTTTATACTTTATCTTAGAATCAGTGAGAAGCCAGGGCAGGACCAAAAATTGAGCACCAACTGTATTATTATTATTTTTAAACAGAAATACTTCTCGGAAGGCGGATCGGGTTACACCTGAGATGGGAGACCAGCGAAGAGACACTGGTCAGCTAAGTAAGAGAGGATGGTCTGAATGGAGCAGTAGATGTGGAAATGGGGAAGAGGGGGCTGGGTTTTGAGATTACAGGGAGGGCAGAACCTACAGTTCTTGCTCATTGAGTGTGGTGGTGAAGGTTGCTGAAGATAACCCTCCGACTTCTGGCTCCACTGATGGAGCCCACGTGGTCCCTTGTGATACGATAAGGGCCTGGGGAAGGAATAAGTGGAGGGACGTTATTGTGGCTTCCATGGTAAGCAAGCTGAGCACAAGGTCCCTGGTGGGCAGACAGGTAAGGATGCTCAGGAGGCCCCAGGTCCTGGAGAGATAGGGAGAGAAATCTGAAGTGGAGAAGGAGTTTTTGAGAGCCATTTGTATAGAGATGGGGCAAAGCCATAAGGACAAAATTGGCCACAGAGAAAAGGTAGAGTGCTGAGAAGTAGGCCATGGGAAGGACACTAACAGGAGCAGCCTTGCAGGGGAAAGGGCAGAGAGAGGCCTGAAAAGAAGTAGAGGAAAGTCGGTCGGAGACGGAGCAATGGAAGTGCCCGAGGGACACTTTCTTTCTAGTGCTTAAAACACTGCTTTTTGCTTTCAAGTCCTGGATTCAATCAAACCCAACCCCTTCAGCTCTCTAGCTTGGATGTTCTAGGGAAGCTACTTAATCTCTTAGATACTCTTTCTCACCTGAAAAGTGGGGATACCTGTACACACCGCCCAGGGCTCTTGTGAGGAAGACGAGATGCCCGTGGAGCATGCTCAGCAGAGCCCTGACACGTGGGAAGCACTCGAGCACATGGTCTGCGATCGTTCCCACCAAAGCCACAGGGGGACAGTTTCAAGAAGCCGGAAAAGGCCAAGGGTGTGAATATTACCAAAAACCCAGGTGAGGCGGTTCCTGAAGCATCCTCATTTGGATTCAGCAATTTGATCATTGCTGCCACCCCCAGAATGGCTTTGGTGGAACGGTGGGTATAGACAAAGAGGGGGAGAGAAAAGGCAATTTGGAAAGGACTGATTCAGACTTCTCTGTCCATCCCTCTGGCCCCGTGGCTGAGATGTGGGGGAACGCACAGGTCTGGATCAGCTAGCGTAGAATTTCCAGGTGCCACTCTTTGAGGAACCCATGTGAAACCGGAACGTCTCCTGCGTTAAGACACGGCCGCCATCTGTGTGTCTTTCCCTCCTGAGATAAGGACAGAACTATCTTCTTCTCCTCCAGGTTGCTATGGAGACAGGAATGAGTTTGTAAACAGTTTAAAGGTCTGTGTCAAATCTTGATTTTGTATTGGTTATGAGGGCAGGGACCATATTTTATATATCATCATGCAGCCATGCTGCCTGTCACATTGCAGTCTTAAACACTGGCTTGGCTTTAATTAACGCCCACAGGCTGATCACTCTGCAGTCTGTTCTCTCCCCCCCAGTTCTCATTCCTGAGTTCAGATTAATATGTCCAGCTGCCCACTGGACCTCTTCTCAGATCCCCTACAGATGTTACAGACTCCAAATGTCTAAAAACTAGACCCATCAGAGCAGCCTCCTTCCTCCATTAACCTCTCCCTCATCCCACATCCCTCACCTCCGTGAATCATACCTCCTTCCCCTCAGCTCCCAAGTCTAGAGTTTGGGCTCATCCGTGCCTCTTCCTTCTCTCCTAGCCACCCCTCTCTGCACCTAGCTAATCACCAGAGCCTATTGCTTCTGCCGACTAAGCCTCTCCCGTTTCTGGCCACTGCTCCCTTTAGCCATTCACTCTTTCATTCATTCCACTTCATCTCACTTGCTCAATAAATGTATCGGCCTCTACTCCGTGTTAGCTACTGTTCTAGGCAGCAGGAATCCACTGGGACAGCAAACGTGTGAAGTTTCTGATCTCAGAGAGTTTGTATCTAGGGTGGTCTAGCTTGTACCCTGGTGGTCTAGTGGTTAAGAATCTGCCTTCCGGTGCAGAGGATGTGGGTTCGATCCCTCGTCAGGGAACTGAGATCCCACATGCATCAGGGCAACTAAACCCACAGGGCACAAAGAAGACCCAGCACAGTCAATACGAAAAAAGAGAAAGAGAGTGCTTGTATAACACCTAGACCGAGACCCAAATCGCAGCACTGCGGTCCCCACCTCCTAACGGCCTCCCTGTTTCTCGTCCATTCATCGACATTTATTTGCTGGGTTTGTGCTCGGGACAACACTGGCACACTGGCCTGGGAAACCCTGAGCGAGGGTAACATGAGATTGAATGGTGGAGAAGGAAAAGTGAGAGTCAGAACACCCAAGACCTGGTTTGTGGTGTGTAAAATGTACTCTTTCCTTCCAGAGAAAAGGGGAACCACTGAAGAAAGGCCTTTAAGCAGGAGAGCGATGTGATTCTACACAGATCAACTGTTTCTCCTCTGGCTTCATTATTAAAACGAGTATGGAGCTCATCAGATTATAGTCTACCCGCTGCATGTCAACATCGCTCAAGTCCCCAGTCACACAGTGGGGATGCTGAAGCAGTGCCACCGTCCAGACCTTGACTGTATTATCACTGGAAGTTGTTGACTACAAGCTGCTCTTTTTAAAAAATCTGTATTTATTTGGCTGAGCCGGGTCTTAGTTGTGGCTTGTGGGATCTAGTTCCCCCAGCAGGGATTGAACTGAGTCCCTCTGCATTGGGAGCACAGAGTCCTAGCCACAGGACCACCAGGAAAGTCGAAAGCTGCTCTTGATATTGCTAATCAAACATCCTGGTGGTTTAGTCACTAAGTCGTGTTGAACTCTTGTGACCCCATGGACTCCTCTGTTCATGGGATTTGTCAGGCAGGAATGCTATGGCCCATCCCGTTTCCTTCACTTCTCAGCCTGTCAATGCACGCCACCTGTGATCTCAGCTTGTTAAAGGTTCATACTTTCTAAATTGTCGTCGAATCTCTCCTGGCACTTCTCGTGGCAGAGTGTGGTCACATGTGGACAGTCGAGCATCCTTCTGCTTGTGAATGGAGGGTCAGCAGACAGCTTGACTGTCTTAAAGCAAAGTCTTGGAGCTTTCTAGCAAGTGAACAGCCATTATCCACCTCTTAGCCACAGAAGGTGAAGCAGGCATGGTGGAGACACACCCAGAAAGTAGAATCCAGCGTCTACAGAGTTTGATAGCAGATCGCAATGCTATTCCAGGCCACGAGTTGGCACCACCAACTCCCGGCATACATAGATGAAAGAGGGCACTATGACATATGCACAGGTCCCCAAATGAGAAGTCCCCCAAACAGAAGATAATTAGAAATTTCAGCAGGAGCTGCCTTCAAGGAAATACACCCATCAGCAGATAGTAGGACCCCCCCAGACCCCAGAACAGCAATATAGAAAGAAGAATTGGTTCCTGGAGGGGAGGAATGGATAGAATAAGTGTTGAATAAGGAAATCTCATGGAGAAGGACATGGCAACCCCCTCCAGTACTCTTGCCTGGGAAATTCCATGGATGGAGGAGCCTGGTAAGCTATAGTCCACGGGGTCACAAACAGTCGGACACAACTGAGCGACTTCACTTTCTTTCTTTCTATAGTTCCTTTTGGAGAAGGAAATGGCAACCCCCTCCTGTGTTCTAACCTGGAGAATCGCATGGATGGAGGGGACTGGTGGGCTACAGTCTATGGGGTTGCAAAGAGTCAGACATGACTAAGCAACTAACACACACACACACACACACACACAAGGAGCTGTCAAGGGCTTGACCTGTAGAAGTCTACTTCTTGCTCACCTTGAGCAATCTGAAAGTGGGCATTTGGTAGCCAACCTTCCAGGCAGGGACTCCGGAATGCAGGCTTTTCTGATCTTGTGACCCTACCCCACCCCCACCTACTAACCCTCAGATGCTGGATCATCTACAACCAGCTGACAGATGGGAAAAAGGAAAAAGATGGGAGGAAGGTCTTCACAGATCAGACTCCGAAGTGGCACCAACACGCCCACCTTTATTTCCTTGGACAGAATTCAGACATGGCCATACCTGCCTGCGAAAAAGGCTGAGAAATGCAGCGGACCCAGGAGAAGAAAGAAACAAGGCTTGCAAACACACAGTGTTCCTGCCACAGATAGATCCCATCCCAGGCATGCTGTCCACCCAACAACCCCTACATAGGAAACAGGCTGCCAGAACAGGGTGAGAAATGGTAACTGAGGCCCCCCTAAAAGCCAAGGGCCTCCCTGGCGGCTCAGACGGTAAAGAATCTCCCTGGGATGCAGGAGATGTGAGTTCAGTCCCTGGGTTGGGAAGATCCCCTGGAGAAGGGGATGGCAACCCACTCCAGTATCCTTGCCTGGAGAATCCCATGGACAGCGGAGCCTGGCAGGCTACAGTGTAGTCCATGGGGTTGCAAGAGTCGGACACAACTTAGAGACTAACACTTACACTAAAAGTCAAAGCTTGTAGTCAGTTCAGGGTTCAGAGAGAAAGTGGGTTTGGCCTCCACAATGATGGAGTGCTGACGTCTGACCAAGTTTTTGCACCTCTCTCCAGGAGACTGAACCTACCACCCAAGCCCCAGCTGCTAGCTAGGTTTCTGTTCTAATTCCCTGCCAGGAGCCTGCCTGTAGTTCCGTGAGGCCACTAATGCCATCCCCCTACATGTGATGCTCATCTAGACCCAACTAGACAAGACTAATCTGCCCAACTAGACCCTCCCAGACTCCAGTGCTACTTGAGTCAAGCCTCAGTTCTCCACACCCCAGGGGACGCTGTGAATCAAAACCATTTGCTCTGCCTGAAGAAGTCAACCTTGTACCTTGAACTCCTTGTTAAGTTCCTGCCTTTACTGGTCCCAACTGCACTGGTCTGTATACTGAAGTCCCAGCCGGCCTTGTACCTGTGCCCACCTGAATTACAGCAAGCCCTGTGTCATCTTATATCCTCACCCTCCTCTAACAGCCCAAACTCCTTCTTGTGCATTTTCAAGACACGTGGGCGGGACTCTCCCTCATCAAGGAAGCCCTCTAGGACCACCCATGATGATGAGTTCCCTGTCCTACCACAGGTCCCCAAGCTTTCTCCACTGAAGTTGCCTGACTAATTGCATGTCTGCCCTGTAGATGTAAATGTTTGGGGAACAGAGACCTTTTCTGATTCAACAGTGTATTCTCAGAGGCCAGGAGAAAGCCTGTCTGTCACTCAATAGGTACTCATGGAATGTTTGTCGAATGAATGAATGCACTTCTGCCTGTGTTTCAGGTAGCAACCACCAGATGGCAATAGTGCTCTTTGGGTCATGAAGATAGGCGGTCATGTTCTTTCTGCAGGAACACTGAAATCAACTGAGATTTGCTCCCATAATCCAAGTACTTGATTAATTTGTTGAAGAACAACCACAAAACCGTTTCTCAAGCTAGACTTTCTAAGAAAGATATAACAAAAGAAAGGAAAAGGTACAGAGAAAGTACCATGGAGTGAGTCCCTTTCCACTCAAGTGAGTACCATTCTCCACTTGATCTAAGTGTGGGACTGGTTATCAAAGAGTGTTCATCTGAACTCCTAAGTATTTCAAGTTTCTGCAGCTGTACCACCCAGACACCCTCGTGGCTGCCTGTACCTGTTCCGGGTTCATTGGCTCTAATTTGACTAGCTTATCTTATCAGGGTTTACCAGTAGACCAGTTTGGCTGGATCAGAGGGCTCATGAAGAAGGCTAGGAGATAACATGGGAGCAATCAGGAGTGGCTGGCAGGAGAAGACCTCTGGATACCAGGATGAGCATGAACTTTACGCCACAGGGAAGAGTTACTGGCAGAGATTCCTGTGTTGTGCACACATGTGCATGCATGTGAGGGCGGGCATGCACATGTGTGTGCATGCGTGAAAGGGCAGTGGAATGGGGAGGGAGGGACATGTATCAGATGGTGTTGAGAAGGATGGTGGTGGTGGGAGGATTCAGGACATGCTCCGTAGGTAGAAACCCTGGAGGATTTGATGACAGATTGGGAAGAAGAGAGAGTGAAGAGAGCCTGGGGTGGAACCCCACCATGGGACTAAACCCTGACTTTGTACAACTTAGAAATAAGGTATGCCTTCCCCAGGACACTTCCGCCTGCTGGACAATTTGTCTTGTCTAGCAAGTTCCCGGGTGACCAGCACCCCTCGACTCAGTTATTCCGTGCTGCCCCCCTCCACAGCAGCCCTGTTGGGCACACTCCAAGATCCCCAGCCTGGATGAGAGAGACAGGGGTGGTGGTTCTAGAGAGATGAGGAAGATAGAGGAAGAGCCATTTTTGAGTGCAGAAGCATCCCCAGGTGTCTATGTCACTAGCGCAGTGATTTTCAAACAATATGGGATGTCAGATACACGTGGGAGGGATTTTAAAACAGACTTCTGGGCAACCCTCCCACCCCAACCCCCTTCAGTTTCTGATTCTGTAGGGCTGGGGCCTGAGAATCTGCATGTCTATCAAATTCCCAGGTGATGCTGATGCTGCAGGTCTGGCCTGCCCTTAGAGAACAGAGCTTCCTTCTGGCCCCTGAAAGTGTAAGTGAAAGTCAATCAGTCGTGTCCGACTCTTTGCCACCCCATGGTCTACAGTCCATGGAATTTTCCAGGCCAGAATACTAAAAGGGGTAGCCTTTCCCTTCTCCAGGATATCTTCCCAACCCAGGGATCGAACCTGGGTCTCCCACATTGTAGGCAGACGCTTTACCACCTGAGCCACCAGGGAAGTCCTACTCAAACCACCAGAATCTGATCTGGCTGAAAAGACTCTCCCAGAGGGATTTCCTCCACCTACACAGTGGCTTCGGAGACAGCACCTCTGGGTGCTGAAGCTCTGAAGATGCTGCTGGGTTTGAGCAGCAGTGTATCCGCAATTCTTTGCTTTCTGTTTATGAGTTATCCCCTATTTTGTCTCTCACACCCTCCTCTTTGCCTCAGGAAAGATCTCAGCTTCCCCTCTTTCCCTGACAGTTGTAGTCAACTGGCCAGAATTCACTAGTCCTCCCTAATGATCAACATGAACTATTTCAAACTAGGTTGTTTTACAATAGGCACCTGTCACTTTGCTTTTCTAGCTCTTGTTCCCAGAAATATCTATTTGGTATTTCCTGTAGGTGGATCCTGCCTGCTCCAGGCAGGCCAGCTCACCTGCTGAGCAGGTGTGCACCTCTGTCCCCCCACTCCAGTCACCACTTCCTGCCACAGCCCTGCTTTCACCCCACTCTTTGGATGACATCTGTCTTCTCTCCCAATAGGACTATTTGAGGTTCTGCAGGAGCTGAGACAAGATGTGTGTCCTTTCTCTCAATATGGTGGTGAGAAGACGAAGGAACAGAAGGTGTGTGTGGGATAGAAGTAAATATGGGTCTGAAATTCCACATAATTACATAATAGAGAGGTATTGCCAAGGTAAATTAATAAGAAAACAGTTGGATGATGTTTACCAACAAAATCAGCTGGGGTGTGTCAGTTGCTGCTTTTGCTTTGTTAAGTGAGCCACAGATTAGCCGCATACGTAGGGAAAGAGGCACCCTCTTCATGGAAGTAGCCACATTATTCTGTCTGCTTGGTCAAGCTACCTGGAAGCTAGGAAAATTGCCAGCGGAAGCCTGGGAGCTGTAGGGTAAGCCCTATGCCCATGGATTGCTTCACTGAACATCCTCCTGTCTGTCTATCTGTCTCTTTTTCATATTTGCCCTGTCCTCTGATTCGCCCTACTCCCTACACCACTTCCACAGCAATAGAACAGCAAGGCCAGTACAGTACAGACCAGCCAGGCTAAGGTCTACCTCAAATTCACATTCCCTTACATAAAACACTTGGATGGCAACACTGAGATTCAAATCATGCTCACTGTCAGTATCATGCAAGCCCTCCTTCTCCCAACAAGTTTTGTAAACTGGCCACACCAGTTTGAATTTGAAACAGGACTTGGGCTTCAAGCTGATGTCAGAGGAGCCAAGCATGGCATCGTCCTTTAGCGAACAGTCTGGACCACCCACGAGGTGAGAGACTTAGGGTCAGGGTCTGGGAGAGGAAGAAGGATGAGAAAGGTCCCAAGGAAGGAACTCACCACTGGGTGACCCAAGACATCAGACCCCAGTCAAGACCACAGGAGGCGGCGTCTATATGAGGACTCTGGGTCAGTCCTCTTTCGATCACAAATCACCACCTTTGGGAAAGTCTGGAGAATCACAATCTTTGGAAAACCAAGCAGAGGCTCCAGGCACCTCTTCTAGCCTTCCACCTTCAGAGCATCCCTGGAAGCTAGTCCGCGGGGTCTCTGCTTGAATTCCCCTAATTCTGGGGAGCATAGTTCGGTAAAGCTGCCCTTCTCTTGTTATACAGTGTCAGAACCTGTGTCTAATTTCCCCACCTGTGCTCAGACTCCTAGGGCTTCCCTGGTGGCTCAGACAGTAAAGAATTTGCCCGCAATACAGGAGACTGCAGTTCGGTTCCCTAGGTTGGGACGATCCCCTGGAGAAGGAAACGGCTACCCACTCCAGTATTCTTTTTTTGGTTTTGTTTTGTTTTGTTTTCCACTCCAGTATTCTTGCCTGGAGAATCCCATGGACCTGGTGGGCTACATACAGTCCATGGGGTTGCAAAGAGTCAGACACGACTGGAACGACTGAGCATGCAGTGACAACCACCCTCAGGTGGTTAGGCAGGGCCAGAGGGTGCCTGCTTGACCGAGCAGGTACACTCCAGCTCGGTCAGGTTCAGTGAACTTTGACAAAGACAAGACTAGAACTTGGGTTGCTCGCCCGCTGACCCAATAGCACTTTCATCACGTGCTGCATCGTGCAGAGAGCGGTCAGAGTCCAGCTTCCTGAATCTGACATGGACCCACCAGCCATCCTCCCCAATGAGCCTGCGTGCCAGGGTGAGGGCTGAAACCCTGGGCTCCAGGGTTTCCTCTTTGTGGAGAACAAGAGTGGTTGCCCAGGTGGTGGCCTGAGCAGATGGAGAAGTGAGCTGAGGGTCAGAGGGAAGCCTGCTCCTCACAGTGCTATGTAGAGAGATGGACTCAGGCTACTTCACTCTCTGATGATTTGTCTGTAGTGAATGGGTGTTCCATTCAGGACAGACTAGGGGGACGGTGGTGCCTGGGGGAGGCATGTGAGCCACATGAATAGTCCAATAGAAATACCATCCAGGGACTTCCCTGGGGGCTCCAGTGGCTGGGACTCTGTGCTCCCCATGCAGGGGGGCCTGGATTCGGTCCCTGGTCAGGGAACTAGATCCCACCTGCTGCAACTAAGAGTTCA
>NW_011494924.1:3802979-3839856 GCF_000754665.1 Bison bison bison | reverse complement strand
CAACTCAAGATCCTGCCTGAGGCCACGAAGAATGAAGATCCAGCGTGCAGAACATTTACAAAGTGTTGAACAAATACGTGTCCGACTCTTTGTGACCCCATGGACTGTAGCCTACCAGTCTCCTCTGTCCATGGGATTTTCCAGGAAAGAATACTGGAGTGTGGGTCGCCATTTCCTTCTCCAGGAGATCTTCCTGAACCAGGGATTGAACCCAGGTCTCCCGCATTGTAGGCAGACGATTTACCGTCTGAGCCACCAGGGAAGTCTCATTAAACAAATATTAAAAAGAATATTGATAACAATAAATAAATATTAAAAAGAAAGAAAGAAGCACCAACAGATATGCAGTGAAGACTTCGCTCCTGAAGAGTAAACAGAGTGAGCGTAGGACTTGGAAGCTCCCATTATACCCTCCCCTCATGCATCCCAGCTACTTTGGAGACAGCGTTCCAAAGGTCATAACTCCAATTTACACCTGCTTCTGGCAGAAAAAAGAAGTACATTCTGTGTCTGTCATCATTGAGCCTAGCATTTGCTAACATTTAGCATAATTATTCCCGGGGTCAGGAAGATGCCCCTGGAGAAGGAAATGGCAACTCACTCCAGTATTCTTGCGTGGAAAATCCCATGGACAGAGGAGCCTGGTGGGCTGCAGTCTATGGGGTCAGAAAAGAGTCGGACACGACCTAGCAACTAAACAACAAAGTTATAAGAAGATCTGTAAAAATCCATAGAGTTTGAGTTCTAGGGTTCTGACACAGGTAAGATGGATTTGGCTTCAATTTACATAATTAGAAGTAGTTATGATGGGATTTGGGTACCCAATCCAGGGTCTAAGGACATAGTTCATTAGCCATGGGTGTTATTATTCAAAAGAAGAAGATGCAAAATAGCTAAACAAACGAACCTAAGGAACCCTGACATTCTTTTATCTTGAACATTTTTCCGGAAGCTATAAACAGCCCGGTGGGTAGTAAGTTTTCCTCAGCCCTTCACTAGCAGTGTTTTTTCTTGGCAGAGAGTCCTGTGGTGGCATGAAATGACCTATGCAAGAGGGGAAAGATAAGATGCCTCCAAGGTGGGCAAAAGGACATCATTGGCCCAATGTTGGGAGATGTCTGAACACCACATCCTGGCCTTCGATTTTACATAGGAAGCTGATTGAGTGCTGTGTTATTCATGCAGAAACACTGAGGATCTCCATCCTTTCCTCCCAAAAAGGAAACAGAAATGTGGAGAAATGTTATATTCTATCTCAGCTTCTCCTTTCCTGACCTCCTACTCATTTTGAAACCCGTCTCTAGGAAGAGTGTTGTCTTTCTTAAGACCTAATCCACAAAATGCAAGACAGGGCAAAAGACATGTTTTGGCAAAGAGAAAGCAAGGGAAATTTTCTTCCTTATGTTTGCCTGGAGTTCTTAAAAAAATCTAGCTGGAATATGTATTATTTTTGTAATGGAAAAGAAAAACTTCTGGGAAAACTTTTGATTTGGGCTGCATAAGTTCATGGGATAAGGTGTTGGTTCCATCTGAGTCTTTCTGAGCAGTTCACCCCAACGATGTGGGGTCAATATCACCCCTGTGTGCTCATGTATTATTTGCTCAGTAGGAATTCAGCCTTGGCCACAGAGTGTAGAACATTTCAACCTACTTATCTTTGCTTTGGAAAGAGGTTCCATCTAACCTTTTATGGTGTAATGGAAAAAGAGAGCTCTTTTAACATTCCTATACACTGCAGCTTTTCAAGGATGATGATCAGAAATACACATAAGATACTGAACTTCCACCTTCCATAAGACTGTCCTATGGCAGGAATTCAGCTGTGCCAAGGCGAGTACTTAAGAGCCTTGATTTGGGGGGCTAGAAGCCCTTGAGCCCCAGATTTATGACCATTTCCGTGTCTCAACCACCTTCTCCAGGCACATTCCTGTTAATTTATGAAACGCAATTGCTCTAAGGGGTACAGGCCTGGGAATGCAGGATTGAAATATTCCACCTGGCCAGACACTGTTGTATGGACTAATTTAAGGCTTTGCTCATTTTAAAGGGGATATTTCTCATCCATGATAAGGGAACTTTCCATGCCTTGTGAAGTATTATAAAGCAGTCAGTCCTGCTTGAAATGCTCAGAGAATATCCCTCACCAAAGGTCATTTGCTATTTCCATCTTCAGGGTTAACTATTCCTGAGGTCCTTGTCAGAGTGAAAAAGTCCTTTTCCTTTTTTCTTCCTTCCCTTAGTTTTTCTTTTAACGGTTAGTTCTTGAGTCTGCGGACCATGTCTGGATCTTTTTTCTAGAAGTAAGTGCCACAGAGTCCCTTTTCCAGAGCCTCAGTCATGCCAGGGAATCATTTCTAGTCCAGAATCATCTGGAACAGAGAGATTCAATCCTCCAAAGATATCGATCTTCCAAAGACAAGCAAAACAGCCCACCCATGCCATTCTGTCTGCTTCCAATGAACTCACTTGGCTGCCAGATGAACTGTGGGCACAGCTCTTTTTTGACACATCCAGCTAGAAGAGGTACCACTGTCACCCACAACATACCTTTGCTCATGAACCTTAGACTCTTGGGAACTATCTGTCCAGCACAGAGGGGACCCATTATCCAAGGTGACAAAGAATGACTGCGTGTGCAGAGTATATGTAGATTTGTGCCCCCATAGGTAAGATATAATATCCCCTGTAAAAGGAGATATTGTTGTTCAGTCCCTAAGTTGTGTCCAGCTCTTTTTGACTCCATAAACTGCAGCATGCCAGGCTTCCCCGTCCTTCACTATCTCCTGGAGCTTGCTCAAATTCACATCCATTGAGTCAATGATGCCATTTAACCATCTCATCCTCTGTCACCCCCTTCTCCTCCTGCCCTCAATCTTTTCCAATGAGTAGGCTCCTCAAATCAGGTGGCCAAAGTACTGGAGCTTCAGCATCAGTCCTTCCAATGAATATTCAGGGTTGATAAAAGGAGATATCAAGAAATATCAATTGTTTAGGCTGAATCAAATCAAAAAAGCAAGTTCTTTCAAATTCTACTTATTTGATTGAGTTAAAGCAGAGTAACCTCAGTCTTCTGATTTTGCTTTTCAGACGTGTGTGTGTGTGTGTGTGTGTGTGTGTCTAGATAGAGCCATTAAGACACATAAACTTTTCTTTCAGCTGACAGTGAAATCGACATAGGTTTCAAAAACACCTAATTCCTAGGAGAAGTGGACCCAGACTAACTGGCGTAGTTTGGGTATGTGTGGTAATGTTGGTTGTCAGTCTGTTATGATTTGCTTTTAAATATTTATTTGTGAAATATAAATCTTGCTAAGATTGAAATCTGTGAGAGAGAAGTGACTCTTGCTTTCGCTGCTGCTTAATGGAACAGTTGAATCTTCTTGGAAAACAGAAAGATTCCTTGTATAAACACATCATCCTAGTGAAGTATGAAATAACAGTTCTAGAAAATGCACTCCTACCCCTTCACATCTACAGATATGTCACTCTAGATCATAGCCTATGGGGTTCATCAGCTACAAAAAATGTGAGTGACTCTGAAAATGCTGAGAAATTAGAGTCTATGTCATTAAAATGACAAGCATTCAGTTGAAAAACGGAAAAAACATCATCAGGACATTTCCAGATTCCTTTTCCATTGATCCACCCCCGTGGCTAATACAGTATTTGTTATGCAAAAATGCTCAGTCACTGTTCTGTCTTCCTGGTGGACTGGTCTGATATCCCTTTTTTAAAAATTTTATTTATTTTTTGGCTGTGCCGGATCTTCACTGCTGCAAGAGCTTTTCTCTAGTGCGGCAAGTGGGGGCTACTCTCTAATTGCAGTGCTTGGGCTTCTCATTTCAGTGGCTTCTCTTGTTGCAGAGCACAGGCTCTAGGGTGTGTGGGCTTCAATAGTTGCGGCACACGGGCTCCGTAGTTGTGGCTCCCAGGATCTAGAGCACAGGCTCAGTAGTTGTGACATATGGGCTTAATTGCTCCACAACTTGTGGGATCTTCCCCCATCAGGGACTGAACCCATGTCTCCTGCATTGGCAGGCAGATTCTTTACCATTGAGCCACCAGGGAAACCCTGTGGTCTGATTTTTTTTATGAGTCAGAATGATGCTTTAGAATGTTAATTTTCATTCCATAAAAAAGACTAGGTCTGAGCTTCAAAGGCTGCAGGACATCAAATGTGTACAAGTGCTTTCTGTGAATGGCCACTTTCCCATGAGTGATGAGTTTGCATCCTACAGACATGAGCTGTGATAGGCATGGGAGCCCCATGTCTGGAGACTTGTTGGGAGAGTACACCCTTTCCTACCTCTAATGTATGTGGGTAAACTATTCTCACCTGTAAATGTTCTAGTTCATTTGGTCGGTTAATCCAATCAGCAAGCATTGTTTTCATTGAGACCCAGAACACTGTTCCATCATGCAGCCAAAGGCCCTTCCTATAGTGGATGGGAAGGGATATGGATGAGGAAAGGATGGTACCAACCAGGAAGGCATCATCCATTCTTTGAACTATAATTTACCGAGTGTCCACTTTGTACCAGGCACTGTACTGGGATCACAAAGACACAGCCTCTGCCCTCAAGAAGCTCGTGGAATAGGAGGAGAGAGAGGTGTATAAATAGACTCAGTGTGGTAAGAACAACGGTTGAGACAAATGAGACTCAGGTTTCCCTGCCTAAGCAGCGCTAACCCCTAAAAGAACATGCATTGACTGGATGTCAGTGGGGAGGAGGGAGCTCTGGGAAAGGGGTCACTGGTGCCCTGGAGCTGGTTCGAACCAGTTCGCTAGGACTGATCATTAAATATTTAGGAATCTTGAAAGCTGGTTGTAAAACATGGTCATTATTAACAATTGAATTATACTCATTTACAATTAGATAATATGAAAAGCAAAGATAACAAATACTGAAAATGTATTACTTCCTAATTACTGTATTACATTTTACTATTATCTATGCCTCGAGGGTTTTTAGGGCTATTGTATTAATATGTGTATGATGGAAATACTGTCTAATGGAGGCTACTCTTCCCAGCTCCACGTTAACTCACATCAGGTTAGACCGAAATTGACTGTGATGGCCATGTTTACACCAGAAAAGACACAAGGGCTACAGATCAGGGGTTATTTCCTCCCCAGAAGGTCATTTAACAGCGGGCGAGGACAAGACCACAGAAAATAAAGGTGGGCCCTCCAAGCTGCGTGGAGAGCTGGGGAGAGAACCCAGCAGGAGGAAGGTATAGGAAGCCAGACCCCACATGAACTTGCAGCCACCTTGAGGAGCTGGGGCTGGAGACGTCAAGGAAGTTTAAGAGGGATGATCATCCTCACAGAAGCGGGGAGCATCACCTGCCTGGAGAGTGGCTGAACTAGAGGTCAGGGACACCTGTTGGGCTAGATGGACTCGCTCACCATGGGGGAGGCATATTCTGTGAGTCAGGGTACTGAATTTTCGGTGTCTGGTCCATGAGTACTGGGAAAGAATATCCAGCAGACAACTGGCTGCTTAAAGGAAGCTGCAAAGGCAGTTGGGCTGCGGCCCTGGACTAGACACCATCAGTGTAGGGATGGTAGTGAAAACTTCAGGGCATGTGAGGCTGCCAAGGAGAGTGTCTAGAGTGGAAAGAGTAGTAGGCGGAGGATGGAGCAAAGGGGAGAAGCAAGGCGCTGAGGGAAAAGGGGTGGACGGAGAGGCTCATTCAGAGACTCACTTTTGAGAACGAAGCAAGAGAGAAGGCCAAGAAGAGGCTTTCAAGAGAAAGGAGAGAGAGAGAAAAAAGGAAGACGGAGGGAGAGACCTGGAGTGAATGTTTAGTCAAGACAGATCTTTCTTCACTGTAAAATAAATGAAGAGGAAAATTAAAAAAAAAAAAAACAAACACGTGACCTATGTAATAATTCTGTAACATGAATGAAGATAAACACAACACTCAAGAAATGTTAAAATTACATACTTAAAGAAAAAACTACCATAGAAAATAGAAGTAAACTTAAGTTACATTTGCTAGAAAGCAAAATAAAAAGTATAGGCTCCATGAAATAAAAGATAAAAAATGAGATAAGTCAACATTGTGATATAAGGGAGCTGTCAGAATTAAGAAAATAATGAAAGGAAGCATTTAATGCCAGTGGAATTTTGAAGGAATTTAGCATAAACTATGGTTAGAACGCTTACTCCTTGGAAGGAAAGTTGTGACTAACCTAGAGAGCATATTCAAATGCAGAGACATTACTTTGCCAACAAAGTTCCGTCTAGTCAAGGCTATGGTTTTTCCTGTGGTCATGTATGGATGTGAGAGCTGGACTGTGAAGAAGGCTGAGCGCCGAAGAATTGGTGCTTTTGAACTGTGGTGTTGGAGAAGACTCTTGAAAGTCCCTTGGACTGCAAGGAGATCCAACCAGTCCATTCTGAAGGAGATCAGCCCTGGGATTTCTATGGAAGGAATGATACTAAAGCTGAAACTCCAGTACTTTGGCCACCTAATGCGAAGAGTTGACTCATTGGAAAAGACTCTGATGCTGGGAGGGATTGGGGGCAGGAGGAGAAGGGGACGACAGAGGATGAGATGGCTGGATGGCATCACTGACTCGATGCACATGAGTCTGAGTGAACTCCGGGAGTTGGTGATGGACAGGGAGGCCTGGCGTGCTGCAATTCATGGGTTCGCAGAGTCGAACTCGACTAAGTGACTGAAGTGAACTGAACTGAACTGATGGTTAGAACTGACACAAAATAAAATTCAAGCCATGAAAAGAAAGACTAGCTTGGGACTTTATTTCACAATAGAGAAAAGGACAAACAGGTCAAAATTATCTAAAACCAGGTCTGGAATTAGAGGATAAACAACAGAAATCTAGTTTTTTAATAATATTATAAGGATAATATATGATAATATAAGGCTATTAGAAAAGAAAATCTTTTTAAGTTGAAGCAAGACCTACAATCATGGATCAAAGCTCATTATGTGTCAGGCAAAAGTAACAAGAAGAGTCCAAGATTAGACATACTCTATTGAAACTGTTGAATATTGAGGGGAAACTAAACAATTATATGAAAGGACCAACACAAAGAAAACATCATTTAATTTAAAAATACATGAATGGAAAATTGTATTGGGTCCTTGATTAGAAGAAATTCCATATTACAAAGATATTAATTCCCCTCAAACTAACAAAGCTAACCAAAGTTAATGTGATCCTAAGTAAAATACCAGTGGGATTATTTTCAAAATTTTCTAAAAAGTGCTTCTGAAATTAATTTGAAGTAATTAAAAACACTTGATAGGAAGATGTTGAATACAGGGAAGAAATACATGAGAGTAAGGAAATATAGTTGGGTATAGACTATTCCTGGGCTTCCCAGGTGATGCTAGTGATAAAGACCTGGCCTGCTAACACGGGAGACTGAGAGACACGGGCTTGCTCCCGGAGGCACTAAGATGCCCTGGAAGAAGGCATGGCTACCCACTCCAGTATTCTTGCCTGGAGAATCCCATGGGCACAGAAGCCTGGCGGCTATAGTCCACAGGGTCACAAAGAGACGGACACGACTGAAGCGACTTAGTACGTATGCCTAGACTATTCCTATGGCAGGTTTGTATAAAAAGAAGAAGAAAGGTGTGATTGAGTCATATGAGAGTTTTTTAAGGTGAAAGAAAAAGTTAAACAGTCGATGGGAAAAGACTAAAAATTTAGGAGAGTAAGAATGCCCATGGGAGAATGTACCAGAGGAGACAGGGGAGGTAGAAAAAGGCACAGACATCTCTAATGAGAAGAGAGGATATTCCTATCCACAAAGTCTGGAATCATGAAGAAACATAAATAAAAATTTAATAATAATACATAATAATATACAAGTTCATAATAACATAAACAGTAAAATAATATTACAATAGCTAGTGTATTAAATTGATGCAAACTTAATAGGTTGAGCATAGCGCTGAAGCTGGAGAAATGATGGTCAACAAGACAGACGTGGTCTAAACCTTCTTGGAACATAGAGTCCAGAGGGCAGACAGATAAAATGCAAATAAACAAAATAACTGCAAATTAGGATGAAACGTTTGGAGGAAATGAACATGGCAATAGGAATAATGGTGGAAAGGAGGAATGACAGTGCTTAGGGAGGCCCGGAAGGTCTTCCCTGAAGATATGATATTGAAGCCAAGAGCCCAGAGGTGAGAAGGCACCTGCCATTCAAGCAGAGAGAAGGGTGGTCCGAATGGGCAGTAGGCAGAGACCCTGGGTGAGATGGGACAGCACAGTGAGGCCAGTGTGATCAGCCAACGTGAGCTCTGGGGGAAGGAGGCAGGGAGGAAGTCATGCAGGACCTTGGAGGTGACAGCAGTGTTTTGAATTTTTATCTGAAGTGCAGTGAGAAGGCACGGGTGAGCTGGAACCACCAGACTGGCACATTTATCTCCAGGCAAGAATACTGTAGTGGGTTGCCATTTCCTTTTCCAGGGGATCTTCCCCACCCAGGGATCAAACCCACGTCTCCTGCATTGCAGGCAGACTCTTTACTGCTGAGCCGCCAGGGAAGCCCACAGAGCATACTGGTGGATAGTTATAAGAAAGGGGGGAGTACAGGATGATCTACAAGTTTCTGCTGTGAAAACTTGCTCCCCACTGGAAGAGATGTGGTTGGAGGGTGCCCAGAAATGAACAGATAAGACGTGATAATAAGTCAGGCAGGGCAGGCTAAGGCTGGCTGCCAGGGCAACGAAGAGACCTTTTGGGCTCTGAGATTGGATCCGGATGAAAGCGATGTTGAGACAGTTGTTCTAGGATGAGCGTGCCATGAATAAAAAGAGTGGAGAGGCAGGCCAGTAAGTAAGGAAAATGAAAGGGAAAGTCACTCAGTCGTGTCCCACTCTTTGCAACCCCATATCACCTGGAGAAGGAAATGGCAACTCACTCCAGTATTCTTACCTGGAGAATCCCATGGACAGAGGAGCCAGGTGGGCTACAGTCCAAGAGTCGGACACAACTGAGTGACTAACACTTTCACTTTCCACTCTGTACAGTGGAATTCTCCAGACCAGAAATACTGGAGCAGGTAGCCTCCCTCCTCCAGGGGATCTTCCCAACCCAGGGATCGAATACAGTTTTCCCACGTTGCAAGCGGATTCTTTACCAGCTGAGCTACCAGGGAAGTCCACGAATACTGGAGTGGGTAGCCTATCCCTTCTTCAGGGGATCTTCCTGACCCAGGATTTGAACCCGGGTCTCCTGCATGAGTGCAGATCTTTACCAGCTGAGCAGTAGCCCACCGGGGCATAATTTAGGGCAGTGAGGGTGTTGAGGAGAGACTGAGAAATTTGGAAGAAATAGTTGGCAGCCCTTGGAGATAAAGAAAGAGAATCAAAGGTGAGATGAAAGATGAATGATACCAATGTTCCAGAAAAGGACAGGTGGAGAGATGAGGCAATTTCAGATAAATGTTTTAAAATGATGACAGGGCTCCCAGACGGAAATGTCCATAAGCCAATAAATACAGTTAATGGCATCAGATCTGGTGTCTAAACTGGTTGCCAAGTGGACTGCATGCTAGGTAACTGAGGGTGATTTTCTCTCTCACACGTGGATTCACAATCTTCCAAAAATGTGAAGACACCAACATTCACTTAACATTCAATCTGCATTTGCTAGTCAAACCATGTTCAACATGACTAATCTCTGAAAATTCAGAAGTTTCCTTTAGGTTCTTACCATACTTCAGGGTCACCATTAAGAACATGACTTATGGTTGGTTTGAAACTTTGAGCTAGAACTAATATTGTTAGGGAAAATGTCCTCTTTGAACCTTGATAGATGAAATGTACAAAGAGACTGATCTCCACCTTAGAGGGCTTCTGTTCTCTCCCTTCTCAAAATTTACACATTCTTTTTCAGTGTTAGCACAGCTGACTAACATTTTATTTTCTGTCTTTGCTTTCCCCACCTATCTCAGAAGCCATATGGTAGGCAGCTAATAATGTGGTTTGCAGAACAATATACCTGGCTGCCTCTGTTCACAGCACAGCAAAAACTTGCTCCACCCACTCAGTCTCCCCAGTCCCCCCTGCTGACAATCCCTTTCTCCCCTCCTAGCTTCCATGTCTTATCTTCCTTCCCTTAAATGCCTTTTTCTCTTCCTGCTTCAACAACTTCTTTCTTTCCCTCTGGCTCACTTGTCTTCTGTCTGTTAGCCTACCCACCCAACTTCTCCCCTACAGAGCTCAGAGATTCAGAACAACACTTGTCTGAGCAGTGACTGCCCTCCCTGACTTCTGTCTGTTAAAAAAAAAAAAAAGAAAGAAAGAAAAATCCTTGTCATCCAAGCTTCATGACTGCCTGGGTTCCAGATAAACTAAGATTTATTATGTGCATACAATGGCGACCCCCAGGCTATGTACCTTGAATGAGTATCACGAATCATCGAGGAGAAGAGTCGAAGCAAGCAGTGTCTTTTTTTTTTATCTGGAAAACATTATTTTTATAATTATTGAAGAAGATAATAAACAGAATCAAATTAATACTTTGCATGGCCAGAACAGCAGTTGAGGTCAAAAGTCACTGAGAGGGCAGCGTGGCTCTCCTTGGGAAGCTTGAATATTGCATCCACTGTGTCCTGTGTGAGTGGACCAGGGGACAGCAGAGTGACCCAGGGACCACCTGGGAGCCTTCATTTGCTGACCCTTGACTTACTTCTCTCTTTCCCTCTCTTCCCCACCAAAGCCAAAAAGCAAAAAGTAAAAGAGTTGGGACATTTGTTTGGGATTGAAAAGGATGGTTGAGTAGAAGGAAAGCTTTCCTTTTTTCTCGTCTCATAATGGATCACTTTCCACCCAACCAGCTGAATCACTGCATGATTAGCTTTACTTGTTAAGATGAACCAAATACTAGGACTTTGGAATGGTCACTCTATCAATTCAGGCCTTTAAAAAACCAAACAAGATGATATTATGTAAGAATCAATGTGGGGCAAATGGCTAATACTGTGGCCAAAATCCTTGGTTGACCTCAGAGTAATCAATTCAGGCAAAAATAACCTCGGGGGAGAAGTTTCCTGAGTCAGTCACCTCTAACTATGTTCCTTCAAAGTTGAGAACAAGACTCTGAATTGGCCCTTTACTCACTAAACTGATACTCTGTGGCCCCAAATACTCATTTTGTTCCAGAGAGATGTAGCTTTTCCCCAAAGCTTCTGTTAGGAATATAGACACAAACCAAGAAAGAACTCTTTTAAGCAATTACCATGTCTTGGTAGGCCTGACTCACTAATTACAAGCTAATGGGATTTTTCACGTTGAAATGTGTATTAAATCTTGAATCATTGCACTTCCCTGGCAATCCAGTGGTTAAGATTCTCCACTTTCACTACAGGGGTCCAGGTTGGATCTCTGGTCCTGGAACTAAGATTCCACCTGCTGCATGATCCAGCCAAAATAATAATAACGATAATAATAATGTTGAATCTTTCATTGACATTAGGATTGGACTGAGCCTGTATCATGAGAACTGGGGAAGGCACTGGCGACCCACTCCAGCACCCTTGCCTGGAAAATCCCATGGGCAGAGGAGCCTGGTAGGCTGCAGTCCATGGGGTCGCAAAGACACGACTGCGTGACTTCACTTTCACTTTTCACTTTCATGCATTGGAGAAGGAAATGGCAACCCACTCCAGTGTTTTCACCTGGAGAATCCCAGGGACGGGGGAGCCTGGTGGGCTGCCGTCTATGGGGTCACACAGGGTCAGACACAACTGAAGTGACTTAGCAGGAGCAGCATATCATGAGAACATATCTTACTATTAATAATTCAGTTAGTTCATTTAAAAATCCCAGATATTGTGTCACCATGATGTCAAACAGCAAGTTTAATTGACTTTAATACCAATAGATCAGATCAGATCAGATCAGTCGCTCAGTCGTGTCCAACTCTTTGCGACCCCATGAATCACAGCACACCAGGCCTCCCTGTCCATCACCAACTCCTGGATTTCACTCAGACTCATGTCCATCGAGTCAGTGATGCCATCCAGCCATCTCCTCTGTCGTCCCCTTCTCCTCCTGCCCCCAATCCCTCCCAGCATCAGAGTCTTTTCCAATGAGTCAACTCTTCACATGAGGTGGCCAAAGTACTGGAGTTTCAGCTTTAGCATCATTCCTTCCAAAGAAATCCCAGGGCTGATCTCCTTCAGAATGGACTGGTTGGATCTCCTTGCAGTCCAAGGGACTCTCAAGAGTCTTCTCCAACACCACAGTTCAAAAGCATCAATTCTTCGGCACTCAGCCTTCTTCACAGTCCAACTCTCACATCCATACATGACCACAGGAAAGACCATAGCCTTGACTAGACAAACCTTTGTTGGCGAAGTAATGTCTCTGCTTTTGAATATGCTATCTAGGTTGGTCATAACTTTCCTTCCAAGGAGTAGATACAGCCCCTGAAAAGCTAAAACACATGCATTGCAGCTAGGAGTTGCATATTCTCTATCCCAGTAGTCGTTAGAGGTTATAGTCAAAATCTGAAACTCTTTTTTTAAAAAAACTCATAGACTGTATTTTTAGGGCAGTTTTAGAAGTTCAGGAATTTTATAGAAATAGGAAGCAGAAAATACACAATTCCCATTATTACCCCTCCCCAGTTTCCTCTATTATTAACATCTTAGTTGACTTCACTCAGTGGCTCAGTGGTAAAGAATCCGCCTGCCAATGCAGGAGGCATGGGAGACACGGGTTTGATACCCGAGTGGGGAAGATTCCCTGGAGGAGCGCATGGCAACCCTCTCCAGTATTCTTGCCTGGGATATTGCATGGACAGAGGAACCTGGCAGGCTATAGTTCACGGAGGTCACAAAAGAGTTGGACATAACTTAGCAACTAAAGAACAACTACAAACCTCAGTATAGTACATTTGTACAATTGATAAGCCAATACTGATATATTATTGACTAAAGTCCACAGTTCACACTAGGGTTCACTCTTGGTGTTATACGTTCTGTGGGTTTTGACAAATGTGCAGTGACATGTATCCACCATTACAGGATCAGAGAGAATAGTTTCACAGCCCCCCAAATCCCCTGTGATCGTCTTTGTTATCCTGCCCTCCCCCCGGATCTCTGGAAACCAATGAGCTTTTTAACATCTCCATGGGCTTGCCTACTTGAGAATGTCATAGTCGGAATTACACAGCATATGGCCTTTTCAGACTGGCTTCTTTCATTTGGCACGATGCATTTAAGGTTTTTGCACATCTTTCTGTGTTCTCATAGCTCATTTGTTTTCATCACTAAATGATATTCCATTGTACGGATGTACTACAGTTTGTTTATCCATTCTTTTTTTCTATTATTATATACCTCCCCATGTATTCTATATTCTACCTAATTCTATGAGGGCTACCAAAAATTCTGAAATAGCTTTATTTTCAAGGTTACTTCTAATTATGACATTAACATATATGTTAGACAAAATAATATAAAAGTATATTTGAAAGCATTGAAGTATATGGTTTGCACCAAAGAAATGTGTGCTATGAGAGTGAAGTTCTCAAGGAAACAGGAGTCTCTTGAAATTAGACACATTTTTTTTTGCATATATGCATCCAGGGTCCAAAGCATTAATCAGATTTTCAAAAGGATATGTTACACCTCCACCTAATAGTAAGAACCATTGTAGAGATGAGGAGGGTGCAAACAATCACTATGGCACAAACAGATGGAGAGGAGTTCGTGATGGTAGTAGGGCTTGACCTGAAAACTGAAGGGTGATGGTAGGATCTGGTTTGGTGGAGCAAGCGGTACATCGCAAGAGTAGAAGCGGGGAAGCCGGGTAGGGCTGTGAAATAGGGAGGAAGAATAGATCTGAACTGGGAAGGGATGAGAAGTACGGTTGGCTAAGAAAGAGAAGTCCTTCAAAGTCCAGAAGTTACTTAATTTGAAATTACAAGCTGCAAAATGCCTGCTGCTGCTGTTGCTAAGTCACCTCAGTCGTGTCCGACTCTGCGCCCCACAGACAGCAGCCCACCAGGCTCCCCCGTCCCTGGGATTCTCTAGGCAAGAACACTGGAGTGGGTTGCCAATTCCTCTCCAATGCGTTAAAGTGAAAAGTGAAAGTGAAGTCGCTCAGTCGTGTCCAACTCTTAGTGACCCCGTGGACTGCAGCCTATCAGGCTCCTCCATCCATGGGATTTTCCAGGCAAGAGTACAGGAGTGGGGTGCCATTGCCTTCTCCGGCAAAATGTCTTATTCACCCCAAATACAGTGCCCCATGCCAAATGTCAATCTGCATGCATGCGCATGCACACACACACATTCACACACACTCGTGAGTGATACCCAGAAGAATATAGCATCCTGGTTCCCTTTGCCACATCTGTGGAGAGAAATTCCCCTGTAGAAGAGCTCTGGATTAGCAAGTCCATGTGAAACCATGAACCCTGACCTGGAAGAAAGCATGAGGCGAAAGGAGGGATGGGTTCCCTTCTGTTAAGTCAGCTTCATCTCAGCTCTTGGCTCTGAAACACTTTGCTCATTTTCCACTCTATAGCATGGATGAGAAAATGCCCTGCAAACCCTAGAGCACTTTGTAAATGTTCCTGCTATTATGCTGCCCCAACTCATGTGAAATATGTTTCCTTTTCTTCTCTTTCTAAATCAAATCCATCCCTAAATGTCTGGCTCAAAATTTAAGCTTTTCTTGACTATTTCAGCAGACTGTGATCTTTCCATCCCCTAAAAGTCAATAGAATTTATAATATGAATCTTTCATTTGGCCCGTATCACATGCTGCCTGGATATTATTTGTTTGTTCATTTCTTGTGGGTTTCTCTCCTACCTAGCACTACAAGATTGTGAGAGGTGTTCACTGACGGATGCCATGTGCTAAAACATTGTCTGACACGTAGTAGATGTTCAATAAACACTTTCAAAATGTACCAGTGACAAATAGGATACATACAGAGATGTTTTATGCTATTTTTCTTCCTCATGAAGTTTTAATTTATGCCATTCACCTGATAGATAACCACTCGACTGCATGTGTAGAACTGGTGATCCTAGTTAGCCATGAATTTGGCAGGCTATAGATGAATAGTCCACATTACCCTTCTTGGTGTAGGTCAGATGATGTCACACACATCGCTCCTCTCTTCCATTACCATTTTGCCTTGTTTCCTGCTAATGGTCTCTTATCTGAACCTCATGCATGTGTGCTAAGGCGCTTTAGTCGGGTCCGACTCTATGACCCTGTGGACTGTAGCCCGCCAGCCTCCTCTGTCCATGGGATTCTTCAGGCAAGAATACTGGAGTGGGTTGCCTTGCCCTCCTCCAGGGGAGCTACCTGACCCGGGGACTGAAACTGCGTCTCTTGTATCTCCTGAATTGGCAGGCAGGTTCTTTACCACTAGCACCACCTGGGAAGCCCCTGTCTGAACCTCAAATGATACCAAGTGGTGCTTATAACTTAAAAAGTGCATTTTTCAAGACATTTCTTTTGGAGGAGAGGAGTGAGAGTAATCCTTTCTCTCCTCCCTCATTCATCCTTCGCAGCAGACCTGACCTTAGTAGACAAAGGCCTGGCTCAGAGCAAGCTCCGCTCCTATGACTGTCTAAGTAGGCAAGGTGCCTGACACTTCTCACTGTCCCACATCCTAGCTAACCAACTTTGCTTCGTGGAATTCATGAAGCATAACCACCTACATGACTATGAATGTTTTAATTTGAATACTGGAGTGAGTTGCTATGCCTTCCTCCAGGGGATCTTCCCAACCCAGGAATCAAACCCATATCTCTCAAGTCTTTTACATTGGCAGGTGGGTTCTTCACCACTAGTACTTCCTGGGAAGCCCAAAGTTTTCTAGTGAAGTGACCTGAAAGACAGCATCTTCAACCTCTGGGAACTGCAGAGAGAATAAAGACAAGAGAGTGGTGATAATACAGGCCAGAAGCCAACCACCAAACAGATAATGAGTCAGGCTGGTTGGCTCTTTGCCTGAGAGGGATTATGTCTCCACCAAATCTTGCAGAGCTGGGGTCCAGGTCTCAGCCTTGTGGTTTTGATAACTCTATTTTTTTGTTGTTGTTTTCATTTTACCCAAGAGTCATCAGGATCTGATGAGTTGATTCACTCTAACCAAACCACAGACTGGCTTTGTTTTCCCCCCCAAATCACAGTGCCAGTGTATGAGAGCGAGAGATGTACAGTCCAAGTATTTAGTCCTATTCCCTTCTGTTGTATGGGCTTCCGAGATAGCTCAGTTGGTAAAGAATCCACCTGCAATGCAGGAGACCTCGGCTCGATCCCTGGGTCGGGAAGATCCGCTGGAGAAGGGATAGGCTACCCACTCCAGTATTCTTGGGCTTCCCTCGTGGCTCAGCTGGTAAAGAATCCACCTGCAATGCAGGAGACTTGGGTTCAATCCCTGGGTTGGGAAGATCCCCTGGAGAAGGGAAACACCACCCACTCCAGTATTCTGGCCTGGAGAATTCCATGGACTGTATGGGGTCACATGGGGTCACAGAGAGTTGGACATGATTGAGCGGCTTTCACTCTCACTTCTGATATACACAAAACTGATAATTACATTTCTAAAGGGGAGAGAGCTTGCCAGGCATGGAGGCAGAGTCTTCAGGGCACTTGCTGTGGGGAACAGCATAAATTGATACACACACAAGTCCTGCTTTGGAAAGTGCTTTCCCATGGGATAGAACGTTATGGCGTGGAGACCCAGAGATGCACTCTTCCACGTCACTTTTTTCGAAATTTCATGAAAACTACCATCCGTTTACATGTCATCATAAAATGCATCTTTGGGGGCTTCCCTGGTGGTCTAGTGCTTGAGAATTTGCCTGCCAATGCAGGGGACATGGGTTCTATCCTGGGTCCAGGAAGATCCCACGTGCCAAGGAACAACTAAGCCCCCACATCACGAATACTGAGCCCACACTCTAGAGCCCAACTGCTGAGCCCACATGTCACAATGACTGAAACCTTCAAGCCTAGAGCCTGTGCTCTGCAACAAGAGAGGCCACTGCAACTAGAAGCTTTGCAACGAAGAGAAGCCCTGCCAATGCAACTAGAGAAAGCGAGTGTGCAGCAACGAAGACCCAGCACAGCCAAAAACAAACAAATAAATATTTTTTAGAAAAGAAAAGAAAATGCATCTTTGTTTATGTTTAGTATCTTTATCCCCCCTCACACTTTAAAGGGGCTTCCCTGGTATCTCAGATGATAAAAAATTTGCCTGCAGTGCAGGAGACTGGGGTTCCATCCCTGGGTCGGGAAGATTCCCTGTAGAAGGGAACCGCAACCCACTCCAGTCTTCTTGCCTGGAGAATTCCATGGACAGAGGAGCCTGGCAAGCTCCAGTCTATGGGGTGGCAGAGTCAGACACGTCTGAGCGACTAACACTTTCCCTTTTATTTGCCCCTTTAAAATTGGAGTATATGTGCCTTGCAATGTTGTGTCAGTTTCTGCTGTACAATGAAGCCAATCAGCTATATGTATACATATATCCCATCTCTCTTGAGCCTCCTTTCCACCCCAACAGCATCCCACCCATCTAGGTCACCACAGAGCACTGAGCTGAGCTCCCAGCACTGCAGAGCAGGTTCCCACTCGCTTGGAACACATGGTGGTGTATACGTGCCGGTCTCAGTGTCCCGATTCATTCTTCCCTCCCTTCCCACTGCGTCCACATGTCCATTCTTGACTGCTGCATCTCTATCCTGCCCTGCAAATAGGTTCATTTTTCTAGTATCTTTAAATCATACTTAAATTCTTTTAATTCCAAAGAATGCAATCATTGGCTCAGTGGTAAAGAATCTGCCTGCCAATGCCAGAGACACAAGAGACACGGGTACAATTCCTGGGTTGAGGAAGATCTCCTGGAGGAGGAAATGGCAACCCATTCCAGTGTTCTTGCCTGAAGAATTCCATGGACAGAGGAGCCTGACAGGCTACTGTCCACGGTATCAAAGAGTCAGACAAAACCAAGAAACTGAGCACGCACACACGCATGCAATCATTGCAAGAAAAGGAAAAAAGAAAAACAAAACTCCAAAGATGTGCAAAGAAAGTTAATCACCTCACATCCCCATTCCCGACCCTTGTCATGACCAAAGTGGACATGACTGGGGTAAGCAGCTTTCTGCACCTTTTGCCAGGATCACACAAAGATACACGCAGCGCAGTTAGGAGTTTTCAAATTCTTTTTACAAATGTGGGCTTACGTGAGGCACCTTACTCTGAAACTTACTTAATTCATCAATGAATATAATTCAAATCCATTATTTTTTAGTAGCCACATCGTGTCCCCTGCTTTGGGTAGACATGCCTAGGGTCCTTCTTCAGATCAAAGTCTAGTCTTTGACCATGACAAGAGCAATAAAGTATTAAACAATAAGGCGTCAAACACTCCTGGGCCTATATTGTTACATATTGATCTTCTCACTTGTATAAACTGGATTCCCCAAAGAGAATGCTGTTTTTAAAGAAATGGTGGTTTCAGTTGTATAAGCTGTTTTTCATAAATTGCAGTGAATTTTGCTGACCATTTCTTAATGACACAAAGATAAGGACCTTTTTTTTAATCAGAAAAATCTGTCTCCTTATTACACGAAAGGGCTGTTAAAACCTATGGGGTGTGAATTCTTGTAAGAGTCTCTGTCACCATGGGAGAAAGTCCCTGATTTAAGCATTTTGCCCTTTTCATAGTGTCTGAGAATGTTTGAGCTGGTCTAGCCCAGTGGGCACTTAAATAAATATTCGTTGAGTGTTGAATACATGAAGGTCATCTTGTTCAAGTTTCTCATTTCACACATGGGGAAACTGAAGCTCAGAGGGTTAAGTGAGGCACAGCTAGGGTGAAAGGGAGGAAAAAGTCCAAGCAATCTAAGCTGCAAAGAGATTTAGGAGCTTTGAGTAGGGAGGAGAGGACTTGGGGGTGTGGCCATGAGTACAGGACATACACAAAGGTTGAGAGAAGAAGACTTACAGAGTTTGTGCATTAAGAATACGATTCTTTTTTGATGTTTTCTTGAATGGCAGCAGCCAGGGTTTAAATTTAACTTTCTTGTGATGATTTCTTGTGACCTCTATTTCTTTGAACGTGACCTGGTGCAGAAGCAGAACTTTGGTGGTTCAAGGACTGTGAGGTTTCCTATAATCTGTGTTTCTTCTCCTGGACCCTCCCATAGGTCTGTTTCCTAGTCCCCACGTGGTTAGATGAAGCCACAAGACTGAGTTACAGCCCTTGGATTGAGGACAGAAGAGAGGAACACCACGCCTAGGCCTCACCCATGAAAACCTCCCACTGGGAATCTCTTTTGTTTCTCAGCTGGAAGCCAAGGACCCCAAGGTCCCACACACCAGTGGAGGAAACCTGAGTCCCTGCATCACTGCTTGGAAGGCCACCTGCTAAACACCGACTCTGGACTGTTATGAGAAGTCAACTTCCATTGTGTTAGGCTGATGTAGCTTTTGACCCGGAGAAGGCAATGCCACCCCACTCCAGAACTCTTGCCTGGAAAATCCCATGGACGGAGGAGCCTGGTAGGCTGCAGTCCATGGGGTTGCTAAGAGTCGGACATGACTGAGCAACTTCACTTTGACTTTTCCCTTTCATGCATTGGAGAAGGAAATGGCAAGCCACTCCAGTGTTCTTGCCTGGAGGATCCCAGGGACGGGGGAGCCTGGCGGGCTGCTGTCTATGGGGTTGCACAGAGTCGGACACAACTGAAGCGACTTAGCAGCAGCAGCAGCTTTTGATCTGTTACATCAGCTGTGTTACATAACTGGGGCCATGACTTCCACTGTACCTATTAGGGTTTCTTTTTGTTTGGTTGGTTTATGAATAAGCAGACATAAAATCCAGAACCAGTATCAATAAACGGTGCTATCATGATTACACCCACTAAGTCATACAAAGTTCATGTGGAGACCCAACCCTCCCACCTTAATTACCATGAGACTGAATACATAGGAGCAAGGGAGAAAATGGTCTGACATTAACATTTTTCCTTACTACCACATAACTTAATTTAGTTTGATCCCAGTGCAAACTTGATTTCTTTCCTCCAAGAGTTTAAGGAATCATTTCTCTTTTTGAGCATTGTTTTTTTGCCAATTGCTCTTGCCCAATCACTCCTGCTATATTGGTTGTCTTGACAGGAGGGGAGATTTACTAAATAATTGTTTCAGTTTTTCTTGCTTTAAAGGTAGGATAAAAGGTGAATAGAAAACAGTTGTGGAGGAAAAAAGAAAAGAGGATGAAAGGAAGCTAGCGGGACTTGAGTTGTTCCTGGGCTTCCCGGGTCACAGTTGTGGTAAAGAACCCACCTGCCAATGCAGGAGATGCAAGAGACACAGGTTTGATCCCTGGGTCAGGTAGCTCTCCCGGAGGAGGGCATGGCAACCCACTCCAGTATTCTTGCCTAGAGAAGGCTGGTGGGTTACAGTCCATAGGGTCACAAAGAGTTGAATATGACTGAAGCAACTTAGCACACACACAGGCACAAGCTGTTCCCATTGTCAAAAAATCATACTGTTAAAGGTAGTGGTTGAAATAGGGGACATTTGAATATTTCTTTCAAGCATGAAACCCAAAGGATGCTCCTGGCCCTACCTGCACTTTAAACTACAGCTCCACTGACTCTATAGCTAAGACAAATTATTTAGAAAGCCTGAGATCCTGATGCAGCCTTCTGGGCTAGAATGATTGCCATGTGATCACAGGTATGTGGGATGAAGGGACATTATTGTAGAGAAGTAGGTACACTTGATGAGGAGGAGGAAATGATGGAACATATAAACAGATGTCTTGGCATTTCACCCATGGGCCTAACTAACCGTATTGTTCAGATGACAAAGTCAAAGTTGCTCAGTCACATCTGACTCTTTGCAACCCCATGGACTATATAGCCCATGGAATTCTCCAGGCTAGAATACTGGAGTGGGTAGCCTTTCTCTTCTTCAGGGGATCTTCCCAACCCAGGGATCAAACCCAGGTCTCCTGCATTGTGGGCAGATTCTTTAACATCTGAGCCACTAGGGAAGCCCAAGAATACTGGAGTGGGTAGCCTATCCCTTCTTCAGTGGATCTTCCCAACCCAGGAATTGAACCGGAGTCACCTGCATTTCAGGTGGATTCTTTACCGACTGAGCTATCAGGGAAGCCCTCAGATGACAAAGCAGCAATTAAAGTTCAGTGGGGGTTGAAGGAAGAATTGACCTAGAACTAGACCCCAAAATACTCTAGAAGAAAATTCTCTTTCAAGATACAATGATCTGAGACCATAGTAAAAAGATCATCAAATCCTAGTCACCGGGTTGGAAATGTTATTAATAAAGAGATACTAAATGTATACCTATAGCCTCCATGGTGGCTCAGTGGTGAAGAATCAGCCTGTCAAGCAGGAGATGAGGGTTCAATGCCTGGGTCGGGAAGATCCTCTGGAGAAGGAAATGACAACCCACTCCTGTATTCTTGCCTGGAAAATCCAATGAATAGAGGAGCCTGGCAGGCTACAGTCCATGGGGTCACAAAGAGTCAGACCCAACTCAGTGACTAAGCAGCAACAGCAGAAAATGTATAGGCATTTTCTGTAGCTTCTCCAATTATTACAAAATAGACCAAAAAGTGAACAGGTATATCTTGGGGTGAGGGTGTGTGCTAAACCAGTTGGAATGATACACCATCACACCAAGGATGTGATTCCGCATAAGTAGGTGTCAGGCATACAGAGCTGGGAGAGGGATTAAGTCTTCTTTTGGTTATAGTTTACAAAGTAGGTTTGATCTGAACTCAAAACCTTATAGCTTTTGTTTCCAACGTCCCTTTCCATTTTTCACTCCCTACCAGCTTGGACTCTTGCTCCAAAATATTTAGTGCTTCTCCCTTGCTGATAGAAATATAGAGTTGAACATCCTTGCTTGGTACTAAAGGCTATCCACAGTATAGATCCAATCTAACCGTCTATATGTATTTTGCATTCATTCTCGCTGAACCTCTGTCCTCTGTTGAGCAGGGCAGTCTCCATTCAATACATGACATTCATCCCTCCATTCCCAGCCCTGAGCCTTTCCTCCCTGCCTCCCCTTGTCCCTCCAGTCAGATTCTGTGATGCTTTGGGCACAGCTCAGCATTCTAATGCCTCCCCATTGGTCTAGTTCCCCTCTCCCAAGGGCAGGTACACAGGATTGTGTGCTTGACCTGATGCTCTGCTGACACTGTCCAGAAATTCTCAATAATTTCTGAACGAGAAGCTCACATTTTCAACTTGCACTGGGCTCCACGAACTATGTCAGCAGGCCTGTGGGTGGGAACTATTTATATGGACAACTCCAACACAACACTTTGTGTTTTTATTTAATTAAAAATGAAGACAAAGTTTTTAACACACCCAGAGCACTTTCTGTGTACAAAGCAATTTTACACACACCACTGCATCTAAGGGCTTCCCTGGTGGCTCAGCGGTAAAGGATCCCCCTGCCAATGCAGGAGACTTGGGTTCGATCTCTGGGTCAGGAAGATCCTCTGGAGAAGGAAATGGCAACCCTCTCCAGCGTTCTTTCCTGGGGTCACGAAGAGTGGGACATGACTGAGCAACAACACCACCACATCTAAACCATCAGACAAACCCATGGAGTGAGGAGGCTGAGTTCCAGCAGCAGCTGTGGGTTTCCAGGCATTTCTGAATCTATCGGAAGCCTCTGGGCATTTCCCTTTTAGCCTGTGTTCACATTTTCCAGCACCTCTTGCTCTGTAATTGTTATAAAATCAAAGTTCAGAGTAGCCTATGTTCAGCACTCTGGTCTCCAGTATTTGTTTCCTTTAGCTGGTGTAATCAAGTACCACAGACCCAGTGGCTTAAACACCAGAAACGTATTGTCTCACAGTTCTCGAGGCACAAAGTCTGACATCAGTGTCTACAGGCCACGCTCCCTCTGCAACCTGGAGGGAGATCCACCCTTGCCTCTTCTGAGGATGCTGAGGCAGCCCTCGGCACTCCTTGGCTCGTGGGTACATCCCTCCAATTTGCCATTTTCACAGGGCCTCCTCCCAGTGTCTCTGCCTTCACATGGCCATTTTCTCATAAACAAGAACATCGGTTCTCTTGGAGTAGTACTCATACTGCTCCACCACCACCTCATCTTGATTTAACTAATTACGTCTGTAATGGCCCAACTTCCAAGTAAGGTCCCATCCTGAGGTGTTGAGGGCTAGGACTTTAGCATGTCTTTTTTTGATGAGAGACACAATTTAACAGGTAATACTCCCCCCACCCCCAGCCCTACCCCATATGCTGCTGCTGCTGCTAAGTCGCTTCAGTCATGTCCGACCCCATAGATGGCAGCCCACCAAGCTCCCCCATCCCTGGGACTCTCCCAGGCAAGAACACTGGAGTGGGTTGCCATTTCCTTCTCCAATGCATGAAAGTGAAGCGAAAGTGAAGTCACGCAGTCGTGTCTGACTCTTTGCAACCCCATGGACTGCAGCCTACCAGGCTCCTCCATCCATGGGATTTTCCAGGCAAGAGTACTGGAGTGGGGTGCCATTGCCTTCTCCATATACTGCTAGTCATTAACGTCTATAGATTCCAACTCTGGGATGTCTCTCTCTTTTTCTAAAAAAATAAAAAGAAAGAAAGAGAAAAATTGATTTGACTGTGCTGGGTCTTAGTTGAGGCTTGTGGGATCTTTAGTTGCTGCCTGTGGAATCTAGCTTCCTGACCAGGGATCGAACCCAGGCCCCTGCATTGTGAGTGCACAATCTTAGCCATTGAACTACCAGGGAAATCCCTGGAATGTCTCTTGAAGCCAGTCATTCCTGCTGTCACACCACCATGGCCAAGGTCTCACTCATCCTCTGCCTCCAAATCTTATGGCCTCTGATCTATTCCCACTTTGCAGTCAATAAGGACTTTTAAAAACCCTGATCTTGTCACCCTCTAACTTTCTGTTATCACTTTCTGTTATCTCTTGATACATCCCAATGTTTCGATGAGGTTTATAAGGCCATGTGTGACTTGGCCCACTGTCCCCTCCCATCTCCCTCCATTCCACCTTCCCCATCATCCTTCCTCTTGCGAGCCTCTCATTCATCCTCTATGCTCCAGGCAGACTGAATTCTCCCAATCAAGGGCCATGACCTCTCATTCCCCAGACCCCCACACTACCAGGAACTCTGTCCCGCTCTCTTTATCCTTCAGTGTTTGGCTTACATATCACTTTCCTGGGATGTCTGGGCAAAATTAGCCCTAAGGGGGGCATCCACAACCCCCTCTTTTTTGTTATCTATCAAAGAGACTGCGAGAAGATCCAACCAGCCCATCTTAAAGGAAATCAGTCCTGAATATTCATTGGAAGGACTGATGCTGAAGCTGAAACTCCATTACTTCGGGCACCTGATATGAAGAACTGACTCATTAGAAAAGACCCTGATGCTGGGAAAGATTGAAGGTGGGAGGAGAAGGGGATGACAGAGGATGAGATGGTTGGATGGCATCACCGATGCAATGGACATGAGTTTGAGTAGACTCCGGGAGTTGGTGATGGACAGGGAGGCCTGGCATGCTGCAATCCATGGAAGTCGCAAAGAATTGGACATGATTGAGTGACTGAACTGAACTGAACCAAAGAGAATTCTGAAATTGACAACCATGTAATTTCTGCCTGGCTTCTTCCTTCACCCCAAAAGGAAGGCAAAGGTTTAAGTCCATCCACACAACAAAATCCTGAGGTGCTTGGGAGAAGAAAAATCTGAGGGTAAAATGAAAGGAGATTTAATTATTCTTGTCAAGCACTATGAGTTTGAATCCACATTAGTGCAATATGTACACACACACACACACACACACACATATATATAAATTACTTGGGGCTAATGGATCTTCCTTGACTATGGCTTTAAGACTGAATTTCATGGGCCTCAGAATTTCGTGAGTTACTCTCCTACACATGTGCCCTTTGTCCATCAGAGCATTAATCACATTATACTCTTATGTGTATACTTGTCTCTCTCCCCACTAGACTGCAAATACCCAGCACAGGACCAGGTGCATGGTGGGTAAGCCCTCTAAAGATTGACTGATGAATGAATAAATGATGGAAGAGAAATGAAGTCACAGAGAGATGAAGAGATTTGCCCAAGGTTGGACCACAAGTAGGATGTAGAGGCAGACATTGAACTTGGACTAGCCTAAAAGCCACATCCTTGGGCTCCCCTGGGGGCTCAGTGGTAAAGAATCTGCCTAAAATGCAGGAGATGCCCATTCATTCCCTGGGTTGAGAAGGTCCCCTGGAGGAGGGAATGGCAACCCACTCTAGTATTTTGGCCTGGAGAATCCCATGGCCAGAGGAGCCTGGCGGGCTACAGTCCATGATGGGGTCTCAGAGTCAGACACGACTGAACACACACACACAATGCTATGTCCTTAGCCGGGCGCGATGAGCTCTAGGAGCCTGACGCCTGGGTCTGCCTTGTCACAGTTGCACTGTCAGTATGACCATCCTTCCGTTTCCATGGGAGGGCTGGGATTCAGGATCCTCCATGGATACGAAAGTCTGGGGAGCCTCAAGAGATAGATCGATAGTAGAGTCTTCTCCTTAGAAATTACTAACTGAGGTTGGTCGAATCTGAGGATGAAGAACCCTGGATATGGAGGGCGACCGTACATACTTGTTGAATGAGACAGAAATAAAAAGAGACTAATAAAGGAGAAAGGAAAGGAGAGAGAGACTGTAAAGATAAAGAAAGAGGATATAAAATGGAGAAGAAGAGGCAGAAGGGAAGTCAGAGAGAAGACAAGAGAAGTCTATGCCTCCTACCTAGACTCAGAGCTAGTATCTTTTGGCCTCTCTCACTCCTCTAGAATTTAGTTCTCTAGGATGTGCCAGACACTGTTCTAGATTTTCACGACACATCAGCAAACAAAAGAGACAAAGGCTCCAGATTTTGTGGCACTTACATTTTAATAAGGAGAATCAGACGATTAAAAATGAACTTAAGTAAATAATATGTTAGTAGATAATAAATACTATGTAGAAAGATAGTGGAATAGAATAAGGGCAGGGATTTTTATCCTGGAGTTCTGTATCAATGAGGGGTTCATGGATAGAATTCAGGAGATCTGTGAAATTACATGGGGAAAAGAAATGACTTCTTTATTTTCATGAACCTTAAATCTTCAAATCTGACTAAAGGCAGCTAACCACAGGAGAAACTGCAGAACCTGCGACATGTTACCAGTGGAATCACAGGTATTTTCATATTGTATTGACAGTTGCTACAGGTGTCTTGAATTATTTTTCATATTCATTAAATTTTGTTTATCGTGATCCACACGGTCAAAGGCTTTGGCATAGTCAATAAAGCAGAAATAGATGTTTTTCTGGAACTCTCTTGCTTTTTCCATGATCCAGCGGATGTTGGCAATTTGATCTCTGGTTCCTCTGCCTTTTCTAAAACCAGCTTGAATATCAGGAAGTTCACGGTTCACGTATTGCTGAAGCATTACTTTAGCAACAAAGGTCCGTCTAGTCAAGGCTATGGTTTTTCCTGTGGTCATGTATGGATGTGAGAGTTGGACTATGAAGAAGGCTGAGCGCTGAAGAATTGATGCTTTTGAACTGTGGTGTTGGAGAAGACTCTTGAAAGTCCCTTGGACTGCAAGGAGATCCAACCAGTCCATTCTGAAGGAGATCAGCCCTGGGATTTCTTTGGAAGGAATGATGCTAAAGCTGAAACTCCAGTACTTTGGCCACCTCATGCGAAGAGTAGACTTATTGGAAAAGACTCTGATGCTGGGAGGGATTGGGGGCAGGAGGAGAAGGGGATGACAGAGGATGAGATGGCTGGATGGCATCATTGACTTGATGGACGTGAGTCTGAGTGAACTCCGGGAGTTGGTGATGGACAGGGAGGCCTGGCGTGCTGGGATTCATGGGGTCGCAAAGAGTTGGACACGACTGAGCGACTGAACTGAACTGAACTGAAATTTTGTAACTATTGGACCTGCAGTTAGAGTTTGTTATTTAATGTCTTTCATCAATAAAGAAACATACATTTGGTAAGTATCTCAATATGATTAGATTTTTTTGTAACCTTATGTATCTTTCTAAATGCATCTTAAAGCATTTCTCTAAGAAGCCTGTCCCTAGGTTCCACCAGACTGTCCAGGGAATTCATGGAAGAAAAAAGGTTAAGAACGTGGGGGAAGGGAAGTGGGGTGCAGCAGAGGACAATGGGGGTGAGTAGACAGGGTGGGCAGAGTCAGTCTCACGCCTAATGTCCTCTTGAGCCAATGTAGTCCATGCTCTCCTGGGCCGTCCCCAGGCACGGCCTTGGCTTTGCCCAAAGTTCAGACTCAGGTGCCCTGTGATGTATTCCTGTTATTCACCAATGTATTTTCCTGATGAAAGAACTCTGACCCCTCCCTGCTGCTCACCACCTTCCCCTCTCAGTGGTTATTTACCACAGGATGTAGCACCTGGGCTTCCCAGGTGGCACTAGTGGTAAAGAACCTGCCTGCCAATGCAGGAGACATGAGAGATGCCGGTTCGATCCCCGGGTCAAGAAGACCCCCTGGAGGAGGACATGGTAACCCACTCCAGTACCCTTGCCTGAGAAATCCCATGGACAGAGGAGCCTGGTGGACTAGGGCTACAGTTCATGGGGTCATAAAGAGTCAGACAAGACTGAAGTGACTTAGCACGCGTAACATTCAGGAGTTTAGAATCAACAAAACAGGGTCGAAAGAACACAAGGAAATTCAAGAATATTAAAAAGAAATCTTACTTTTTGTTGTTGTTCTGCCTTCTGTTGAAACATTCAGCTCAACCAGACAAATTAGTCAGGCAGTGTATGTCTCCTCAAGAAAAGATAAGCAAATCGGCAGTTTCTGAGTGTTGATGAAGTGTATCACCTATAGCGAATGGAATGCGAGCTGAAGATACTGCCATGTTTCAAAATGAATTCTTTAAAAATTCAAATTTATCTCTCATGTACAGTGAAAGTCCTCAGGCTTTTGTGACAAAAGATCCTTTTTTAAAAACAAAAAATTACACTTTGAGGCTGCTGAAGAGTTTTTAAAAATCTACAAATAGACTAAAAAACAAAACTATCTGGAAATCACAAAATTAAATTCTTCCTTATACAAATGAAGATGCTGTGAGCTATAAGTTGGGGGCTTCCCTGGTGGCTCAGCAGTTAAAAAAAAACAAACATGAAAAAACTCCACCTGCAATATAGGAGATGGGGTTTGATCTCTGGGTCAGGAAGATCCCCTGGAGGAGGAAATGGCAACCCACTCCAGTATTCTCACTGAGAAAATCCAATGGACAGAGGAGTCTGATGGGCTGCAGTCCATAGGGTCACAAAAGAGTTAGACACAATTGAATGAGCACACACACACACGAGCTATAAGTATGAGAGCCCCAGCTGAAGGAGACTTTTATGACCTCACTCCTCTGATTCAACAAGAAGCTTGGAAATTAGTGGTTCATGCCCAAGATGTCAAGGCTCTGGGTTGACACCTAACACAGCCTCTTCTCATACCAGTGGCTGCCCCAGACCAGTGGCTGTTGAACTTCCCATCTGTAACTATATTCCTTAATGAGTGAATTTAAAATGCAGATTCCCAGGCACTACCCCAGATATTCCTGAGTCAGTAGGCTTGGGGTTCCCCCCGCACCCCGAGGAATCTGCATCTTTAGAAAACTCCTCTGGAGTTTTGAAGCGGGTGACTCAAAGACCTCACTTTGAGAAACACCATATATCACCTCTCCCTGTGTGATCTCCCCACTTCTAGGGATTAGTCACCCATTTTATACTGATGACTCAAAATTCTATCGCCCAGCTCCCTACACCCACTTGGCAACTGAACATCCCTATCTGAACATTTCATAGGAACCTTAAACTCAGCAGTTCAAAATTGAACTCATTTTTCTCCCCACACCTGGCATATATAGAATAAAGCCCAAATTCCCTGATTTGGCATCCAAGACCCTGCCTCTGTCTTCAGCCCCTTCCCTGACGACCGCCTGGGCCTTCTTCTCCATGTTTAGCAACATTCTGACTTCTTGCAGATCCTAGACACACATGTCTTTCCATATATTGTCCCCTGGGCAGAATTCATGCTGCTGGACTCAGACACCAATCTTCCGCTGCCTATAAGCACACTCCTTGCTATTTGTCCTTCTGTGCCATCTTTTGACCACGTGCATCCTTTAATTGCTGTGCTCACCATACCGAATTACACTCTTTACTTGGTTGTTTTGAACCTGAGCTCCTTGAAAGCCAGGAAGGGGGCTCTGTCCTTATTCTTTTTTTACTCTCACCTCTTGTGTAGAGTCTAACACACAGTAAGCAATCACTGAACATTTGATGAACTGAATTTCTTGGTGAAAAAGAAAGAAAGAAAGGAAGAGAGAGAGAGAGAAAGGAAGAGAGAAGCTTGATTTGGAAAGTTGAAAGGAAATTCTAGAAGTGCTTTGTTATGAAAAGGGAGGGGATTGATTCAAGTAGGATGAAGGGATTAACAGCGTCTAACTAATGTTTGTCTAGAGATCAACCACGGGAGGGGTTGAAAAGGGGCACTCGATATGGCATCCAGGAATTCACAGCAGAGTCGGCCCTGCCAACCCTCAGCCATTACGGTCAGTCTCCCTCCCGGGGTTACCACCGAGGGGCAGTCTAACTTTCATGCCAGTGGGAGGAGACTTCATGACACAATTTTTGCACAGCACAGAAATGCTCAATCCCACTGATTAATCACAGAGCTAGGTTTAACTTGGCTTAACAGGACCCTCGGGCTTTTGCAAAGAGCTCTCCTGTGCCCATCCTCTTTTCTACATCTGCTCCTGAGCTAGTGGGTTCTCTCTGTGCCCTGTCTTCCTAGTTTGTCCAAGTTCAGTCTGGACTGCATGTCAGGCAAACCAAGCTGTTACCCATCTCCTCTCATCACAAACATTTCCCTGCGGGGCTGGATGGCTTCTTTTTCTCCTCAGATCTGCCCTAACCTACCATTCCTGAAACCCCCAACACAAACACCCTGTCTTCTATGTGTCTACATCACACCTTCTTTTATTTTACATTCATAGGCTGATTATGGTTTGGGGTGTTTTTTGTTTGTTTTCTTCTCTTTTCTGCTGAATGTTGTTCCCTCTCTCTGCCTTTCCTGAATCCCTGTTCAGGTGTCTGATCATTTTTCTTCTAGGAGCAGAAGTGGAAAATGAATGATGTTTCCCTATTCCCTGATCTTGTAATTCCTCCAAGGCTGCCATTTCCACAATCAGATTCCCTTCACCCTGCGAAGCCTCGCTCTACCCTTTGCCCTTAAAGCCACAGCTCCTGTTTTTCCCGGTGTGAGTGCAGTGTCCAGCCTTTCACATCCTCTGTGGTATAATACCTTGCCTCTGAAGGTTTTGTTTCAGGAGTGTCCTGTAGTTATGAAACATCAGTTCTGTGCAAAATGTCTCATTTGAGACAATCAAAGGTTTAAAGCAGAAATATGAAGTAATTTCTTTTTAAAAAAATTATTTATTTATTTTATTTTTGGCTGTGCTGGGTCTTCATTGCTGCCTGGGACTCTTCTCTAGTTTCGGTGCTCACGTTTCTCACTGCAGTGCCTTCTCTTGTTGTGCAGCACAGGCTCTAGGGCCCTGGCTTCAGTAGTCGAAGCATGTGGGATCAGCAGTTGTGACTCCCCAGCTCTAGAGCAGAGATTCAATAGTCGTGGCACAGGGACCTAGTTGCTCCTTGGCATTGGGATCTCCCCAGATCAGGGATCAGATGCATGGTCTCCTGCATTGGCAGGTAGATTCTTTACCACTGAGTCACCAGGGAAGCCCAGTAATGTCTTAAGAATAACTAAGGCAAATATAGGCTTGTATTGGGACTTGTTAAGAGACATAATCATAAAAAAGAGGAAAGGAGAGAAGAAATCATGTGTAGAAGAGGGAGAAAGACACAGAGAAAAAGAAGATGAGACAGATACACCGTCAAAGGGGCAGAGGGAAACACACGAAGAACAAGAGGCCCAAAAAGAGGCGTGATCTGAAAAGAAAAAAGTGAATCACCTCCCTCCCATGCACAGGCCACATCCTCAAAGACAAAGCCACAGGCTCCCACCCAGAAATAAAGACCAGGAAGGAAAACGGGGGTACCACACAGCAAGACTGAGTGAGGGACAGCCGGCACAAGCATCGGACGGCGAACACCCTGAGAGGAAGGACAAGACACGCACACCTGAATACACACACCTCAAAGAGAAATGTCTCCATCTTGTGGCCTCGAGAACAGTGTGATGCTGTGCATTTTCACAACTACAGGCACAAACAAAGAAAAGACCTTTCATCACCAGTTCGGTGAGCAAAATGAACTTGAAATGAGGTCCAAGCTCCCCCATGTTTACTCTACTGCTGCTGCTGCTGCTGCTAAGTCGCTTCAGTCGTGTCCGACTCTGTGTGACCCCATAGACGGCAGCCCACCAGGCTTCCCCATCCCTGGGATTCTCCAGGCAAGAACACTGGAGTGGGTTGCCATTTCTTTCTCCAATGCATGAAAGTGAACAGTGAAAGTGAAGTCGTTCAGTCGTGTCTGACTCTTAGTGACCCCATGGACTGCAGCCTCCCAGGCTCCTCCGTCCATGGGATTTTCCAGGCAAGAGTACTGGAGTGGGTGCCACTGCTAACCCCTGAGAAAGATCGTGCCGTTTTGTAGAAAGGCAAATGAAGAAGAGAGAACTGCTGTAGAGGACTACTATATCCTTTCCAGTTCTCTTGCTTTTGCTTATGTTTCTCAAGTAGTCTTTCGGCAAACCAGAGTTCTCTGTAGTGTAAAATATTGGATTTGTTAAATGAGCTAATATTAGTTAACTTCTTCAGTTCAGTTCAGTTCAGTCGCTCAGTCGTGTCTGACTCTTTGCGACCCCATGAATTGCAGCATGCCAGGCCTCCCTGTCCATCAACAACTCCCGGAGTTCACCCAAGGTGGCTCGAATGGTAAAGAATTTGCCTGCAATGCAGGAGACCTGGGTTCAATCCCTGGGTTAGGAAGATCCCCTGGAGAAGGGAATGGTTATCCACTCCAGTATGCTTGCCTGGGAAATCCCATGGATGGAGGAGCCTGGAGGGCTACAGTCCATGGGGTCACAAAGAATCTGACAGGACTGAGCAACTAACAATGGAACACTGTCTAGGAGCTCACGTGTTTATTAAATAAGCAAAATCCAATGCCTACTCTCTCTAAACCAATCATGCTAGCTCCTGGCCCTATCTCAGGTCTCGCCCCAGGACTTAGGTCTTGCTCTGGGTCTGGAATGCTATCTGTTGCCCTCTCCTAGTATCTCCCTGACCCTTCTCCCCTCCTCCCGTCTCCATCTATCAAACCCTGCACATTCTTTTCAGCTGAATTAAGAACCCTACATTTGCTCCATAATTAGTCTCACGAAAGGCACTAATGTCACTCTTGTTGCCCAGTCCTTTGGACGCCCCCCCACCTGCATCTCGTGTGACCTCCGATTAGCATGGCTGACCTCACCTCCCTTTGCAGTGGTTTCTTCCCTGGGATGTCGAGGGGCTGTGCATCGAAGTCGTCCTGCTTCTTCCCTGCTCTCTCCTGCTCTTTTCTCTCTTCCGTCTTTCAAACACTGGTGCCCTGTGGGCCTCTGTCTCAGACTCTCTCCCTTCCAGCTCTCATGCTGCCCCTCCGTGGCATTTCACTGTGTGGTTTATATCCCACTCACCTGATTGCAATCACTGGAGAGAAGAGAAACAGGTAAGTGGACTCAACCTGCCAGTTTATGAAAACATACCTAAGTCCATTCAAAGAACATCTCCCCACCTATGCGATGCCAAGCATGCTGGCTCAGCTGACCGTCTTCTGCTGAAGTTGTGTATCACATGGTTCAGCTGTGGTCACAGTGACTGAAGAGCAGTTGGGGGTGGGAGGGGGCCTTGTCTATTGGGCTCCATCATCTTCTCCTTTTATGGGACTCCAGTTCCACGCTCATTTCCTCCTTCCTGTGGGAAGGAAGCTGCCCTCAAGATGTTTCGACTGGACACGAGTGATCTTTCTTCACTTTAATTCACCTCCTGCTAAGTCACTTCAGTCATGTCTGACTCTGTGTGACCCCATAGACGACCCCACAGACCAGGTTCTCCCATCCCTGGGATTCTTCAGGCAAGAACACTGGAGTGGCTTGCCATTTCCTTCTCCAATGCATGAAAGTGAAAAGATAAAGTGAAGTCGCTCAGTTGTGTCCAACTCTCAGCGACCCCATGGACTGCAGCCCACCAGGCTCCTCCATCCATGGGATTTTCCAGGCAAGAGTACTGGAGTGGGTTGCCATTGCCTTCTCCGAATTCACCTCCTAGGGGGTGTATATTAGTTTGCTTGGACTGCTACACTGCAGACAGCTTTAACAATGAATATTAATTTTCTCACAGTTCTGGAAACTCTGAGATCAAAGCGTTGACAGGGTTGGTTTCTTCTTAGACCCCTCTCCTTGGCTTGCAGAGGGCCTCCTTTTCTGTGTCTTCATGTGATCTTTCCTCTTTATGTTTCCGTCCCAATTCCCTTTTTAGAAGGACCCCAGTTGTACTGGATTAGGGTCCACCCAAATGACCTTCCTTTAACTCAGTTACCTCTTTAAAGAGCCCCCATCTCCAAATATAGTCCCCATCTGAGGCACTCGGGTGTTAGGGTTTTAACATATGAATTTTGGGGGGACAGAGGAGGCACTCCAGAGAGTGAGACTGCTTAGAGTCACTCACGGCTAGACAGCAGCTACGATGAAGTTAGAAGCAACTGCTAAACGTGGATCCGTGCAAGCTCTGAGCCGAGGGACATGCAGACAAGTGTGTCACAGACCTTGCCCCAGGATGCTGCCAGCCCAGTGGTGGGGACAGGGTGCTGATACAGAAAAGAAGCATCCGCCATCTAGACTGGAGTGTGCAGAGCACAACAGAGTGTGGATAACAGGCAGGAACTGTGCTTCCTAGAAGAAGAAGAGATAAACATCAGCCGGATTGGTCACAGGGAGGTTTGCATGATAAAAATAACCACCTTTTATGGAACTCTACTATCTGTTAGCCCTTTGTACACATTTTATCTCTAATCTAATCCCACCCCAGGGGCCGTGGGGAGGACTGTACAAAATAAGTTACACCAAGTTCTTGGTGTTGTGCTTGGCATAAGGGAGCAAATGACAGCTAATTATTCATCGAACAAATATTTGTGCAGTACCTGCCATGTGTCGGGCAATGTGCTCATTGCTGGGGATAGAACGTCAGCCAAGATGGTCTCTGCCCCCATTGCACTTACAGTTTATGTGCATTATCCAGTATGGTAGCCACCAGCCATATGTTGGCTATTAACTAAAATGAAAAATTCAGTTCTTCAGTCACGCCAGCCACATTTCATGCACTCTGCAGCCACCAAGGGTTACATTTCCATTCCTGAAGGAAGTTCTATTAGGTAATACTGGAAAGGGATGAGAGATAAAACCTGTATGGTAAAGGTCATGATAGAGACTTACAGCTAGCATGGAGGATCAATTACTAGTCATGTTATAATCAAGATGTGGAAACTGAAGCTCCGAGAGGATAAACTATTTGATCAAATTCACACAGCTACCAAGTGGAAGAGCTGGGACTGGAACCCAGGCCTGTCTTAAACTTATGCTCCCTCAGGCTGTTTTGTGGAGGAAATGAGTCATGCACAGGTAGAGTCTGATTAAAGACAGAAGATGGAGAAGCCATCCTTGGTGGGGAAGCAGCAGCTTGGACAAAGGCACAGATGGGCAAGGCTGGCAGAGGACCATGAGGAAACCAGTCCGGCTGGAGAGGCAGTGACTTGCTGAACTCAACTCAAGTGCTTAAAAAGGTAAGTCAGAGCCTGCCTGCCTTGATTAAGAGCCAAGAAGCAAGGAAATCAGCCCTGAGTGCAGAGGCTGACTCTTTGAAGGATGTTAGCAGGAGCATGGCATGGACAGAGCTGTGTGTTTGGAAGGTGGAAGTGCTTAGGGTAAACTGGGCTGTGACCTGTAGACGACAAGGGGATAGAAGGAAGGGATGAATGATGGTGTGAAGCAAAAAACACAAGACCCCAAGGTTGGTTGATTGATTGATTTTACTTTCTCCCTTTTTTTAAATTTTAATTTTATTGGAGTATAGTTGATTTACAATGTGTTAGTTTCAGGTGTACAGCAAAATAATTTCAGTTTTATATATATATATATTCATTCTTTTTCAGATTCTTTTCTCATATAGGTTATCACAGAATATTAAGTAGAGTTTCCTGTGTTATACAGTAGGTCCTTGTTGATTATCTTATTTATAGTTGTGTGCATATGTCCGTAAGTTTGTTTTCAATATCTGTAAGTCTGTTTCTTTTTTTGTCAATAAGTTCATCCATATCATTTAAAAAATTAGATTCCACATGAGTGACATCATGTGATATTTGTCCTTCTCTCTGACTTACTTCAGTCTGTATGATAATGTCTAGATCCATCCACGTTGCTGCAACTGGCATTATTTCATTCTTTTTTATGGCTAAGTAATATTCCATTGTATATATGTGCCACATTTTTATCCATTCTTCTGTTGACGGACATTTAGGTTGATTCTGTGTCTTGGCTATTATGAATAGTGCTGCAGTGAACACTGTGGTGCATGTATTTTTTCCAATTATGGTTTTCTCCAGATATACACCCATGAGTGGGATTGCTGGATCATAGGGTAGTTCTATCTTTTAGTTTTTAAAGGAATCTCCATACGGAACCCCAAGATTTAACACTGTGTAACACTGGATAATATACTTCATTTCCCCGGGCCTCATTCTTTCAGTTCTAGAAGGGCATGGCTGGCCCAGATTATTTCTGAGAGCCCCTTCAGCAATGGTAGTCAAGGATTCTGCAAATCAGAATGACATTAGGCTCAAAGAAGCAGTGCAAAGTGTAGCACTGAATATAGGGGCAAGGAAGACAGCAGAATCAAAGGTCATCCGTGGCAAAGGGGGAATGATGTACTACTAACAAAACAAGGTGAGTGTATAAAAGGGCTTGTCTTTGGGGGTTTTTTTGGAGGGGGTTTGTCACAAGGCATGGAGATGGGGAAGGATAAGTAAGAGGTGGTAGGAAAATAATGGTTTGTTCATTATTTTACATCCCCCAAATACAGACTTTAAACTTTTTTTTTGACCCATGACCCACAGCAGGAAATACAACTTGTATCCTGGTCCAGTACAGTTGTCCAGTATATATAACTGAAACAAAGGGTTTATGAAACAAATAATTACTCTAAGGGCAGTGTACTATTCTAGTACATTTCATTATTTTAAAAAGTTGGTTGCTGTCCAATGAATGTCTGTTATGATCAATTACTGCGTCACGACCCACAGTTTTAAAAACACTGTCTAAGAGGAAGATCAAGTCTTCTTAAGTTGGGGGCGATGGCAGGCATCCCATTAAAGAACCGAAGACTAGCTGCAGGAGTGGACTGGCAAGCCTCAGGGCTGGGGAGTCTGGAGCGCGTCTGAAGCTCTGTGAGGCATGAGTGTTGAGGAAGGCAGAGGCCTGGGAAACAATGGGTGGCAACCACTCGTCTAGGTGATAGGGATTAGGGGTTTAACCCTCCAGACCTCGTAGACCTGAGGATGGGGGCGGAAACCAGATTCCCGCAGGAATACAGCGAACACCCGAAGGCTGCATTTCATAAGCGTGCGCCGAATGGCTCCCGCATCTCTGACCTCATTTGGATTTCCAAAGCTCCTCCACTTACTCGAGAGTCCGGGGAGGACCGCGTGCGCCCACTCCTCCATTCATTCATTCATTCCAAACCCATCTCGGGGAGCGCCAACCAGGTGCGAGAAAGGGCGAGCCGCCGGCGGCTC